>NC_044591.1:7599298-7903448 GCF_901933205.1 Camarhynchus parvulus
CTGGGGGAGCTCTGGATGGGAATTGTGTGGGAAGGGGCTGGGGTGTCTGTCTGGAGCCAAGGGCGGATGTGGCTGAGCACAGGAATTGTCTGGAGTCATCCTTGTCCTGTGGCTCCATGGGGTCAAGTGTCCAGCCTGGCTGTGGGGTCTCTGAGGGACACAGAGCTGTGGGATGGACAGGAATTGTGTGGGATGGGGCTGGGATGTCCATCCAGCTGTGGGTGGATGTGGCTGAGCACAGGAATTGTCTGGAGTCATCCCTGGCTTGTGGCTCCAGGGGTCAAGTGTCCAGCCTGGCTCGTGGTCAAGTGTCCAGTGTGGCTGTGGGATCTCTGAGGGACAGGGGGTCATGGAGAGGACAGGAATTGACTGGAAAGGGGCTGGAGTGTCCATCCAGACCCATGAGTGGATGTGGCTGAGCACAGGAATGGTCTGGTGTCCCCATGAGTGACCCTTGGCTCGTGGTCAAGTGTCCAGCGTGGCCGAGGGCCCCCCAGGGCCCTTTTAACCCTTGTGGGACCACGTTCCCCACCCCGAAGCAGCCCCAGCAGCTCTCCCAGAGCACCCTGACGCTTCTCCCCATTTCCCCCTCACTCCACGTGCTCTCCGCCCCCGAGGGCAGTTTGGGGTTTGTCCCTCCTGTCCCCTCCTGTCCCCTCCCGGTGCTCAGAGCTGCAGTTCCTGTTCCCTGGGGGAATTCTGGGGGCTCCAGCCCGGGCAGCTCCATCTCCTCCCTGCCCTGATTTCCCTGGACCCCGGGGAGGACATTCCCGGTTGTTCACACCCGGAGGTGGCACTGACACTCTGTCACCAGCACCGAGTCCGGGGGACGTGGCTGGGGAAGGCTGGGAATGGCCAGGCACGGAGCTGTGTGCCCCTGGCACTGCTCCTCCCTGCTGGCCTTGGGCACGTGTCACCTGTCCCGTGTCATTGTCCCGTGTCATTGTCCTGTGTCACCTGTCCCGGGCACATCCGGGCTGCCCTCAGGGGTGTGGTGGCGTGCCAGGGGACACCAGGGAGTGCCAGGGGTGGTGGCAGCACTCCTGTGCCAGGCACAGCTCCTGGAGCGTGGCTCTGATGTGGCACCGGGCACTGTGACACTGTCCCCGAGGTGACAGTCAGAGCTGACACCCCCCAGCAAACAGGAATGTCCCCAAAACCCCCAGCAGCCAGCCCTGCTGTCCCCTCCTTGTCCCCCTGGTGTCCCCTGGGGACAGCTCCTCCCTGCCAGAGGGGGCTTGGGGAGGAGGAAGGCTTGGGGGCTGCTCCTGTTTTCCTGCTTCTAACCTGATTTCTTCTCTCCTTTTTCTCCTCCTCTGCTTTCTAAAGAACATAGGAAGCTTCTGGCCGGTAAGTGGTGGGGCTAAAACAAAAACCCCAAAATTGCCATTTTCTCCATCCGCCATCAGCCTGGCTGGCTTAGTCCCTGTCATCCTCATCCCTGGGGATGTGCTGGAGCTGTGGGAGCTCCTCACCTCGTGCTTGCCTCATCTTCCTCTCCATCCTCGTGCTTGCCTCATCTTCCTCTCCATCCTCATGTTCCCCTCATCTTCCTCTCCATCCTTGTTTTTCCCTCATCTTCCTCTCCATCCTCGTGTTTCCCTCATCTTCCTCTCCATCCTCGTGTTTCCCTCACCTTCCTCTCCATGCTCAGCCTCTCACTCCCCGGCGGCCTGGGAGGGTGGGCCGGGCTCTCTGGGCTGGCCCTGGGCAAACTGGGAGCACTGGGCTGCTCATGGGGGGCGCGCTGGGGCGTTGCTCAGATCCAGGGAATTCCCGTCCCGCTCCTGGCTGACCTGGGGAGCTCCGGTGTGCAGGAATTCCTTGGGAAATTTTAGGGGAAAGGAAAGAGAAGCAGGGATGGGTGTAAGCTGGAGGAGGGAGGGTTTAGATTTGGTGGAATAAATAGAATAAATTTTAACGGTGAGGGTGGTAAATGCTGGCACTGGTGCCCAGAGAAGCTGGCACATCCCTGCAAGTGCCCAGGGCCAGGTTGGACAAGGTTTGGTTGCCAAAGAAGCTGAAGAGAAGGGATTGAACCAGGACTGCCCCAAATTTGGGGCTGGAGCTGCTCCTCTTCCCTTCTCTGCTCACCCCAGGAGGTTTGGGATCACTGCCAGCCCAAAGCAGCTTTTTGGGGCGGTGCGGGGTGGGACGAGGCTGTGCCAGCTCAGCTGCCCCTCGTTGCCAGAGGAGCTGAGGGGATTGAACCAGCCCCAGCTGCGGAGGGAGCTGCATAAAGCCGGATTTCCCCGCTGATCCCGAGGGTGAGAGCGATCCCGAGGGATGCGCTGGGAACGAGCCCCGCTGCCAGGGCATGGCCCGGGGGACACGGGGACACCGAGCCCGGGGAGGAGCACGGGGCCGTTTCCCGAGGCCACAGCATCCTCTGCTGGCTGCTGCTTCCCGATCCCCGCGGATCCCGGGCATGCCGTGCGCTTCCCGGGGGCATTCCTGGTGCCAGCGATGCCCCCGCGGTGGTGCAGGGCAGCAGCTGGGGCTGGCTGCTCCCAGAGCCGCTGGAAAAGGGGCTGGGAGTGCTGGGAACGCCCTGCTGTGCCCCATGCAGCCCCTCTGGGTGCGATGGTGAGGGGTTGGAAGGCTCCTGTGTGTCCCCTGTGTGCCCCCTGTGTGTCCCCTCCTCTGTGCGGGTCTCTGGAGCTGCTCCGGGCTCTGCCCCGCTCCCTCTGGAGCTCCGGGCGGCAGGAAAGGTTCGGTCGGGGCAGCGGGAGAGGCTCGGTCAGGGCAGCAGGTGGCGGTGCGAGCCCGCGGAGCAGCGCAGCTTCCCCTCCGGGCGGCGCCGGGCTCCGCTCCCCGAGCATCGCGAGGGGACAGGGGACAGCACCGGCGGGTGTCACCGGCACCGCCCTGCTCTGTCCCGGCTGCTGTTGGGGACAGGGGACACCCTCGGGGGATTGTCCCCATCTCCACCCCGCCGTGCTTCTCTCCTGGCTGCTGTTCTGGGGAGGGGACAGGGGACACCCTCGGGGGTGTCACCAGCACTGTCCTGCTCTGTCCTGGCTGCTGTGGCACAGTGTTGGATTTGCTTGGACAAAGTCCTTCAGTGGGGGAAAAATGCTTTTTTCAGAGGCAGCGCTTACCCAGCACTCCAGGAGGGGCAGCGTTTATTGGGAATGCGTTTTGGGAATGTTTCATGGGGAAAATTCCCTTTTTCAGAAGGGGCAGCGCTTACCCCGCACTCCAGGAGGGGCAGCCTTTATTGGGAATGTTTCATGGGAAAAATCCCATTTTTCAGACAGGGCAGCGTTTATTGGGAATGCGTTTTGGGAATCTTTCATGGGAAAAACCCCCTTTTCCGAAGACGCAGCGCTTACCCAGCACTCCGGGAGTTGCAGCGTTTATTGGGAGCGCGTTTTGGGAATGTTTCCTGGGAATGGTGTGAATTACCATCCGCACCCCTCCCCGCACACGCCAGCCCCGCCTCCCACCCCCACTCCCTCCTCTCCCGCCGAGAGCCTCTAAAAGCTCTCTATTCCTCTAAAAGCTTTTTATTCCTCGAAGAGCTCTCTATTCCTCTAAAAGCTCTTTATTTCCAGGCGCTGCTCAGCGGGGAGTCAAGCTGGGTCCTGCCAAGTGTTAAATGAAATAATTAAAATCCCCGCTTTCCCCCCTCCTTCCCCAGCTCCTCTCTCCTGTAATTAGCCGGGAAAAGCTGCGGGAGGGGATGGGGAAAGGGAGAAGGAGCGAGCGCCTTTCGCAGGCTCCCTCCTCCTCCTCCTCCTCCTCCTCCTCCTCCTGGCCTCGGGGAGGAAGCGCGGAGCGGCTCGGCAGGCTCTGGGTGCTGTCAGATAAATCCCAATTAGCTCCCTGCCAAACAGGATTAGCGGGAAGGCAGCCAGGTGGGGAATCAGCCTGGCAACAGCAGGAGCTGCGCCTCGGAGGCCGTGACTGACAGCTGTCAATCACCTCCCCGAGCAGCAGATCGAGTTTTTTGGGAGCTGGGAGAAACGGGAAGGAATTTAAGCTCAAACTCAGGCATACCGCAGCATATATATTCTATATATTTATATATATTTATATATATTTATGTATATTTTTTCTATATATAATAGAATATATATATTCTATTACATATGGAATATACCTGTAGCATATATAATATTATATTGTATATTATATAGATATATATCTATAATATATATTCTAGATATATATAGAATATATATTATAGATTATATATATATATATATTACTAGATATCTATAATATTATAGAGATACTATATATCTATAATATTCTATATATTATATAGAATATATAATATTCTATTCTATATATTCTATATAGAATAGAATATATAGAATATATATTCCTGGCAGCTCAGGAATATATAGAATATATATTCTATTATATATAGAATTTACATAGAATCTATATTTCTATATTTCAGGAATTTTGGGAGAACCCCTCCCTGCTGTCCCCAGCCCCCCCTGTCACCCTTCTGTCACCCTCTGGCCCGGCTGTGACAGAAATGAAGCCAGGAGCTTTGGGCTGCCCAGGGAGCACAGGGAGTGCTGGCTTCAGGGAATATTTCCAGGAGGAATTGCAGGCGGGGGATGAGGATCAGCTGGGCAATGATGGATTTTCAGCCTGTGAGGGGCTCCCGGGGCCAGCTGTCCTTGTCCCTCCCTCCTCTGTCACAGCAGCTCTGTGCCTCCTGTCCCTGCTGGGGCTGGCTGTCCCCTGGGCACCTGGCTGCTGCCAGCAGCAGGAGGAGGAGGAGGAGGAGGAAGGCTGTGGTGCAGGGGGATGATGGATGAATCCATCCCTGCTCCATCCAGAGACAAACACCAGGCACTGGGCAGGCTCTGCACGCCCGGATTGGCTCTCCCAGCTGCCCCTTCTGGAGCCAAAGGTGACTTTAAGATCTTTTTTTTTTTTTGCTTGTATGGCTATTTTGACTTTTATGGCCTTTTTTGCTCCTATGCCTATTTTGGCTTTTATGGCCATTTTGGCTTTTTTTTCTCTTTTTATTTTTTACTTTTCTGGCCTTTTTTGCTCGGCCATCTCTTGCTGGGTTCTCCTTCCTGGGCCCTCGTTTCCCGAGGACCCATCCCAAAGTGTCCAGGGAAGGGCTGGGTGTCCCTGGCTGGCCGAGGGAGCGGGTGACACTGTCACACTGTCCTGTCCCTGCTGTCACTGTCACCAGAGAGGTGGCAGCTGGATAGCCCTGGGGACAGGGACACTGATGGGGACCCCAAAGTCACTGTCACCAAAGAGGTGGCAGCTCTAGGGACAGGGACACTGATGGACCCCAAAGTGACCCCACTGGGGTCACAGCAGGGCAAAGGGACCCTGAGTGTGTCAGATCCCATCCCGAATTCCTGGTGTTTGGGTTTCCCAGGAGGATGAGGAGCCAGCGTGTCCATGCTGGGGCTGGGGACACAAAAGCCGCCCCTGAAAGTGGCCCCGCAGGGGACAGAGAGGGCCGTGGCTGATTTGCATGTGAAAACAGCACGGGGAGGAGGCAAAGCTCCATTCCCTCTGGGAATTGTTCACAGCCGAGCCTGGGCCCGAGCCTGGGTTGCTGGGCTGGCTCTGGAGCCCTGCCCTGGGGCGTGGAGGGGACAGGGAGGGGACAGGGATGGGCACAGAACGGTGACAGCAGGGCAGGGCCCGGTGGGGGCAGCGGGCAGGAATTGGGCACCTGTGACATGGGAAGGATGCAGGAGCTGGGATGGGAATGATGGAGGAGTTGGGATGGGAAGGATGCAGGAACAGGAGAAGACACTGGAAGGATGGAGGAGTTGGGATGGGAAGGATGCAGGAACAGGAGAAGACACTGGAAGGATGGAGGAGGTGGGATGGGAAGGATGCAGGAACAGGAGAAGGCACTGGAAGGATGGAGGAGTTGGGATGGGAAGGATGCAGGAACAGGAGAAGGCACTGGAAGGATGGAGGAGTTGGGATGGGAAGGATGCAGGAACAGGAGAAGGCACTGGAAGGATGCAGGAGCAGCAGAAGGATGCAGGGAGCGAGGCAGGTTTCAAGAGGAGCAATCTCCTGGACGTGACTTCATTTCCCCCCCTCTTTTCTTTGTTTTTCTTCTTGGATTTGCACCTTGGGATGCTCCCAGCCCTCGGAGAGCAGCAGGGGGGTTTGTGGGGGGGCAATTTGTGCCCATGCCACAGGGAGCTCCTGGGGGAGAGCCCTGCCCTGCTGGGGGACCACCCAGTGTCCCCCACGTGTCCCCGTGGGAGGATTCTTTAATCTCTGTGTCCCTGGGGCTGCAGGTGCATTGCCAAGGTGAGGGAAGGATTCCTGGGAGGGCTGGGAGCAGAACCCGCCCCTGGCAAAGGTTTTTGTCGCGAGTTGTTGCTTTTTGGAGGAATGGGGAGCAGGAATGGTGAGCAGCCCCCAGAGCTGCCTGGATGGAGCCACAGCCCCCAGAGGGAGAGGAGGAGCTGCTGGAGGCTGCACGGGAAGCTGAGCTTCCCTCCCTGCTGCTGCTGATGATCTCGGGGAAACCGGAGGGGCTCGGAGCAGCTCCCCACTCCCCACGGTGTCCGTCTGTCCTGTGAGGGCTTGGAGGATCCCTCCTGGGGCTGCCAGCCCCTCTGCAGCGCCCTCCTGCCCCGTTTTTGGGGGGATAACCCAGCCCTAGTGTGGCGCTTTCCTCTTGAGGGGTTTTCCTGCAGCCCCCAGAGCCGCCCAGCTCCTCCCTGGTGAGGAAGAGCCCGGCTGGTGTGGCGGGGGAATGGCCCCGCGTGCCCTGGTGCCCTGGCAGTGCCATCCCAGCGGCAGGGAATGCTCGTGTTCTGCCAGGAGTGCCAGGAGTCCTGGCAGAGCCTCCGCCCCAGGGAGGGCAGGGCGAGCTCCTGGGTCTGTCTCTGGGGCAGCAGCGATCCCCGCCCGGGGCTGTGGCAGCGCTCCCAGCCCGTTGTTGGAGCTTCACCTCGCTCTGCCTTCCACCCAGCCCTGCTGGTGGCACCTTCCCCATCCCTGCGGGAAGCAGGAGCAGCCGGGAGCGCGCAGGGATGGAGCGCTTCCATCCCCGCTCCTTTCTCCCGGCTGGTTTTGGGGAGTCGGTGCCGATAACACCCTGTAAAACAATAACCGGGTTTTTCCTGCTGCTCTTTCCCGGCTGGTTTTGGGGAGCCTGTACCCAATCCGTGCCGATAACACCCTATAAAACAATAACCGGGTTTTTCCTGCTGCTCCCGTGGCTCCGCCGCCCCCGGGGGTCTCTCGGGGGGCGATGCCGGCAGAGGTGCGAGCAGCCGGAGGGGCTGAGCTCCCTCCCACCCTCTCCCACCCATCCCTGCTCATCCCGGGGGGTTCCCCCGCCCTTCCCTGCGCTGCCCACGCCGTGCCCGGGTGGGGAGCGGCTCCTGCGCGACCCCCGCCGCCCCCGCTCTTTGTCTGCGCCGCGCCCCTGCGCCCCCGCTCCCCTTTGTTGGCTCGCCGGGCCCCCCCGCGCCGGGGTCGGGCCGAGGGGCGGGCGGAGGGAGGGAGAGGAGGGTGGGAAGGGAAGGAGGGAGGGATGCGGGGCGGGGGCAGCTCCGGGCTCGCTCCGCGCTGCCGCTCCCTTGTCTGATGCTGCGCGGCCCCTTCCCCGCGCGGGGGGCGCACGGAGACCACCGGGATTAGGGATCCACCTCCCTCCCACCCATCCCTCCCATCCATCCTCCCTCCCATCCATCCTCCATCCCTCCCTCCTCGCAGCCGCTCCATGCCGCCGAGCCGCGCTCCGGCCGGGAGGCACCGGCATGTCCGAGCGGCGGCAGGCGGGCACTGAGGCGGGCAGCCGCGCCGAACCGGGCCGAACCGGGCCCCCGCCCGCCGGGCCGAGCCTCGGCTGGGTCCTGGAGAGCCGGGCTGGCCTGTGGAGGCAGCGGGGATGGAGCTGAGAGGAGCCTCGGAGGGCGACAGGGAGCGTCTGCCTCGGGCTGAGCCGCAGCCCTGAATCCTTGGGCTGATCCCGGAATCTTGGCTGCTCCCGGAATTTTGGGTTTCTCCCGGAATCCTTGGGCTGCTCCTGAATCTTGGCTGATCCTGGAGTCCTTGGGCTGCTCCCGGAATCCTTGGGCTGCTCCTGGAATTTTGAGATTCTCCCGGAATCCTTGGGCTGCTCCCGGAATCTTGGCTGTTCCCAAACCTTGGCTGCTCCTGGAATTTTGGGCTTCTCCTGGAATTTTGGCTGCTCCTGGCCGTGAGGAGCTGCGGAGGGTCAGAGGCTGCTGGACGTGTCCTGGAGGAGCCGCTGGACAGCGGAGGGAGCTCCGTGTGCCCGGAGTGAGACTGGCGTGGGTCTGAGAGGTGATCCCGGAGGATCCCAGAGATTGTCCTGAAGGATCTCGGAGGATATCCCAGAGGTGATCCTGGAGGACCTGAGAGGTTACCGTGGAGGATCTCAGCAGTTATCCCAGGGGATCTGACAGGTTATCCTGGAGGATCTCAGCAGTTATCCCAGGGGACAGCAATATTCCCAAGCCTGGCAGCGCTGCTGTGCTGGCACTGTCCCTGTCCCAGATCTGCTCCTGCTGTGACGTTCCCACCGTTCCCACGCCGGCGTGTCCTTGTCCTGCTGGGCTCAGCCACGGATTTGGAGCCCTCGGAACCAGGGTTTTGGTTTCCTTTCTGCGCATTTTGGTTTCCTTTCTGCGCATTTTGGTTTGCTTTCTGTGGGCGCCCATGGATTGACACCTCGGGGGCTGGCTGAGTGTCCCTGTGCCGCTGCAGCTGTCCCCAAGCTGTCCCCAAGGCCACGCCTCTGCCATGGCACCGCCAGGCACAGAGTCCTGAGGGTGCCCCCATCCTGCTGCCAGCCGAGATGGGAACCTCTGGCAAAACCTGAACTGCCAAAAACACCCGGGGGCAGAGGACAGGGATCCCTGTGAGCCTGGGGGTGACTCCTGGGGCTGTGAGAGCCCAGCATGACAGCGTGCCAGTACCCCATGGCGCCGGGAGCCCTGGAGCGGGACCGGCTGTACCAGCACAAGGTGTCCCTGGTGGTGAGATATTTCATGATCCCCTGCAACATCTGCCTCATCCTGCTGGCCACCTCCACGCTGGGATTCGCCGTGCTGCTCTTCCTCAATAACTGTAGGTGTCCATGGGAGGGCAGGATGGCCACCAGGGCCACCAGCTGGGCTCATCCCGGAGCTCCTGGCGGCCCTGGGGACAGTCCCGGCACTGGGGCTGCCCTGGGGACAGTCCCGGCATTGGCAGCTCCCTGCCCCACTTTTGCCTGGCAGGGAAGAGGGGGCAGAGCGGTGAGGGCGGCTCTGCGTGGGCCAGGACAGCTCCCACCTGCTGCTGCTGCTGCTGGCAGGCTGCATCCCAGATCCGGTGGGGATCGGGGGATGGGGGATTTGGGAAGGGCTGCTGATGACTGGGGGGATGTGAGGGTTTGGGAAAGGCTGCTGGGGGTGATGTTTGTGGGATGTGAGGATTTGGGAAGGGCTGGTGATGATCCAAGGGATCTGAGGATTTGGAAGGGCTGGTGCAAGTGATGATTGTGGGATGTGAGGATTTGGAAAGGGCTGGTGATGACTGGGGGAATGTGAGGATTTGGGAAGGGCTGGTGCAGGTGATGATCCAGGGGATGTGAGAATTTGGAAAGGGCTGGTGATGATCTGGGAAATGTGAGGATTTGGGAAGGGCAGGTGCAGGTGAGGATCTGGGAAATGTGAGGATTTGGGAAAGGCAGGAGATGACTGGGGGATGTGAGGATTTGAGAAGGGCTGCTGATGACTGGGGATGTGATTCCCCCAAGGTGTGGCTGTGAATCCGATCCCTGGTGCAGCTGAGTCGATCCCAGCCTGGGTGTGGATCCAGGTGTCTCTGCCAGGCTCCTGCTCCCCCTCCTCGGGCCTGGCTGTGGGCACAGCCCTGGAGGGCAGGCAGATCCCCCAGCCCCATTTCGGGGTGTGCAGCTCCTCCTGGGGGGCCGTGCTCGGGGATGCACCCAGGCATGTCCCCAAAGAGCCTGCTGGGGGGGGTTAGCTCTGCCACAGCCCAACCCCATCCCAAATCCCGGATTTTGGATGTTCCCTGCAGCCTGGGAGGGGTTTTGGAGCTGAGGGAGCTCAGCCCAGCTCCCCCCCTGCTCCATCAGGGTCCCCAGACAGAGGGGTGGCAGGTCACCCTTGCTTGGGGACCTTGCAGTTCTGCTGCCCCTCTCTCCTGCTTTTTGGGGGCTGACTGGGGGGATCTGAGGATTTGGGAAGGGCTGGTGCAGGTGATGATTTGGGGGATCTGAGGATTTGGGAAGGGCTGGTGCAGGTGATGATTTGGGGGATGTGAGGATCTGGAAGGGCTGGTGCAGGTGATGATTTGGGGGATGTGAGGATCTGGAAGGGCTGGTGCAGGTGATGATTTGGGGGATGTGAGGATCTGGAAGGGCTGGTGCAAATGCTGGTTGTGGGATGTGAGGACTTGGGAAGAGCAGGAGATGATGCAGGGGGCTGCAGCATTCCTGCTCGGGGCTGAGCTGCTGGCTGCGTGCCCAGGTGTGTGTGGGGTGCTCCATGGCAGGGTTGGCCTCAGAGCCCCCAGGAGATGGGGCAGGACAGGCTGGGGCAGGTGCAGCCCTGCCAGGCACCGGGGGCTGCTCCAGAGATGCTGCCCCGGGGCCTGGGGCTGGCCTGAACCGGCTTTGGGGGATCCTGGGAGCCCCTGGGAGCCAAACCTGCTCGAGGAGCGGTAAACACCATCCCAAAAAGGGCTGGGGGCAGGGTTGTGCCCGAGGAACCCGTGACAGCTCCTTGGTTTTTGTTTCCTTGCAGACAAACCCAACAGTTACTTCACGCAGACGCCGCCACCACCGCGGGATGGTGAGTGCAGAGTGTCCCCAAAATCCCGGGGCTGAGTGCAGAGTGTCCCCAAACCCCGGGACAGCAGGAGCCACTCCTGGGCTGGCCCTTCCCCCAGGGAAACACCTCCTGACCCCGCTGATCCCCGGGGATTTCATGTCCCTTCCAGCCTGGCTGCTCCCTGAGCCCTGGCGGTGCTGGGGATGCAGGATTGGGGTGAGGAGGAGGAAAAGGGCTCCCTTTTCCAGGGATTTCCTGGGGATGAAGGATTTGGGTGTGGAAGGAGGCAGGTGCTCCCTTTTTCCAAGGATTTTCCTGGGAATTCAGGATTTGGGTGAGCAGGGAATGCAGGAGCCCCTCAGTGCTCCCCTCTTCCCAGGGATTTTCCTGGCTGGAAGCAGGGAAGGGCTGCAAAAGGTGAATTTCCTGCAGCCTTGCATTTTCTCCCACCTTTCCTCTGCTTTCACAGAGAGCTTTGGGGGTTTTTTTTGGCTTTTTTGTGCGGTTTTTTTTTTTTTTTGTGAGGTTCTTATCAGCCTCAGGAGCTGCTGGATGCAGGGCAGGCAAGCCCAGACTGAGATAAAACCATCACAGGAGCTTTGTTCCCTTTTTAAAACCAGGCTTAAACCCCCTGCCTTTGCTGGCAGGCTCTGCCCCCACCTCCACGTGCACAGATAAGAGCCCAGCAAACAGAAAACAGCAGCCAATTAATAACCTGCTTGTTGCTTTTTTTTTTACTATTATTTTTTATTATTTTTCCCTCGTTTTTGCCTCCCCTGCTGGGGGTGGGGGGGAGAAAAAGATGTGAGATAAAATGTGATTAATCTATAATTGGCCCGGGGAAAGGCATCTCGAGCGAAAAATAAACCCCACGTGGGTGGAACTCCTTGCTCGGGGCTCCAAAACACGAGCAGCCCAGCCCAGGCAGATGCCAGACTTCCACAAGGTCCCACAGGAGATGGGAAAGGGCCCGTTCTGGGGGCTGCGGGGGCTCCGGGGGCAGGATTCCTGCTCTGGGGGGTCAGGGGACACGGGGAGGGGATGGGTTTTGCTGGTTGTGCTCCTGGGGTAGGTTCGATGCGCTTTGGGACAAGGTTTGAGCTGGGACAATGCTGGGGTTTGGGTGGGGTTTGCTCAGGAGCTGGGCGATAAAGGGTGGGATGGACCTGGGGGTTTGGGGAGGCCCCTTCCCTTCCCAAAGCTGGGCAGGGTCACTGTCCAGCCTAACAAAGCTGGGCAGGGTCACTGTCCAGCTTAGCAAAGCCAGAGCTCAGGTTTGGGGTGAAGAAAGGGGCTCCTCCTCGCTCCCCGCCCCAGGTGATGCGATAAATATTTTAATATCGATGGGGCGGGGCTGAATATTTGAATATTGATGAGCAGGGCTGAATATTGATGAGCAGGGCTGAATATTTGAATATTGGTGGGGCGGGGCTGAATATTTGAATATTGATGAGCAGGGCTGGGCTGGGGGACAGGGGCGCCAGCCCAGATGCTCTCCATGGCAACGGGCACCTCACCCAGCCCAAATTAATTAATGCTCACCCCAAATTAATTAATTAATGCCCAGCCCTTCCATTCCCACTGCCCCTTTTGGGCACAAGTTCTTTTTTGCCAATATAAGTTTTTTTTGAGCACAGTAAATTTAACAGATCAAACAGGTTAAAACAACACATTCCACCTATGCTAGTAAACTGCAAACAAAATAATTTAAACCATTCATTCAGATGAATGGGAATAATCCCATTCTCCATTTAAATATGAAATAGATTTTTACTTTAAATTAAGAATTACCTCTGTGTCTCAGGGCATGGCCGTGGCCATGGCCAAGCCAGCCTCAGCCCCATTCCCACTCCCCATCCCCTTCCCTCAGGATGAATCCCATAATTCCCATCCCCTGGAATTTTTACACATCATCTGCATTTAAAAAAAAACCCAAAGAGAGGGAAAGAGCAGCTCTGGGAAGTGCAGGAGAGACTCAGACTCTTCAGAGAATGATGAATCCCTTTAGATACCACTGGGAGAGGAGGAGAATCCTTTTCCTTTTGATTTCCCAGGATTTATGGGATTTATCTCGTGCTGGGGCAGGAGAGGAGGAGAATCCTTTTCCTTTTGATTTCCTGGGATTTATCTCTGGGTTTGCAGCTCCAGAATCTCCAGGCAGTCAAAGGCAGACTCCTGGGAATTGAAGTGTAAACGAGGAGTTTGATTTTAGGATTCCTCTTTTCCCTTTGATGTAGGTCAGGCTCTGGTTCTGACGTGTGGGGGGCACTGGGAGGGGGCACGGGGGGCACTGGGGCAGGGAACACCTCAAGGAGTGGATGGAGCTGTTCCAGGAAAGGGGAAATTGGATTTTAGGGAAAGGTTTGGGGTCCCCTGTGTGTGTGTCCCTGTGCCCCTCATGTGTCCCCATGCCCGTGGGATGTCCCCATGCCTGCAGGGTGCCGGGGGATGCTGTGCGGGTTCGGGGCCATGTGTCCCCGTGCCCATGGGATGTCCCCGTGGGATGTCCCCGTGCCCATTGGGATGTCCCTGTGCCTGCAGGGTGCCGGGGATGCCGGGGGGATGCGTGTCTGTGCCCGTGGGGTGCCGTGCCATGTGTCCCCGTGCCCATGGGATGTCCCCGTGCCCATTGGGATGTCCCTGTGCCCATTGGGGGGTGCCGGGGGATGCCTGCCCTGGGATGTCCCGGGGCCATGTGTCCCCGTGCCCGTGGGATGTCCCCGTGCCCATGGGATGTCCCCGTGCCCATTGGGATGTCCCCATGCCCGCAGGGTGCCGGGGGATGCTGTGCGGGTTCGGGGCCGTGTGCGAGCGCAGCCCCTCGGAGCCGGGCCAGGCCTCGTGCGTGTGCAGGAAGGGTCCCTGTGCCCCCGTGGTGGCCCCGGTGTGCGGCTCCGACCACTCCACCTACAGCAACGAGTGCGAGCTGGACAGGGCCCAGTGCAACCAGCAGAGGAGGATCAAGGTGGTCAGCAAAGGACCCTGCGGTGAGCGAGGGACCCTGGCTGTCCCCAGGGCGGGCAGGGACACCTTGGGCTGTGGCTGGAGGGGTGGGGACAGGGCTGGGGACACTGGCGGATCATCAGAGCTGCCTTGGGGGTCAGGAGAGTGTGGTAAGGAGGAGAAATGGTGGAAAAATGATGGAGAAATGGTGGGAAAATCATGGAGAAATGATGGCCACGGGCTGGGCCAGGGACACCAAAGGCTGGGAAGGGAAGCTGAGGAATCACCAGCTCTGCTTTGGAGGTCAGCAAACCGTGAGGAGGAAAAATTATGGAAAATTGTCCATTGCTGCTGAATCGGGGCATTTGGAGGGATGGATTTGGGGGATATGGGGATATATTGGGGTTATTCCACAAGAGGAACAGGAGCACGTCCTGTGCTAGGCTCTCGCCTGTGCTGTGTCCCCTCCTCCGTCCCTCAGGCTCTAAGGATCCACTGTGGAAAATTATCCACTGCTGCTGGATGGGGGCATTTGGAGGGATGGATTTGGGGAATATTGGGATATATTTGGGTTATTCCATGAGAGGAACAGGACATCCCATGCCATGCTCTCACCCGTGTCCCCTCCCGTGTCCCTCAGGCTCCAAGGACCCCTGTGCCGAGGTGACCTGCAGCTTTGGCAGCACGTGTGTCCCCTCCCCTGACGGCCAGGGGGCCAAGTGCGTGTGTCCCTCGTCGTGCAGCGGCGTCCCCGAGAGCCCCGTGTGCGGCAGCGACGGCCGCGACTACCGCAGCCAGTGCCACCTCAACAAGCACGCCTGCGACAAGCAGGAGAACGTCTTCAAGAAGTTCGATGGCCCCTGTGGTGAGCAGGGGCTGGAATGAATCGGGGAGGAGGGGGTTAAAAATGTGCCCACCCGTGGGGGTGTTGGGGGGTGTTGGGGAGGAGGAGGAGGGTGGGAGGGTGGGGTGAAGGGGGGGGGGAGAAGGGGGGTTGGCAGGGTCAGGGTGGGCAGGGAAGGCCTGGGGGGGTTTGGGCAGTAAAGGTCACCTGGGAGAAGGGGCGGGAGAAGGGGGTGGTTGGGCAGGGAAAGAGGTGGTTTGGGCAGGAGAAGGTCACTCTGGGCAGTGAAAGGTCACTCTGGGCAGTAGAAGGTCACTCTGGGCACTCTGACCGCTGCTGAGCCAAGACCAGGCAGTGCCTCGGGCGGTTGGGTCCCACCCCCTGACCCAGAGCAGTGCAAGGGTCAGCCCCTCCTCCCTGCTGGGCAGGAGAAGGCTGCTCTGGCTGAGCAAAGCAGCCAAAACACCCCAAACAGCTCCTGGAATCAAAGTATCCTGGAATCTGAGCATCCCAAACAGCTCCTGGAGCTAAAACATCCTGGAGTTGGAGTGTCCCAAAAGGAGCTCGAGATGGGGAAAAAGGCCGAGGCAGTGCTTCCCTTTGACCTGGGCTCGTAAGGTTTGAGTCCTTAGGAGCACAAAGAAGATTTGGGGGCTCTTGGGGAAGGAGCAGAGCCTGGGACACTCTGGTTTGGGCAGGCGGCTCCCCTAGGGCCGGCGGCCTTGGGGCTGCTGGGGCCAGGGGAAGGAGCAGAGCTGGGACGGCCTGGCTTCGCAAGGAGATGATGCAGCCAAAAGCGCAACAAACAGCTCCTGGAATCAAAGTATCCTGGAATCTGAGCATCCCAAACAGAGCAGAACCTGGGAAGCCGCGGTTTGGGCAGGGTTTGGGCGGGGAAGGACTGTGCCAGAGGGCAGGCAGTGACCCGTGCCTCCCCTCTGTGCCAGACCCGTGCCAGGCCGTGCCGAGCGAGCCGGGCCGCGTGTGCCGGGTGAACCCGCGGACGCGGCGCGCGGAGCTGCTGCCCCAGCCCGAGGGCTGTCCCCCCGGCAGGGACCCCGTGTGCGGCGACGACGGCGTCACCTACGAGAGCGAGTGCGCCATGGTGCGCTCGGGGGCCATCCGCGGCATGGACATCCAGAAGGTGCGCTCGGGGCAGTGCCAGCCGCAGGGTGAGTGCCCGCCCTCCTCCTCCTCCTCCTCTCTTGGGCATCCCCGGGTGCCCAAAGAGGCTGCCTGTGTTCTGTTTAAAATAGTAGTAGTTCTTTGTTAAATGTATTAATATGTTATTTTAATAAATTTTCTAATATATAAATATATAAAAATAATTAATATAGCATCACACATTATTTTATTAATATATTAATGTTCTATATAATACATTATATAAAATATTAATATATTTAATTTATTATTTTTACAATATATTTTATATAATATGTAATATATTTTATATAGTACATAATATAAATAAAATATATAAAATAATAATACTATCTAGAAAAATAGACATTTATAAAATAATTATATTATATCAAACAATTACATTATAATATAGAAAATATAGAAATAGAAAAATATATATTATATACAATACAATATCTTATATTAATCGTATTATATAATACATTATATAGGTACACATAATAAATATATATACAATACATTATATATAAATATATAATTAGCATAATTTAATTATAATACACTATATATTAATATAGAAACCTAAACTTGAGGCATCAGTCCAGTACCTGAAAAATATTTTAAAAATTGCTAAAGCATCAGTACAGAACCTGAAAAATATTTGAAAAAATACTAAAGCATCAGTATGGAACCTGAAAAATATTTGAAAAAAATACTAAAGAAAAATACTAAAGCATCAGTACCGAACCTGAAAAATATTTTTAAAAAGTATAGAACCTGAAAAATAATAAAAAAATAAATGCTAAAGCATCAATACAGAACCTGAAAAATATTAAGAAAAATACTAAAGCATCAGTAGAGAACCTGAAAACATATTAAAAACATCAGTAGAGAACCTGGAAAACATTAGAAAACCCCACTAACTGCTCGCCGTGCCCCGTCCCGCAGACCAGTGCCCGGAGCCGTGCCGGCTGGGCGCGGTGTGCCTGAACCGGCGCGGGGCCGCGCGCTGCTCCTGCGAGCGCATCGCCTGCGACGGCGCCTTCCGGCCCCTGTGCGCCCGCGACGGCCGCACCTACGGCAGCGACTGCCAGCGCCGGCGCGCGGAGTGCCTGCAGCAGCAGCACATCCCTACACGGCACAGCGGGCCCTGCGGTGAGCACCGGGCATGGCGGGGCCGGGGGGGAACCCGGCTGGACCACAGCAGTGGGGCCGTGTGGGGGTGGTGGGCGCCGAGTTGCCCTGGAGGGGTGGTGGTGCCCAAGTTGTCCCACAGGGATCATGGTCCCCAGGTTGTCCTATGGGGTGGTGTCCTGTAGGGATGGTGGGCCCCGAGTTGTCGTGTAGGGATGGTGTCCCATGGGGATGGTGGTCCTCAAGTTGTTCTGTAGGGATGGTGGTCCTCAGATTATCCTGTGGGGATGGTGGTCACCAAATTGTCCCATGGGGATGCTGTCCTATGGAGATGCTGGTCCCCAAATCTTCCCACAGGGATTCTGGTCCCCAGATTGTCCATGGGGATGCTGTTCCCTCCTGTCCTATAGGAATGTTGGTCCCCAAATTGTCCTGCAGTGATGCTGTCCCACGGGGATGCTGCCCCACAGCAATGCTGTCCCATGGGGATGCTGCTCCCCCTCTCCCGTGGGAATGCTGATCCCCACCCAGCCCTGGCCCCCCAGCCCTCTCCAGGCAGGGTGGCACGCTGAGGGCAGCAGTGGGTGCCCGCTGAGCGAGCCCTGGGCCCAGCCTGGCCCGTCCCTGCCCTGTGTTTCTGTCCTTCCAGCAGCCCTGCTGTGTGCACGCCTCCTGTCTCTGTCTGCTGTGTGACACGGGGGACACCCATCCGTGTTTGAGCCACGTGTCTGTGACCTCCTGCTGGTTTCTGTCCCTCCCCACCACGTTCCCCCCAGTCCATGCCATCCATTGCTCCTCCCAGGGTAGTGCCAGTCTCCAAACCCCCTCCATGCTCTCCCTTCCATGCCTGCCTGCTTCTCTCCACCAGGAACTCTGCCCTCTGTGCCCTCTGTGCAGCTCTCACCGTGTCTTTGTCTCGTCTCTAGGAGAAGCTCCCCCATGGACCTTTCTCAGGAGGATGGGATAGGATGGGGCTTTGGATCCTTAGGAGTGTCCAGGTGTGAGGTTCTGCCCCTGGGAAGTGCAGGAGGTTAGAGCAGCCCCTGCCCTCATTTGGATGAGTTACAAGGTGCTCGTTCCGGCTCAGTTTGGGTTTTTCCCACCTCTGGAACTGCGTCCTGTTCTTTTAAGCTGATGTTTGATCAGGTATCAGCGGGGTTGAGCCTCCTGCAGTGCTTGGCAATCGGCATCCCATGCTGAGGATGTGTTTTGTTGGCTTTGTGCTCCTGCTGGAGGATTTCGAGGCTGCCAGACCCAGCTGCTGGAAAAGAATCTGTCAGGCTCCCAAAATCCCACTCGGAATAATCACAGCTGTTATTTTTAAGCATCCATTTCTCTGTGTTCCTGGTGGGGGAATGGCTGGGAGTCAATTCCCCAGGTTTTCCCTGTGGGAAGGGCTGTGATCGCATCAGGGGGGATTTTTTGCAACCCTGGCTAGAGGGTTGTATTCTAGAGGTTGTATTCTTTTTAAAATAGTAGTAGTTCTTTGCTAAATGTATTAATATGTTCTTTTTAATAGATTATTTAATATATCAATATAAAAAGATATATTAATATAGATAATATTATTATAAATTATGCATTTTATATAATATATAATATTGAATATAGAAAAATATAATTGTATTATAATATATAAATATAAGAATATATAAATGCATGTTATACAATATATTAATTATATTCTATAATATTATATTATATGAATCAAATATATAGAACCTGGAAAATATTTTTAAAAATTGCACTAAAGCCTCCCCCTCCCCTGTGCCTCCTTAAGAGGCTGAAAATTCCCAAATTTCTGGGATGAGCAGGGAATTCACGCTGCTCTGAGCACCAGCCACGCATCATTTCCACCGTGTTCTGTGGAAAAAGGCCAGGAGCAGCAGGGTGAGGTCCTGGTGCACCTGCCATTCCTCCCTCCAGCTCCCTCTCCTTGATTTCAGCTCCCCTCCCTCCTGCCCAGCACACATCTGCTGCCAGGAGCTGCGTCCTGCTGGGACACGAGCAAAAAACGGGGCAATGAATCAGACCCGGGGCTCTGTCTGCCAGAGCCGGGGCTGCAGAGTGCCTGTGACAGCTCCAGGCAGCCCTGGAGCCCATCCCCAGGAGGTGTGAGTGGATTTTTTTTAGCCCTGTCAGCTCTGGAAAGGAAAAGGAGAAGCTCAGAGCTCAGAGCTGGGGAGCTCATCCGTGCCTGGGAGCTGTGGGAAGGCAGGGCTGGGCAAGGGCTTGGCAGCGTTTTAACCCCTCACAAGCACCTGCCTGGCACACCCTGAGCTCTCCTGCCTTTTCCAGCAGCCAGGCCAGGGAGGCAAAGCCAAACAAAACCATCCAAGCCATTAAAAGGGAAGAAAGGGATTGGAAGAACAATTGGAAAATACATCACACAGAAATTTCTGTTTTGTAGCTAGTTGTTAAGAGCTCGCTTGTTTGTTTGTTTTCAGCTCAGGTCTTCATTCAAAACCAAGTTTTGCAATTTCAATTGGTAAAATAATAATTCTTGATAAGCATTCACCATCAAATTTCTTGGTTTGAATCCTTCTGGGTGCTGCAGCTCAGAAAGAAGGGATGGGATGAGGCTGACATGGCCAGGAGTGAAGGAAAAAAGGAAGGAAGGTTCTGTGGTTGCATCTGTCTTTTCCTCTCTCTGCTGTCCTCTCTTTCTCTCTCTCTCTCTTTCCTCTTTTGTCTGTGTCTTGTGTTTTACAGTGTTGCCTGTGTGGAGGAAGGAGTTCTGTCCTGGCAGCACGCTCCTGCTCCCTGCCCGGACACCTCTGCTGGGAGCTCGCCTCTGCCCCTGCTCCGTGGCCCCTCTCACTGCTCCCCCCTGGCTCTAGCTGGGCCTGAGAGCCCCCCAGGATGGAGAGCTTGCCCCAGGAGCCCCCCAGGATGGAGAGCTTGCCCTGGCCTTTGTCCCATCCCTGGCCCCAAACCCTGCTGGAGTGGAAATTGCTCTTGCCCGGTGCTCGCTGTGCCCTCCAGGCAAAGGAGAGTGGGAGCAGAGGTGGGTGCTGGGAGCCCCCCACTCCTCAGCCAGCCCCTCCCCAGGGCTGCTGCGCCACCCTGGACTGCTCCTGGTTGGTTTTCCCCTCTCCTTCTGCTCCCAAATGACCCCCACGGCTTCCCCAGATCCTCCTGCCTGGAGCTCTGCCTGCCCCGGCCGTGCTGCCCCGGCCGTGCTGCCCCAGCCGTGCTGCCCCGGCCGTGCTGCCCCAGCCGTGCTGCCCCGGCTGTGCTGTGTGTCCTGCTTGTCCCCTGTCCCAGCCCAGGCTCCCTCCCAGCTCCCTCTGCCAGGCTCACAGGAGCTGGCTCTGCTCACAATTGGCTCTTCCCTGGGAATGCTTCCCTGTGGAATTGGCGGCTCTGTGTGCAGGGGGCATGGTTAGGGGACAAAAAAGGGACACAAATGTGGGGGCAGCAGCCCAGGGAGCAATTCCTGGGGCTTGGGAAGAGCACAGAACTGCAGGGAAGCTGGGGACAGAGCTGGAGTCATGTCCTTGGGACAGAGCTGGAGCTGTGTCCTTGTGCCAGAGCTGAATTTGGGGACAGAGCTGTGCCCTTGTGCCTGAATTTGGGGACAGAGCTGTGTCCTTGTGCCTGAGCTGAATTTGGGGACAGAGCTGTGTCCTTGTGCCTGAATTTGGGGACAGAGCTGTGCCCTTGTGCCTGAATTTGGGGACAGAGCTGTGTCCTTGTGCCTGAGCTGAATTTGGGGACAGAGCTGTGTCCTTGTGCCTGAATTTGGGGACAGAGCTGTGTCCTTGTGCCTGCAGTTGGGGACAGAGCAGTGTCCTTGTGCCTGAGCTGAAGCTGGGACAGAGCAGTGTCCTTGTGCCTGAATTTGGGGACAGAGCTGTCCTTGTGCCTGAGCTGAATTTGGGGACAGAGCTGTGCCCTTGTGCCAGAGCTGGAGCTGTGTCCTTGTGCCTGAATTTGGGGACAGAGCTGTGTCCTTGTGCCTGAGCTGAAGCTGGGACAGAGCAGTGTCCTTGTGCCTGAGCTGTCCCCTGCCCCTGTTCCTTTGCAGACCCTGGCTCTAGGCTGGGCCCAGGTAGGCAGATCCTGCTGCAGGCCGTTCCTGGCTGCCTGGCACAGGGTGCCACAGAGGTGCCACCGCCGTGCTGCTGGCAGGGGAGGTGCCCAGGGCCCTGCAGGGACCTTGCCCAGCTCTCTGCCTCGCTGCCAGGGCTGTGCTGTGTCTGCTGCCGCTCCACCTCCTCCAGGCTGCATTGTCTGTCCCCACCTGTGTCCTTGTCCTGTGTCCTTGTCGCTGTCCGGCCCAGGTGAACCCCGTGGTGTCCTTTCCTTGTCCCAGAGGGGCACAGGGCGCTGCTGGCTCTGTCCCCAGCAGCACAGCCACTCATTCCTCAGCTCCTGCCCGCTGGGGGATTCCTGGCTGGGAGCTGGGGTGAACCCCTGGGGTGTCCCTGCCAGCACAGAGTGTGACACGGCCTCTGCTCTCCGCTGGCACTTTGTCACCACGGGGCATCCCCCGGGGAGGTGGCACTGCTGCGCTGGGGCTGTGCATCCGGGGGGAACGCTGCATCCGGGGAACGCCGCATCTGGGGAACGCCGCATCCGGGGGGAACGCTGCATCCAGAGGCAATCCCCAGTCCCTGGAGTTCCTTCCCGAGGGCTGGGCTGAGGGAAGGACACAGGGTGTCCCCATCCTGCCCCGCAGCAGCTCCCTGGGAAGAGGAGGGAAGAGAATGGGGTGAGAGATGAGCAGCGTGGTGGAACCAGGGGTGTCCTCCCCAGCCAGCTCCTCCTGGGGAGCCCCGGGAGCTTTTCAGGGAGCAGTGTGGATCCCAGGGAAGGGAGCAGTGGGATCCCAGGGAAGAAGGAAGCAGTGGGATCCAGGGAAGGGAGCAGTGGGATCCCAGGGAAGAAGGAAGCAGTGGGATCCAGGGAAGGGAGCAGTGGGATCCCAGGGAAGAAGGAAGCAGTGGGATCCCAGGGAAGGGAGCAGTGGGATCCCGGGGAAGAAGGAAGCAGTGTGGATCCCAGGGAAGGGAGCAGTGGGATCCCGGGGAAGAAGGGAGCAGTGGGATCCAGGGAAGGGAGGTTTTCAGGGAAGCAGTGTGGATCCCAGGGAAGAAGGGAGCAGTGGGATCCCGGGGAAGAAGGGAGCAGTGGGATCCAGGGAAGGGAGGTTTTCAGGGAAGCAGTGTGGATCCCAGGGAAGAAGGGAGCAGTGGGATCCCGGGGAAGAAGGGAGCAGATTTTCAGGCAGCAGTGGATCCCAGCAGTGGGCCCTCCCTGTGGGAGCTCTGTGAAGGTTCTGCCAGTGCTGCTGCTGCTGCTCCCGTTCCTGGCCAGGGGACGCGGTGGCCAGCCTGTCCCTGTGCCCGTGCCCATCCCTCACCTCTGCCGGCACGGGGGCCGTGCTGAGCCAGGCATGGCAGGCTGGCAGAGGGGCACAGAGCCCAGCAGCCCTGCACACCCACCTCAGGCTCATGGGGCGGGCAGGTGCCGCGTTGGGACACCGTCACACCCGCCCCGTGCCAGCCGTGCCGTCCCTGTCCCCTGCAGACCTGGGCGCTCCCAGCCCCTGCCTGAGCGTGGAGTGCTCCTTCGGGGCCACGTGCGTGGTGAAGAACCAGGAGGCCGTGTGCGAGTGCCAGCAGCAGTGCCAGGGCCGCTACGACCCCGTGTGCGGCACCGACCGGCGCAGCTACGGCAGTGCCTGCGAGCTGCAGGCCATGGCCTGCCTGCTGCAGAGGGACATCGGCGTCAGCCACAAGGGGCCCTGCGGTGAGACACGGCCGGGGTTGGGAGGCAGCTGTGTCCTCAAGAGGGACATCGGGGTGAAAAACAAGAGGCCCTGTGATGAGATTTGGGGTTTGTTTTGTTGTTTGTGGTCTGTGTCCTTCAGAGGGACTTGAGGGTCAAGGGCAAGGGGCCCTGATGTGAGATTTGGGCTGGGGTTGTTGTGGTGGTGTTGGTGTTGTTAGCCTGTGTGTGTCCTCAAAAGGAACGCCAGGGTGAAGGACAAAGGATGTGAAGAGATTTGGGCAGGGGGATTAATTTGTTGTTAAAAGAAAAAACCTCCAGGGCGGGATAAAAACCTTCTGGTTGGGATAAAATCCTCCAGACCAGAATAAAATCCTCCAGGCCAGGATGAAAATGTCCAGGCTGGGATGAAAACCTCCTGGTTGAGATAAAAACCTCCTGGTTGGGATAAAAACCTCCAGGCCGGGATAAAAAACACCAGTCCAGGGTAAAAACCAGAATAAAAACCTCCAGGCTGGGATAAAAACCTCCAGACCAGGATAAAAACCTCCAGACCAGGATAAAAACCTCCAGACCAGAATAAAACCCACCAGGCCAGGATAAAAACCAGGATAAAACCCACCAGGCCAGGATAAAAGGCCAACAGCAGGAACTGAGCAGGGGGTTGGTGCCTCCTCCTCCCCCATGCCAAGGCAGCAGCTGCTGTGTGCAGGAGAAAAGCAGGAAAAGCACCTTGGAGCCAAATTCCTGGTGAAATGACTGGCAGGGAGGGAGGGAGGTGTTGGGAGGGGAGGATGAATCAGTGAATACCCAGGAGTCAGGGGATGTGCTTGCTGCTGTCTCCTGCAAGCGGGGAGAGCTGCTTGGAGAGGGCTTTTTTTAATACAAAATCAAGGTTTTTCTGTGCCCCCAGAAAAAACCTAATGGGAAGCTCAGAACTACACATGAAAGCAGCACGGAATCTGAAAATTAGAAAAGCCAAAACCTGAGGCATCATTTCCCCCCCTTTAGAGGCTCAACAAGGCCTCTACCTTGTCGAGTCTCTATTCTAAATATTTCCTAATAATAGGAAAAAATATAGTAACATTATATAAACATTAATGTAAAATATAAATATATAAAATATCATATTTCCTAGTAATACCTACTAATAGGTATTTAATAACAGATAAGTGGGGAGGTTGCCCAGAGAATCTGTGCCTGCTCATCCCTGGGAGCATCTGGGTTGAAGAGCAGAAGCTGTCCCTCAAAAGTGGGCTTTAACTCCAACCTAGACAATTTATATAAAAATATATACAAATATTATAGTATTTCCTAATACTAGCTAATAATAGGTATTTAGTAACAGACTGTGGGGAGGTTGCCAGAGAATCTGTGCCTGCCCCATCCCTGGGAGCACCCGGGCTGAAGCAGCGCACTCGAGACTGAGCTTTGCCTCCAGCCCACAGCGCCCAGCGCAGCCCCAGAGCTGCTCTAACTGTGTTTGTGCCCTGCGTGCCCAGAGCCCTGCGGGAAGTGCCGCTTTGGTGCCATCTGTGAGGCGGAGACGGGGCGCTGCGTGTGCCCCACCGAGTGCGTGCCCTCGGCGCAGCCCGTGTGCGGCAGCGACGGCAGCACCTACGGCAGCGAGTGCGAGCTGCACGTCAGGGCCTGCACCCAGCAGAAGGACATCCTGGTGGCTGCCCAGGGCCCCTGCAGTGAGTGCCACAACGTCCCCTTTGTCCCCCTCTTTGTCCTGTGTCACTGATGCTCGGCCCCGCGCGCCTTTGGTCGCTCTCGCGCCCTGCCTGGGTGATTTCCCTTTTACCTGGGGGATAACTGGGCATTTCCAGGCTCTCCAGCAGCTTTGGTTTGGTTTCCCCCCTCCTCGCTGGAAGTGCCCCCCGTGTTATTTGTCTGAGCCAAGCAGAGAAATTGGATTAATGTCCATGGGGCCAGGGTAGGAATTAGGATAAAAATGTGTTAACAGCCAGCAGCAGCAGTGAGAGCAGAGCTGTGTTTGATCCGCTCCATCCCCTGGGGTCAATTCCTCTTTGTTCCTGCTTTCCTCCCCACTCCCCAGCCCGGGGAGCTGTCTGGGCTAATTTCTTAATGAATTAAAAGCCCTGCTCAGCTCCTTCATTATTACCAAGGCTGCGATGATGATTTCAGCCTCATACAAACCTGTCCAGCTGGGCTGAGATTCCCCAGCAATTCGGGGCAGGATGGCCGAGGGTGGCAGCTGCCTCCCAGAGCAAATGATGAAATGGGATTTTTTCCCTCCAGAAAGAGCTGCTGGGAATCCAAAATACTCGGGGTGGGCACCCAGGTTGCACGGATTAAATAAGGAATAAGAAATTAATAATGAATGAATTAACAATGAATGAGTAACGATGGCGGTGCCAGCTCTGTGACAGCCCCCGGCGGCCGCGGGAGCCGCTCGGGGGCTGAGAGTGTCCCTCCCTGTGGCCAGAGTCGTGCGGCAGCTCGGTGTGCTCCTTCGGCAGCCGCTGCGTGGCCGGGCAGTGCCTGTGCCCGCGCTGCCCGCGCCAGCCCCCGGCCCCCGTCTGCGGCACCGACGGCGTCACCTACGGCAGCCCCTGCCAGCTGCAGGAGGCCTCGTGCCAGCTGCAGAGGAGCATCGAGGTGGCCAGCGTGGGACCCTGCGAGGACGGTGCGCTGGGCCTGGCTCTGCGGGGCTGGGGGAAAGGCAGGGAGGAGGGAGGGCAGCTCCACTCGCTGTGCCCCGTGAGACCCCAGACCCCTGAGAGCATCCCCCCTGTGCCCCGTGAGACCCCAGACCCCTGAGAGCATCCCCCCTGTGAACCCCACGAATGTAGAAACCTGAGACACGTACCCCTGAGGCACCGTGCCCGTGAGACCCAGACCCCTGAGAGCATCCCCTCTGTGCCCTGAGACCCCAGACCCCTGAGAGCATCCCCCCTGTGCCCCGTGAACCCCAACCCCTGAACAGTGTGACCCCCCCCTGAGCTTCCCACCCTGGCCCTTCAACCCCTGAAGCACTGACCCCAGACCCCTGAGAGCATCCCCTCTGTGCCCCGTGAGACCCCAAATCCTCCAAATAACCAGGTCCTGCAGCATCCACACTTTTCTGCTGCCCCTCCCTGCCCTGTGAGACCCCAAACACCCCAAAACAGCAGGTTCTGTGCCAGCCATGCTTCCCCCGCTGCCCCTCCGTGCCCCAAAGGGCCCCCAGCACACCCAGTCCTGTGCCAGCCCCCTTCTAATTCCAGCCCCCATTCCGCTGTCCCACTTTTTTCCAATTCTATCCAAAGTGCTTTGGTCACTTCAGAGATCCAGGGGCAGCCACAGCTTCTCTGGGCGCCCTGTGCCAGAGCCTGCCCACCCTCACAGGGAGGAATTTTTCCCCATATGCCACCTAAATTTCCCAATTTTCAGTTTGAAGCCAATCTCCCTTGTCCCGTCTCTGCATCCCATGTAAATTTTCCCTTTTTTTTCCCAATATCCCAGCTAAATTTCCCAGTTTTCAGTTTGAAGCCAATCTCCCTTGCCCTGTCTCTGCATCCCGTGTAAATTTTCCCTCTTTTTTCCCTATTTCCCCCCAAAGTCAGGGTTTTCAGTTGGAATCCATTCCCCCTTGTCCTGTCTCTGCATCCTGTGTAAATTTTCCCTCTCCAGTGCCATCCCTGGCCCCTGGCAGGGGTTTGGTCCTGGATGATTTTTGAGTTCCCTTCCATCCCATCCCATCCCACGGCTCTGGTGCCTCAGCAGAGCTCCAGGGAAGGTTTTGGGGTCGGCTTGGTGAGCCTAAAAATAAAAACCCGCCGAGTTTTCCCACTCAGGGGGAGCTGTGGGCTGCTGCTGGCGCAGGGAGGGAGCTGAGGGTGCCTGGCACGCGTGGGGGAGGACGGCAGAGCAGGGCACAGGGAGAAGACAGAGCAGGGTGTTTGATCACAGCCCCGCTCGGGGGATTTCAGGTTGCTGTCCCTCCTCAGGCAGAGCCTGAATAATTCTGTGTGTAATGCCAAAGCCCAGCCTTTGATCACGGCAGAAAAAGGGCCAGGTTCCCCTTCCCCCATCCCTTTTCCTCTTCCAGCAGCCTTTGAAATCACTCACATCTCTGCTGCTGCTGCTGCAGCTCATCCTGCAGAGCTCCAGGGAGTCCAGTCCTCTCCCGGCCCCAAATCCCGGCCCCAAATCCCAGCCCCAAATCCCGGCCCCAAATCCCAGCCCCAAATCCCGGCCCTTCCCCAGCTCCACGTCACCCACAATCTCCCTGTGCACACTTTGGGGTGTTTCTTTGGGATTTTGGGTTCCGTATAATTGGAATTTTTGCTCCTGCATAACTGGGATTTAGTTTTCTGAATAACTGGGAATTTGGGTCCTGCACAACTGGGATTTAGGTTCCTGTTTATTTGGGATTTTGGTTTCTGTCTATTTGGGATTTTGGTTCCTGTTTATTTGGGATTTTGGGTGCTGCACAGTTGGGATTTAGGTTCTTGGATCAAGGCATGGAGTAGAACAAAAGAAATAATTACTTTTGTAGAGTGTTTTAGCAAGAGGAAGAACCTCTTCCCCCTAACTCAAGTTTTCCTCTGTAAAATTTTTATTTTACTTTTTATTAAACCTTTTCCTATTTCCAGCACAACCTCCAATAATCCTACACCATCCCAAGCAGCAGAACTGTTTCCAGTGTAACAAATTCACCTTAAATCTCATAAAACCAAGCTCAGGGATTAACCCATTGCATCCCTGTGCCCAGAGTGTGGCTCGGGGGGCTCGGGGGCAGGGGATGGCAGTGAGTGCGAGCAGGAGCCAAGCTCAGGGGTTAACCCCTTCCCTCCCTGTGCCCAGAGTGTGGCTCGGGGGGCTCGGGCTCGGGCGATGGCAGCGAGTGCGAGCAGGAGCGCTGCCGCCACTTCGGGGGCTGGTGGGACGAGGACGCCGAGGACGAGCCCTGCGTCTGTGACTTCACCTGCGTGGCCGTGCCCCGCAGCCCGGTGAGCCCTGCCCTCCTTGTGTCCCCTCCCCTGGTGTCACAGCCCTGAGCTGAGCCCGGGCCCTGCTGCTGGCAGGTGTGCGCGGCTCTGGCAACGGCGTGCAGCTGAAGAAGCCGCGGCGGTGCGGCGCCAGGAGCTCTTTGTCAGCAGAGCCAAGGAGCCTGCCGGGGTGAGTGCCCCTCTCCTCCCCTGGGCCCCCGGAGCGTTCTTTGTTCTGGGGTCTGGCCGTACCCAGGTGCGTTGTGTGCCCTGGGGGAGGTATACCCTTGAGGGGACCCCTGCTTCTGGGTGTGTCCCTGGGTGTGTCCCTGGGTGTGTCCCTGGGTGTGTCCCCTTGGCGTGTAGGGCGTGTCCCTGGGCGTGTCCCTGGGTGTGTTGGGTTGTCTGGTTGCGTGTCCCTGGGCGTGTCCCTTGGCGTGTCCTTGGGTGTCCAGGGTGTGTCCCTGGGCGTGACCCTGGGTGTGTCCCTTTGGGCGTGTCCCCAGGGTGTGTCCCTGGGTGTGTCCCTGGGTGTGTCCCTGGGTGTGTCCCCAGGTGTGTCCCTTGAGAAAAACCATGCTTTTCTGGCTGGGGGTGTCCCGGAGTGTGTCCCCAGGTGTGTCCCCAGGTGTGTCCCCAGGTATATCCCTTGAGGGGACCACTCCCTGGGTGTGTCCCTGGGTGTGTCCCTGGGTGTGTCCCTGGGTGTGTCCCCAGCTATGTCCCCTAAAGGAAGCCATGCCCTCCCTGCTGGGTGTGTCCCCTGAGGGCAGCCACCCCTCCCTGCTGGCTCTGTCCCCAGCTCTGTCCCCAGCTGCGTCCCCAGCTGTGTCCCTGCTGTCCTTTCCCTGGCAATAAGCAGGAATTGCTCTCAGGGGCCACCCCCCTGTCCCTGTGCCCTGCTGTCCCCTGTCCTGGGCCTCTCCTGCCATTCCCAGCATCTCCAGGAGGATTTATGGGAACGCTGCGGGATCCCGGGTGCCAAGGTGACCCCTGTGTCCCTGTCCCCCCCGCAGCCCTGGCCACCACCCCGCCGCCGCTGCTGGCCGTGCACTGCAGCCAGAGCGTCTACGGCTGCTGCCCCGACAACGTCACGCTGGCGCTGGGCGTGGGAGCTGCTGGATGTCCCAGTGAGTGCCACCCCCGGGGACACCGGGGGACCCTCGGGGGCTGGAGGGAGGATCTGGGGTGCTGTCCCCGGGACATGAAGCTGGACCCTCCCCAGCTGTAGGACTGTGGGATATTCAGGTTGGAAAAGCCCTTCTGAGCTGCAGCACTGCTGTGGTCACAAAGTCCTGTCCCCAAGTGTCACATGCCACCCCTGAGCCACATGCGCAGGGTTTTGAGCATTTCCAGGGTTGGTGATTCCATTGCTTCCCTGGGCAGCCCATTCCAAACCCTGACCACTCTTCCAGTGAACAAATCTTCCCAAATATCCAACCTGAACCTCCCCTGGTGCAGCTTTTCCTCTGCTCCTGTCCCTTGTCCCTGGGAGAAGGGACTTGACCCCTCCTGCCCCACAACCTCCCACTGACGATCCTCCAAAATCCCTGAGCCACCTCCCAGGCCTCAGTCCCTTGGGAATACAGGAGGGGACACTTTGGGTGTCCCCAGAGGTGCCTCCAGGGCCTTGGTGCCTTCAACCCATTGCTGGGCTCAGGCATTTCCACCTGCCAGAGCGACAGGAATATTCCATGGAGGGAAACGTGTCACCTGGGACCGTCCAGAGGCCCAGTGACAGCTGGGTGACCCCCTGTGCAGGAAGCTGAGCTGGCCGGGGGCTCATTAATATTTATTCACTAATTATCCAAGCCAGCAGGAGCGTTCTGAAAGGCTCTCAACAGCTGAGGCTGTGGCTGCCTGATGGGGGAAACATCAGCCCGTGGAGACGCAGCTCCAGGGTGGGGTAATGCTGAACAGGGAGAGCTGGATAATGGGGGAAAACAGCTGGATAATGGAGGGAAAAGCAGCTGGATAATGGAGGGAAAAGCAGCTGGATAATGGGGGGAAGAACAGCTGGACAATGGGGAAAAAGCAGCTGGAGAATGGGGAAAAAGCAGCTGGAGAATGGGGAAAAACAGCTGGAGAATGGGAGGAAAGTAGCTGGAGAATGGGAAAGGCTGCAGGAGGTGTGGGGTGCTGTCCAGGGGGATGCTCCAGGGGACAGGAGCATTTCCATCGCTCTGGCAGTGATGATCTTTGGGTTTTCTGGTGGAAATTCTGCCCCCCAGTCCACGGAATCCATGGCATCCATGGACACAGCTCCCCAGGACTGATGTTTCCAGTGGAAATCCAACCCCCAATCCATGGACACAGATGCCACCAGTCCATGTCCCCCCATGTCCCACCTGTGTCCCTCACCACTCACGGAGCAGTTTGAGCCCCCTGGGCCAGGTTTAGCCATGGACTTTCCCTTTCCCTGCCCTGGGGTGTCCTCACCCCCTCCCCGCTGCTCCCCAGGTGTCCCTTTGTGCCCCTCCCTGTCCCTTTGTGCCCCTCCCTGTCCCTCTCTGTCCCTTTCCCTCTGGGACAAGGACAGCGCCTCGCTGTCTATCTTCGGCTGCCTCCCCTCCATCAAGCTGCTCGCTAATGAATTAATAATTACCCTCTAATAGCTTCCTTCCCCTTTGATGTTAATGAGAGACGAGCTCTTGATGACATCGAGCTCCTGGTGACAGCCCGGGGGCTGACGGAGGGGAGCGGCTGGTGGCACGGGGTGGTGACACGGGTGTCCCCTGTGTCCCTGCCCTCAGGCACGTGCCAGTGCAACCCCTACGGCTCCTACGGCGGCTCCTGTGACCCGGGCACGGGCCAGTGCTCCTGCAAGCCCGGCGTGGGCGGCCTCAAGTGCGACCGCTGCGAGCCCGGCTTCTGGAACTTCCGCGGCATCGTCACCGACGGCCGCAGCGGCTGCACCCGTGAGTCACGGGGACACGGACAGGGACACTGCTGGGGGACAGGGTGGCACCCATGAGTGACAGCAAGGGGACACCCCTGAGTGACAGGGATGAGGCACCCCATGACTGGGACAAGGGTGTTACCCCCTGAGTGACAGTGAGGGGACACTGCCCACGGGTGGGACAGGGGTGGGACAATGCCCTGGCAGGGGTGGGACACTTCCCTGAGTGGCAGGGATGGCACATCACTATCCCCCTTGCCCCATGGCTGCCAGGTTCCCCTTCCCCCTTTCCCACCCTATAACTGCATTTTCCTCTTTCCACAACTGTGGTCTTTCCCCCTTCCCCACCCCATAACTGTGTTCTTTCCCCATTCCCCACCCCATGACTCTGTTTTTCCCTCTTACCCACCCCATGACTGTTTTCCCCCTTTCCCACCCCATAACTGTGTTTTTCCCCCTTTCCCCCGCCATGACTGTGTTTCTCCCCCCCATGACTGTTCTCCCCCGCCCCGCTGCAGCGTGCCGCTGTGACCCCGTGGGCTCGGTGCGGGATGACTGCGAGCAGATGTCGGGGCTGTGCTCCTGCAGGACGGGCATCACGGGCATGAAGTGCACCCAGTGCCCCGACGGCAGCAGCCTGGGCACCGCGGGCTGCCGCAAGGGTGAGGGGCTTTGGGCTTTGGGTTCTGCTTATTTGGGGTTTGGGGTCTTGTTTATTTGGGGTTTGGATCCTGGTTATTTGGGGTTTGGGGTTCTGTTTATTTGGGGGTTTGAGTCCTGCTTATTTAGGGTTTGGGTTCTGATTATTCGGGGTTTTGGGTCCTGCGGCACTGGGTGTTTGGGTTCTGGTTATTTGGGGTTTTGGGTCCTGCATAACTGGGATTTACACTCCTGTCTATTTGGGATTTTGGCTCCTGTCTATTTGGGATTTTGGCTCCTGTCTATTTGGGATTTTGGCTCCTGCCTAGCTGGGATTTTGGCTCCTGTCTGTTTGGGATTTTGGCTCCTGTCTGTTTGGGATTTTGGCTCCTGCCTAACTGGGATGTTTTCCCGGCTCCCCTCTCCCCCTGCCCAGACCCCTCAGCCCCCAGGTCGTGCGAGGAGCTGAGCTGTGACTTCGGGGCCTCGTGCGTGGAGCTGAACGGCTTCGCCCACTGCGAGTGCCCGTCCCCGCTGTGCCCCGAGGCCAACACCACCAAGGTTTGGGGACACCCCTCGGGGGGCTTTGGGGTGGGACACAACGTCCTGCAGGAGCTGTTCCCTGCTGGGCAAGGGGGACACGCGGGGCACAGATGTCCCCTGGCACCCCTGAGCTGCCCTGGGTCCCTCTGTGCCCCAGAGGAGCCCCCCAGAAACGCTGCCAGCCTTCCCAGTGACCTGCTGGTGCCGCTGGGAGGGGCCCAGAGGTGCAGCTCCGGTGTCCCTGTGTCCCCAGGTGTGTGGCTCTGATGGTGTCACCTACGGGGACCAGTGCCAGCTGCGGACCATCGCCTGCAGGCAGGGCCAGCACATCACGGTCAAGCACGTGGGGCAGTGCCACGGTGAGTGTGCCCAGGGCAGTGCCACAGAGAATGTCCCCTGGGCAGTGCCACGGTGTCCCCAGGGCAGTGCCACGGTGAGTGTGCCCGGGGCAGTGCCACAGAGAATGTCCCCTGGGCAGTGCCAGCCCCGTGTCCTCAGGCTGGCCCTGCCACCCCACGGGACATCCCCTGCCACAGCAGCTGCCCTTCCCAGGCTTTGTCACTCCCTTCCCAGTGCCACCCCGTCACCTCCGTGTCTGTGTCCCTGCAGAGTCCATCACCCACACGAGCCCCCCGGTGCCCCCCACGCCGCTGCCCACGGTGCCCCCGGAGCTGCCCGTGCCCCCTCGGGCCACCCCACGGTCCCCCCTGCCCACCGGGGCGGCCACCAGCCCGTCAGTGCCGCCAGCCAGGCCCACGGAGCGAGGCCACCCCACCACCAGGCGTGTGACAACGGCCAGGCCGGCCACCACCACAGCCTGGGTCACCCACGGCGTGCACAGGGCCACCATCCGCCCGCTGGCTGCCGTGCCCGTGGTGGCGGCCACCAGCCAGCCCGGCTACGGCGAGTCCGGCAGCGCCGAGGGCAGCGGCGACCAGGACATGGGCACCAGCGGGGACCAGGAGGCCAGCGGGGCAGGATCTGCCGGTGAGTGCCACCCCAGGCTCTGGGCTGGCTCTGAGTGTCCCCGGGGCAGTGCCACGCTCAGTGTCCTTTGGGCAGTGTCATGTTCAGTGTCCCCAGGGCAGTGCCACTGAGTGTCCCCAGGGCACTGAGTGTCCCCTGGCGGTTTCAGCCCGCCCTGGGTGCCACCAGGAGCAGGGCGGGTGCCACGCAGAGGTGTCACTGCTGGGTGTCCCTGTCTGTCCCCCAGGTGAGGAGGAGCCGGACGAGGGCCAGGTGACATCCACGCCTGCCATCGAGAGGGCCACGTGCTACAACAGCGCCCTGGGCTGCTGCTCCGACGGCAAAACCGCAGCGGCCGACGCCGAGGGCACCAACTGCCCCGGTGAGCCTGGGAGCGGGGCTGGGGTCCCTGTGGGGTCCCTGTGGGGTCCCTGTGGGGTCAGGAGTGGGGATCTCTCAGGGTGGGAGGACACAGAGCTGCCCAGGTGGATCTGGGGCTGTGGGAGGGTTTGGGATCCATTTGGGGTCAGGAATTGAGATCTCTCAAGGGGATGATACACAGAGCTCTCCGGTGAATTCGGGGCTGGACGAAGGTTTGGGATCACTCTGGGGTCAGAAATTAAGGGCCTTGTCCCAGATTTTTCCTCAATCAAGTCCTTCCTTGTTTCTTGGGGTTTCCATTGGAACATCCCCTTTGCCTCTGGGAAAAAAAAACAGCACTTTCCCTTTTAACCCATAAAGGGTTAAAAGTCCTGTGTGAAGGGAAAGGGAGAGGAAAAAGGCAGAGGGAAAGAAAAAGGGAAAAGGAAGAGAGGAAGGGAAAGTGGAAAGGGAGAGAGAAGGGGAAAAGGAAAAAGGAAAGGGAAAATGGAAAGGAAAAGGAGCCTCCTGTGTGGTTCCCACAGCGGGATCTCTCCATCCTTTGCACCCCCAGGGCAGGATGCTGCCCTGGCACTCGTGCTGCAGCTCCAGGCTGGTTGGGCAGGGCTGTGGTTGCCCTGTGCCAGGTGTCCCCCTGGCCCCCAGCCCCGGGTGTGCCCGTGGGTGCCCCTGGGCCCTGGCGTGTCCTCTGTCCTCTAACGTGTCTCTCTTGTCACCCAGCGGTGCAGGGGGGCTGCTCTCGGGGCCGGAGCTCGCAGGAACCCGTCTGGTAAAAGCTGCCATCTCCAGCCTGGTCCTTGCCATCTGCTCCAGCACTAACCCTCCATGGCTGTGCCCGCCCCATCCCCACTAACCCAGCACTGGCACTACCCCCACACGCCATCCCCCTCTGCCAGGGACGCTCCCTCGCCGCCCCTGCCCAGCTCAAGGGCTCTGTCTGTGTTCCCTCCTGCCCCAGCCACCAAGGTGTTCCAAGGCGTGCTGATCCTGGAGGAGGTGGAGGGCCAGGAGCTGTTCTACACGCCGGAGATGGCCGACCCCAAATCCGAGCTCTTCGGGGAGACGGCGCGGAGCATCGAGAGCGCGGTGAGCCCTGTGCCCCTCGTGCGGGCACAGCTGGCACCGAGGGGACCCTGCTGGTGCCCCAAGAGGCTGCCCCGAGCACAGTCACAGAGTAAAGCAGGGAGCTGCTAAAAGGATCTCCTCAATGGATACACCTTGGGCCCACACCCAAGGTGAACCCAGAATGGTCACAAAATGGACAATGGTTCCCTGTCCCAATTGATTTATGGATCCTGTTCTTCCCTTGGCCCTAAAGAGCAGCTGGAATTGTCACAGAACATCCCTGTTCCATTGTATGGATCCTGTTCTTCCCTTGGCCCTAAAGAGCAGCTGGAATTGTTTATGGATCCCACTTTCCCCTGGCCCTAAAGAGCAGCTGGAATTGTCCCCTGTCCCCTCCCTGTCTCCGGGCTGCCTTGCAAAGGCTGGGAAGCAAACCCAAGCCTGGATCTTTCCCTGGCAGGATCCCCGTGCCAGGATCTCCCCGTTAACCCTTTCCTTCCCCAGCTGGACGAGCTGTTCCGGGGTTCTGATGTCAGGAAGGATTTCAGGAGCATCCGAGTGCGGGACCTGGGCCAGAGCAGCGCCGTCAGGGTCATCGTGGAGGCCCACTTTGACCCAGGTGGGGCCATTCCCAGAGGGAATTCTGGCTGGGAAATCTGCCTGGGGAGGAGAAGGAAAGAACCATCCTAAGATTCAGTGGGGTTGGGTCTTTTATCCTGCTGAATTTCCATGTGAGCGGAGATGGGAGGAGCAGCACACTAAGGAAGCTGGAAGGGTTTTCCTTGGGAATGGAGGGATTCTTTTCCTTGGGAAGGAAGGATTATTTTCCTTGGGAATGGAGGGATTCTTTTCCTTGGAAAAGGATGATTATTTCCTTGGGAGAGTTATTTTCCTTGGGAAAGGTGGTTTATTTTCTTTGGGAAGGAAGATTATTTTCCTTGGAAAGGACATTTATTTTCCTTGGAAAGAAAGATTATTTTCATTGGGAAAGAAGGATTATTTCCTTGGGAATGGAGAAATTGTTTTCCTTGGAAAGGAGGATTGTTTTCCTTGGGAAGGAAGATTATTTTCCTTAGGAATGGACGTTTCTTTTCCTTGGGAAAGGAGAGTTATTTTCCTTGGGAAAGGTGGTTTCTTTTTCTTGAGAATGCAGGTTTATTTTCTTTGGGAAGGAGAATTCTTTTCCTTGGAAAGGAAGATTATTTTTCTTGGAAAAAGAGGATTTTTTCTTGGGGAAAGGAGGGATTGGGGAGGTCATGGGAAGGAAATTCCCGCTGGAATGCTCACTGCTGCTCCCCTCCTTTGCCCTCCTGGCTGGGCTCAGCCACGTCCTACACGGCCGCCGATGTCCAGGGGGCCCTGCTGAGGCAGCTCCGGGCTGCCAAGAGGAAAACCATCCTGGTGAAGAGGCCCCAGCAGGAGCACATCAAATTCATGGATTTTGGTGAGTGCCCCTCGCTTGCTGTGGGGTTTCAGAATGCCCGGGGGGCTCTGCTGGTCTTGGCAACCCCTCAAAAGCTTCCCCGGGTGGGTCCCAGAATGTTTGGGGTTGGGAGGGACCTTAGAGGGGTCTGGGCAGGGATCTTCTAGAGGGTGCTTGGGCACTTCCAAACCCACACCTGACCCTAAAACTAACCCAAACCTGACCCTAAACCTGACCCATACCTAACCCTAAATCTAACCACACTTGTCCCTAAACCTAACCTTAACCCTAACCCACACCTGACCCTGAATCTAACCACACTTGTGGCTAAACCTAACCCAAACCCCAGCTGACCCCAAACCCACGCCCGCCCCCAGTCAAGCCCAGCTGACCCCATCCCTGCTGTGTTCCAGACTGGATCCCCCGGCTCTTCACCACCACGGTCACCACCACCACGGCCACCACCATGGCCCCTGGCACCACGCGCAGGGTGCCCGCGGCCACCGCGGCCCTGGGGCAGCACGGGGAGCCCACGGGCAGCCCCGGCCCCGTGGGCAGCACCCGCAGCCCCGTGGGCACCACCCGCAGCCCCGTGGGCACCACCCGCAGCCCTGGCAGCAGCAGCAGCAGCAGCAGGAGGGGGAAGCCCACCCAGCTGCCCCCTGGCACCCCCCTGGCACGGCCCTGCGAGTCCCAGCCCTGCTTGCACGGTGGCACCTGCCAGGACGACGGGCACCGCTTCACCTGCAGCTGCCCCGCGGGCACAGGAGGGGCTCTCTGTGAGAAATGTAGGTGGGGATGTGAGAAAGCACAGATTTGGGGGCTTAAAAGTCGCTTCCCACCCCTTGATGTGGGTAGGATGCCACCCTCCCTGTGCCAGGTTGTGCCAGACTGGACTTGGGCATTTCCAGGGATGGGAAAACCGCTAAAAACCCACTCACCTGGAGCTCTGCAAGCTGTGGGCGTCCAGCCCTGCTGGTTTAATGGGATTTGACCTCCCAAATCCCATAGAAAATGACAATGGGTGTCCAGCCCTGCTGGTTTAATGGCATTTGGAGTCCTGGATCACCCCTAAGGGAGGCACAGACAAGTTGGCCCTTTTCATGAACCAAAGCTCAATAAAAGTTGCCTTTTCCCCTTTTCTCCCTCTCCCCCCTTTTTTTCCCCTTTCCCCTTTTTCCCCCCCTTTTTTCCCCCCTTTTTCCCCCCTTTTTCCCCCCATTCCCCCCGTTTCCCCCCAGCCCCCAGTGGGTCCATCCCCAGTTTCGGGGGCGCCTCGGTGCTGGCGTTCCGGACCATGCGCGCCTACCACACCGTCAGGATCTCCATGGAGTTCCGCGCGCTCGAGCCCCGCGGGCTGCTCCTCTACAACGCCCAGCGCCACGGCAAGGACTTCATCTCCCTGGCGCTGCTCGGGGGCTTCGTGGAGCTCAGGTCAGCTGGCGTGGGCATTGCGTCCTGGAAGGGGCAGTTTGTATCCCAGCAGGGGGACTGGCATCCTAAAAGGCCTCCAAATGGACAAAAATTGGGATTTTTTGGTTTTTGGGAGGGTGGGGTTGGTATACTTGAGCTCAGGTAAGCCCCAGGACCCAAGACAGGGAATTTGCATCCCAAGAGGGAGAATTTGTATCCTAAAAAGCCTCAAAGTGGACAAAAATCAGGATTTTTAAATATTTTTTGGGGGAGTGGAATACTCGAGCTCAGGTGAGTCCCAGGACCCAGAACTGGGAATTTGCATCCCAAGAAGGGGAATTTGTATCCTAAAAGGCCTCAAAGTAGACAAAAACTCTGATTTTTTTGTTTGTTTGTTTGTTTTTTGTGGGAATGTGGCTGGAAAACTGAGGGAACTCATTCCCTCTTTTCAGTGAAGTGAATTCACTTTGAGTGAGTTCAAAAAGCTCCCAAGTGTGGGAGGTTGGGTTTTTTGGCAGGTTGGTTTTTTGGCAGGTTTGGGGTTTTTTTGGCAGGTTGGGTTTTTTTGAGACATCTTTTTTTGGTGGGTTTTTTTTAACTGGGATGAGAAGTGTGGAGAGGGAGGAAAAAAGGGAAGGGAGGAAAGAACCAGAGTGGCTTTTTTTGTATTCCAGAATCCAACGGGGATGGGTTTGGAGTGAGGGAGGGGGAAGGCAGGGCAGGGAGGGAGGGAGAGAGAGAGGGAGGGAGGGAAGGGAAGGAGGGATGGAAAGATGGGGAAAGAAGGAGGGAAAAACAGAGGGAGGGGAGAGGGAGGGAGAGAGGGAAAGAAGGAGAGAAGGAGGGGAGAGAGAGAGAGAAGGAGGGAGGGAGGGGAAGGAGACAAGAGGAGGGATGGAAAAGGGAAGGAGGGAGGGGAAAGAGGAGAGAAGGAGAGAGGGAAGAGACAAGAAGAGAAGGAGGGAGGGAAGGAAAGAGGCAGAGAGAAATAGGGAGGGAGGGAGGGAGAGGGTCTCCACGTGCTCCCAGTGCCAGTGACGCCTGGCACAGCCCAGCTGGCACCTTGAAGAACACCAAGCCGTGTTTTGCCAGGTTTGACACGGGCTCTGGCACGGGCACGGTCACCAGCCGGGTGCCGGTGGAGCCGGGGCGCTGGCACCGGCTGCTGGTGACGCGGAACCGGCGCACGGGCACACTGGCCGTGGACGGGGAGCCCCCGGTGAGCGGGCACAGCCCCCCGGGCACCGACGGGCTCAACCTGGACACCGAGCTCTTCATCGGGGGAGTGCCCCACGAGCACATGGCGCTGTGAGTGGGGCCGTGGGGCTGGGAGGTGGCACTGGGCCTGGTGGGTGGCACTGTGAAGGTGGCACTGCCCTTGTGAGGGTGACACTGGGACTGGAGGGTGGCACAGGCCATGTGAGGGTGGCGCTGCCCCGTGAATGTGCCACTGTCCCTGTGGCAGTGCCAACGCAGAGCCATCTCCCATCTCGCCCTCACCTCTGCCCTCCCTCCCACCGTGCCCACGCCGGCCCTCCGTGGGTATCACCCCATCACTGCCGCCCCCCAGAACCCCCTGTGCCCCCTGGTACAAGCCCTGTGCCCCTGTCCCCTCAGGGTGGCTGAGTGCATGAGGGCCATTCTAGAACCCCCTGGTACAAACCCTGTGCCCCCCCTGGTACAAGCCCTGTGCCCCTGTCCCCGGGGGCCCCCGAGCCCCGGGTACAAACCGCGCGCCCCCTGCGGGGCAAGCGCCTGGGGCCCTGGCCATCAACAACCGCGGGCACGAGCTGCACCAGGGCTCCGCCGACGTCCTGTACGCCACGGCCGTGGGCCAGTGCGGCACCGACCCCTGCCAGCCCAGCCCCTGCCACCACGGCGGCACCTGCCACGCCAGGGAGGCCGACATGTTCCACTGCCAGTGTCCCGAGGCCTACACGGTACGGCGCGGGCACCGAGGGGGGTCGGGTGGGCACTGAGCGGGTTTTTGGGGTGTAGGATGGGCATTATGGGGTTTTTGGGGTGTGGGGTGGGCACCGAGGGGGTCTGGGGGGTTTTGGGGTATGGGGTGGGTTTTTGGGGTGTAGGATGGGCATTATGGGGTTTTTGGGGTGTGGGGTGGGCACCGAGGGGGTCTGAGGGGGTTTTGGGGTATGGGGTGGGTTTTTGGGGTGTAGGATGGGCATTATGGGGTTTTTGGGGTATGGAGTGGACATTGTGGGGTTCTGAGGGGGGTTTTGGGGTACAGGGATGGCACTGCGGGGTTTTCACTTTTTCTGGGGGGTTCTTAGGGAGTTTTTGGGGCCATTGTGCCAGTGCCTCAATGCCTACGTGCCCATGGGGACATGGGGAACACTGGGGCTGTGGGGGACATTGTCACCAACCCCCTGACACATGTTCCCAATCTCCCTGTCCCACAGGCCCCACGTGTGCCTTCGAGAGGAACCCGTGCGAGCCCTCTCCGTGCCACGCCTCTGCCACCTGCCTGGTGCTGCCCGCCGGGGGCGCCCTGTGTGCCTGTCCCATGGGCCGCGAGGGGGACCTGTGCGAGCGAGGTGGGACAGCAGGGGTGCCCCCCGCCCGGTGTGACCCCTGGGGCACCTGCCATGCCCCGTGTCCCTCACGCTGCCCGCTTTGTGCCCAGTGACAGAGCAGGACCAGTCCGTGCCCTTCCTGCCCGAGTTCAACGGCTTCTCCTACCTGGAGCTCAACGGGCTGCAGAGCTTCGTGCCCGACCTGCAGTGAGTGCAGGGCCAGGGAGGGACAAACCCCAGCCCGTGGTACCCTGGGCACCCCCAGCTGGCAGGGCTGGCATGGCTGCCACACCCACAGCCTCGGGGTTGTCCTGAGCAGCTGGATGGGAGGGAATCCATAATCCACAATCCATAATCCATAGCCCATAATCCACAACCCACAATCCATAATCAATAACCCACAGTCCATAACCCACAATCTATAATCCATAACCCACAATCCATAATCCATAACCCATAATCCATAACCACAATCTATAACCCATAATCCACAATTGATAACCCAGAGTCCACAATCCATAATCCATAACCCACAATCAAAAATCCATAATCAATTATCCATAAACCATAATCAGTAATCCATAACCCACAACCCACAATCCACAACCCATAATAACGCACAACCCATAATCCATAATCAATAATCCATAACCCGTAACCTACAATCCATAACCCACAATCCATAACTCACAATCAACAATCCAAAATCCATAATCAGTAAGCCATAATCAATAACTCATAACCCACAGTCCACAATCCAAAACCCATAACCCACAATCCCTAACCCATAATCAATAATCAATAACCCGCCCCGCTCTCCCAGGGACAAGATGTCCATGGAGGTGGTGTTCCTGGCCAAGAAGCCCAGCGGGATGATCTTCTACAACGGCCAGAAGACCGATGGCAAAGGGGACTTTGTGTCCCTGGCACTGCACGAGGGCCACCTGGAGTACAGATACGACCTGGGCAAAGGGCCAGCCCTGCTCAGGTGAGGGCACTGGGGGCACTCTGCCCTGCCCAGGTGAGGGTATTGGTGGTGCTGGGGGCACTCTGCCCTGCCCAGGTGAGGGGCGCTGGGGGCACTCCTGCCCTGCCCAGGTGAGGGTATTGGTGGCGCTGGGGGCACTCTGCCCTGCCCAGGTGAGCCCTGGCTGATGCCTTGAGAGGCTCCCTTAGAACAGAGCTAAAGAATAAAGCAGGGATTTATGAAAAGTTTCTCCTCAATGGATCCACCTGGGGCAGCACAAGAGCCCAGCCAGGGCTGCACCTGAGATGAACCAAAATGGTCCCAAAATGAACCCAAGAGGAGCCAAAATGTCCCAAAATGCACGACTGCTCACAGGGTCTGTCACTTTTACAACTTCTGTTCCATTTGCATCTTGGAGTGAATTGTCCAATTCCAGCTTTAGCCCATGCAGTCCCATCCTTGTTTTTCTCTCCCCAGCCCACGGTGTTTGTGCTCCTGGGCTGAGATTTGGATCATTTGTCCTTGGTGCCCAGCTGGAGCAGGAATTGTTTTGTCTCCCTGCTCTGTGCACAGAGCTCACCATCCCCTGATATGGAGCCCAGACCCACACACTAGAGCAGCGCAGAATGTGAAAAATAGAAAAGTTAAACCTGAGGAATCAGCACAGAATCTTAAAAATAGAAAAGCCAAAACTCACAGCATCACCTGCTCAGGGCACCTTTCCAGGCTGGTTTTGTAGGTTCTGAGGGCAGAGTTTAAAACATTAACACCAAATAATGACATTATTCAAAGTTTCAGCAGCAAAAGCCTCACTTTGATGTTACAGCCTGTTTTTATCCAGTTTTCCAAGTTAGTGTGTTTAATTTCTAATTTCAGGTTTTGTGTTTTTTCTAATTTGAACTTGCTTGCTGCTCAGTTCATTGCTTAGGAGGTGCTTGTTTGTGTATGTGCTGAGACTCTTCTTTACACAAAGAGATACTATATTTTTTATATTATTTTTTAATTTTTTATATTATTTTTATATTTTTAATACTATTTTTCTATGTTTTTAATATTTTCTTCACAGATTCTCACAGACTTTTTATTTGCCACAGTTGCAAGCCTGTTTTTCTTACCACAACAGATTGTTCCGCAAACTGATTTTCATTCTTGTGATTCTTTCTCTTGGGAACTTCGTGTGCTCATTCAGCTGAGCAAGGCCTGAGTTTAGAAGGTTTTTAAAGCTTTTTTTTTTTTTTTTTCCCCCTCAGGAGCAAGGAGCCAGTGCCCCTGGACACGTGGGTCAGTGTCCTGCTGGAGAGGAGCGGCCGCAAGGGCGTCCTGAGGGTCAACAACGGCCAGAGGGTGACAGGGGAGTCCCCGGTGAGTGGGGGGGACCCCAGCCCTGCCCTGCTCACATGGGGAGGAGGTTCTGAGGCTCCTGGGCTTGAAATCATGGGTTTGAGGGGAATTTCTCAGGTTCCTGGGCTTTAAATTGTGGATTTGAGTGGAATTTCTCAGGCTCCTGGGCTTTAGATTGTGGCTCGGGTTCCTGGGCTTTAAATTGTGGATTTGAGTGGAGTTTCTCAGGTGTCTGGGGTTTAAATTGTGGATTTGAGGGTGGAGAAGCAGGCAGGGAAGGATCCCTGCATCCCTTGCAGCCCCTGTCCCTGCCCAGGATCTCAGCCAGGTTTCAGGGATGAGCCCCCCACCCTCTTCTGGACCCCCATCCCTTATTCCAGGTCCTCACCTGTCCCCTGTTGGAACAGCCACATGAGGCACCCTGGGTCAGTAATTAATGGTTAATTAAGAGCCCCCAGCAGTGAGAGGAGCTCAGGGAGCAGGAAAGCCCCAGGCCCTGCTGCTGCATCCCTTGGTGCTCACTCTGCTCTTCCCCCAGCTGGGAATTTTGCAGTTCCAGCCTCTCCCTGTCCCTCCCTGCTGCTGCCCCTGCGTTCCTGGGGTCCCTCCCTGTGTTCCTGGGGTCCCTTTCCTGCACGCCTGGGGTCCTTCCCTGCGTTCCTGGGGTCCTTCCCTGCGTTCCTGGGGTCCCTTCCTTCCCTGCATTCCTGGGGTCCCTCCCTGTGTTCCTGGGGTCCCTTCCCTGCATTCCTGGGGTCCCTTCCCTGCATTCCTGGGGTCCCTTTCCTGCACGCCTGGGGTCCTTCCCTGCATTCCTGGGGTCCCTTCCTTCCCTGCATTCCGGGGTCCCTTCCCTCGCTCTCCAGGAGGAGGCAGGAAAAGCCCTGCTGGCTGCAGAGCTCATCCCCAAACGCACAGAACCCAAGCTGGCATTTTCCTGCCCTCACTCTCCTCTTTGCAAGCTCCTCTCTGAGCAGAGCAGAGCCCTGGCTGGCAGTGACCCTCCTGCCACCCCAGAGCCACCCAGCCCTGGTGGCAGCGGGGCTGTGGCAGCCCTGCCCGTTGCAATGGCTCCCCACTGATGGCCCTTTTCTCTCTTTTTTGTTTTTTTTTCCTCTCTCTCCCTTTGATTTTCCTTTGTATTTTCCCCTCCCCTGCTGTCTGGATCCCAGAAATCCCGTAAGGTACAGATAAGTATGACCCCCCCACGCCTCCATCTCATCTGCCATTGGCACCTCCTTCCTTCCTTCCTTCCGTCCTACTTTTGTGTTTTTCATCTTCCCCATCTGGTTTAGGATCCCTGTAGTTTAGTCCTTCATTCCCAGCCAGTTGTCACCTTTTGTTTTTGGGACCATTTCAATTAATTAATCTGGTCATTTATTTTGTGTTAATCCCACAAAGCATTAGTTAGTGCTCCATGTCACCCTGTCCTTGCTGTGGCCCTGCCTCCATCCCAGGGAATTCCCAGCGATCCTGGGGCTGGTGACAGCAAGGAGGGAATTTTCTCCTCCAGAGCCACCACGTGGGGTGCAGGAGAACCTCCTCAAGCCATGGGGTGCAGGAGAAAACCTGAAGCTGCTCCTCAAACCTTGGGGCAGCCAGGCTGGATCCCTGTGGAAGGGGCTGGGACTGAGCAGCAGCCCTGCAGGGCTCTGAGTCATGTCTGGGTACCCCAATTTTGGGGGCACACCAAAGCAGAGCCCCCCTCCAGGCCTGAGGGTGTGGGAAGAGCCTCTTCCCAAAAAATTCAATCCAGGGGAGACCTTTCCCAGGTGCCTGCTGGGGGTGGGACCTGGCAGCCCTTGGCATGAGGAGGTTTCCCGGAGGCTCCATCCGTGGAATCATAAATAAAATATCATCAAATAAATTACCATCAAATAAATTATCATCCAATCTCCCAAACGGAGAGAGCCACAAGGACCATTGAGGCCAGCTCCTGGCCCTGCCTGGGACAGCCAGGGACGAGCTGACACCTTGTCCTTGATGTCCCTGTTCCCCCAGGTGCCTCACATGGTGCTGAACCTGAAGGAGCCCTTCTACGTGGGGGGAGCCCCCGACTTCTCCAAGCTGGCTCGAGCAGCTGCCATCTCCAGTGGCTTCGAGGGAGCTGTGCAGAGGGTGAGGTCCTGCTGGCCAGCCCAGTGTCCCCTGGGACAGCCCAGTGTCCCCTGGGAGCTGTGAGATGTTGAGGTCCTGCTGGTCAGCCCAGTGTCCCCTGGGACAGCCCAGTGTCCCACCTGTCCTGGGATGGACCTGGGAGCTGCTCTGGTGGTGGAAAAGTGGCACCAGAGGGGGACAGAAGGGGGGTTTGGGAACACTTGGAATGGATTCCACCACCTTAGGGATGGATTCCCACCCTAGATATGGGTTCCCATCATCTCAGGGATGGATTCCCACCCTAGGGATAGGTTCCCATCTCCTCTTGTCCCCACGGACACTGCCTGGTGTCCCCAGATGACCAGAGGTGGGTGGGGAAGGACCATCAGAAGATCCCAGCCTGGTTTGGGTTGGAGGAACCTTCAGGCTCCCCCTGTGCCATGGGCAGGGACACCTTCCACCATCCCAGCCCCATCCAGCCCAGCCTGGGATGCTGCCAGGGATGGGAATTCCCCGTTTTTGGGGTTTTGGCCCTGAGCAGCTCCTGGCTGACCCCTCCTGCCCCTGCAGATCTCCGTGGGTGGCGTGCCCGTGCTGAAGGAGCAGAACATCCGCAGTGCCAGGGAGGTGTCCCCGTTCCGGGGGCACCCCTGCACCCAGAAACCCAACCCGTGCCAGCACGGGGGCACCTGCAGCCCCAGCCTGGGCAGCTACCAGTGCTCCTGCCACAGGGGCTTCTCGGGGGCACACTGCGAGAAGGGTGAGTGCCAGGGGGCACCACAGGGGGCTGGGGGGGCCACAGAGGGGCTGGGGGTGCCACAGGGGCGTTGGAGGTGGCCATGGGGAGCTGGTGGTGGCTCAGGGGGTGGGAGGTGGCCATGGGAGGCTGGATGGAAAACCTGGAAGATCTGCAGCAGAAGTTCAGCACATCCAGCAGGGGTTTCCTGGCTGTTCCTTTCCCATCTCCCAGGAATTCCCTGACCTTTCCTGGCTGTTCCTTTCCCATCTCCCAGGAATTCCCTGCCTTTCCTGGCCATTCTTTTCCCATGTCCCTGTCTCTCCCCAGTGATCATCGAGAAGGCAGCAGGGGACACCGAGGCCGTGGCCTTCGATGGCCGCACGTACCTGGAGTACCACAACAGCATCACCAAGAGGTACCTGCCCCAGCAGGGCTGATCCGGGGAGGCAAAGCTGGCATCCAGGAGCTCCACATGGGGCTGGATGTTCCTGGCTCTCCCCTTTGGTTTTCCCCCAAATTCCCAGCTCCAGGCCTGGCTGTGGTGCTGGGAATGGGGTGGAGGTGGATCCTGAGTGTCCCCCAGGGATGGGACATGTGGGACTGTCCCAACCTCGAGCTGGGGAGGACCCTGGGGTGGCCATGGAAGTGCTGCTCCTCGGGAATTCTCTGGGAATGAGCAGAGCTCCCCCTGAGCTCCTCCAGGCTGGAAATTCCTCCTTCAGGAGACTCCTGTGTCCTTCTGCCTGTCCCATTCCCGGTGTCCCAGCCCTGCTGGGGGGGGTGTCCGTGTGGAGCTGCTGTCTGTCCCTCTCTGGGTGTCTGTCTGTCCTTCTGTGGGTGTCTGTCTGTCCCTTCTCAATGTCACTGTTTCTCTGTTTCCAAGCCACCTGAGCAATGAGATCCCAGCGTAAGTACGGCCCTGCCACGCTCACCCCACGTCCCCATTGTCACCCCAAACCCCAGGGCAGGGCTGGGGAGGAATCTGGGGCCTCTCCCGGGTTTTTGGTGAAAAACTCTTCCCAGCCCAGGGGGAGGAGGGCGCAGGTGCTGCCAGCAGCTCGTGGGGCTGAGCAGGAGCTGCTTCACCTGTGCCACATCCAGGTGCTGTCCCCGCCCTGCCACCCCCCAGCATGCCTCAAGGGAATTTTTAAGCATGATTTTAATAAGGATGAGCACAGGGAAGGAAAATTCCTTGGGTTTCCTGCTCCAGCAGCAGCCTGAGGTGTTGGAGATGGAAACTGGGGGTGCTGATCCTTGATTTTCTGATGTGGAACCCCTCAGAACATCTCTGAGGGGTGGATGAGGGGTCACAAAAAGGGTCAGGGCAGGAGCATGGGGAGAAATCCCAAGCCCTGGACATCTGAGGTTTGCTGTGGGTCTGTCCTGCATGGAAGGGAAGCCCTAAAAGGGATCCTAAAATTCCCTGCTCTGTGCAGGAGCATTCCCTGCTGTGGGATTTGGGGGATTTGGGGGGATCCCTGCCTGTCCCATCCCATGCCATCCCATCCCACCCCATTGTGTGCCCTCAGGGCTGTGGGGGCTGAGCTGTGCCTGTGCATGGGGGGCTGCAGAGCCACCACCTGCATGTCCGCTCCATTGGGAGGGGCTGCAAAGGGGTTTCTAGGAATTTCAGGATTATCCTCAGCATTCTCCTAGGCTGGGCAGTGCCCTCCAGCAATGTGAGCTCAGAACTGTCCCTGTGTCCCCTCCCTGAGCCACATCCCTGCTGCCTTGTGTCCCTGCAGAGGGAATGTCACCAGTCCCAGCCTTTTCCCAGCCAGCTTGGGCTGTGCTTCTCCCACACCCCCTGCTGCGTTTGGCTGCCCACAAAAGTGGATTTTTCCTCCTCCAGGGAAGTTCGAAAGGAAAGGAAAGGAAAGGAAAGGAAAGGAAAGGAAAGGAAAGGAAAGGAAAGGAAAGGAAAGGAAAGGAAAGGAAAGGAAAGGAAAGGAAAGGAAAGGAAAGGAAAGGAAAGGAAAGGAAAGGAAAGGAAAGGAAAGGAAAGGAAAGGAAAGGAAAGGAAAGGAAAGGAAAGGAAAGGAAAGGGGAAAGGAAAAAGGAGGGAAAGGAAGGCAGGAAGGGTCTCCTCGCTGTCCCTTGCTTATGGCTCGCTCCCCTTTTCTCCCATCCAAGTCCCGAGGCGCTGGATTTCCCCTCGGAGCCCAGGTGAGTGTCCAGGTGTGCCCGTCCCCGGCTCTGCCCGTGCCTCAGCATGTCCCTGTGTCCCTGTGTGTGTCCTCTGTGTCCCTGTCCTGGCTTTTTATCCGTGAGGGATGAGCTGTGCGCAGGGGGGACGGCAAAGTGCCACCAGCCCGAGGGACCCTGCAGGGACAGCCGGGCTGTGTCCCCCCCTCTGGGTGCAGCATCCCTCAGGAATAAAGAGCTCTCTGTGGTGTCTCTCTCTGTGTGTCCCACTCCAGCTGTTGCCAGGAGCCTCGTGCCTGCTCCAGAGGCAAAAATCAGGGTTCCAACCTGGGGAAAATCCCATCTTTCCTTCCCTCCTCCCTTGGGAAAAGGTTTTGTTGCCTCCATGCCCTTGCTGTGACAGTCCCCAGGGTGCCACAGCTGCTGTGTCACAGCTGGCAGGGCTGATCCTTTTGTGCCATGAGGAGAAAAGCAAGGAATCTCCAAAGAATCTCCTTCCTGTGTATCCCAACCCCAGGAATGGGATGGAGATGATCCCAAAATCTGCCACCTTTAGGGCACCAGGTGGGCACAGACCCTTCCTGTGTATCCCAGGAGTGGGGTGGAGGCCATCCCAGCTCTGAGCTGCTCAGTGGGGTGCAGATTATCCCAACAGCCGTGACCCTCCAGGCCAGCAGGTGGGGGCAGGTGGGGAGTTCATCCCTGGGGAGGAGGATGAGGATGAGGAGGCTGCAGGAGGAGCTGCCCGTGGCCTCTCCCCGCAGTGAGAAGGCGCTGCAGTCCAACCACTTTGAGCTGAGCATCAAGACGGAGGCGACGCAGGGGCTGCTGCTGTGGAGCGGCAAGGGGCTGGAGCGCTCGGATTACATCGCGCTGGCCATCGTGGACGGCCGCGTGCAGCTCAGCTACGACCTGGGCTCCAAGGCCGTCACCCTGCGCTCCAGCGTGCCCGTCAACACCAACCAGTGGGTGCACATCCGGGCCTCCAGGTCAGACACAGCGGGACGGGGATTGGGGTCGGGACGGGGATCTGGACTGGGATGGCGATCCAGATTGGGATCTGAATTGGGATCAGGATCTAGATTGGGATCAGGTTCTGGATCAGGATCTAGATTGGGATCAGGCTCTGGATCAGAATTGGAATTGGGATCTGGATTGGAATTCGGGTGGAAAAGCTGGGAATGAGGCAGCTGAGCCCCATGATCACCGAGATCTCTCTTTGGATAAGAACTCTCAGAGCTTTGGGCCTGGAAGCCAAAGCTTAGAATTAAACCCAGGATTTGATCTGAGACCTTGGAAAAGGCTTCCAGACTTCGGAGCCAGAAGTGAGAATGTGGATTTAGAGTTTAAAGCAGAGACATGTTAAGTAAAGGAAAGTTTTAGTGTTTAAGATACAGAAAAAATAAAGTAACTACAGCCCTGCAGCTGGAAAAGCACTGGTGGGGATATCCCAGGAATGGGATGGGGATTATCCCAAAACCTGCCCCCCAGTGGTTCCCAGGGTCAGGGCTTGCAGGGAGCAGCTCTGGGCTGGCTCTGGGGCTGTTGCTGAACTCCTGCCGTTCCCCCCTCGGGCGCAGGGTGCAGAGGGAAGGCTCCCTGCAGGTTGGGAACGAGGCCCCCATCGCCGGCTCCTCTCCCCTCGGGGCCACCCAGCTGGACACGGACGGGGCGCTGTGGCTGGGTGAGTCTGGGGAGGGACGTCCCAGTGTCCCTGGGGGGCTCAGGGCTGCACTGGGCTGGGGATGTTGGGGATGTTGCCTCCCTCCTCTCAGCCCTCTCAGGCGGCTGAAAAATGCCCTGTCCCCTGTGCTGTCCGTCTGTCTGTCCCCTGTCCCCTGCCCTGGGCTGACGCTGTGCCGTTTCAGGGGGGCTGTCCCACGTCCCTGTGCTGTCCCCTGTCCCCTGTGCCATCCCCTGCTCTGTTCCCCGTGCTGTCCCCTGTCCCCTGTTTTGTGCCCAGTCCCAGCTGACCCTGTGCCATTCCCAGGGGTGCTGTCCCTGTCCCAGCTGACCCCTGCTCTGTTCCCAGGTGGGCTGGACAAGCTGAGCGTGCCGCAGCGCCTGCCCAAGGCGTTCAGCACGGGTTTCGTGGGCTGCATGCGGGACGTGCTCGTGGACCGGCGGGAGCTGCACCTGCTGGAGGACGCCCTGAACCAGCCCCGGATATTGCACTGCTCGGCCAAATAGAGCCCAGGGACCTCCCTCCCGCCTCCCTCCTCCCTCCCTCCTGCCTATTGCTGTAATTATTTTCTATTTTTGTAAACTTATTGCTTTTTATATTTTTGGGGGGACAGGGAGGGCAGGAAACCCTTTTTGCTTTCGGGCTCTCGGCCCGAGCAGCGGAACAAAGCTCGAGAGGTGACACCAGAACTCTCCCACTGCAGCATCGATCTTCTTCATACTTGAAGCTTCTTTTGTTTTGGGGTTGTTTTCCCCCTTTTTTCCTGGTGTTTTTGGGGGGTTTGTTCCCAAAAACAACCCTGTTTTTCCTGTGGGGGAAACGCTGCTGGTGCTGGCGAGGCCTTCACGGATCGGCGGGGTGGGAATTCCCACCCTGCTCCGGGCTCTGGCTCTTCCAAACCTTCTGTGGCCCCGTGTTCACCTGATCCCTGCTGCCCCCCGTTCCTCTCACTGTAATTTATGTGTGTAAGGATCTCAAGTGCTTTTCTCCTCCGAGCTCTGCTCAAATCAGGGATGCCACGCACTGGAAGGGAGAGAGCCGGGCCCAAGCTTCGCTCTGCGCTCGCCTCGGGACTCTTTGCTGCACTCAGAGGTGCTGGGGAGGCACAAATGTGGATTTTTCCAGCCGTTCTCCTCCTCCTCTTCCTCTTGGACACGTGCAGGAGCAGCTGTGAAACCTCATTCCCACATTCTGTGTTCATCCAGACGCGTCCTGTCCCCTCCCTGGCCACCGAGCCTTGGCCTCCCTCATGCTGGGGATCACTTGGAGCTCCTCCCCAAGAGCTGGGAATTCTCTCCCTCTCCCAAGAGGACCAGGGGATTCCCTTTTCCCTCCTCAGAGATCTCCTGGCTGTGTCCTTCCACGCCCCACAGCGTTCTCCAGCCTCTGGCTCCCAGCCTCAGAACACAGAGCTGCCACTGGAGCCTCTCCCACCAAGAAAATTGGGAATTTTTCACCTTGGACTTGGAGTTTTTGGGTCTTCCGTGTCCTCTGGCTGCTGCCAGCCCAGCAGGAACAGCTCCAACAGGAGCAGGAGCGGGGCTGGGGAGTACCTGGGGGGAATTTGAAGCATTTTCTTCCAGGAAAGGACAATTTTGGGGCCGGTTGTGAAGTTTCTGGGCTGTGGCTGCACCTCTGGCTGCAGCTCGGGGTCTCCTGGATGTGGACAGGAGCAGATGGATCCCAGCCCTGGAAGAAATCCCATCTTCCATTGGAATTCCTTCTCCATGGAAGGATTTCCTGCTGGTTTGTGGCCTCTGTGTCCCTTTCCAACCCTCAGCTGGAATTTCTCTGTGGAAAAACAACTTTGGGGATTCATCTGCAGGATCCCACCAGGTTCTGGGTGGGAGTTCCTGCCCAAGGTGCCAGAATTTGGCTTTTTTTCTCCAAATTTCTACCCCACCTTGCAGGGCACCCTTTGAAATGGGGGTTTTGGCACCAACTTTTGAGCCAGGAAAGGTCAAATTTCTTCTCTCAGGGTGAGCTCTGAACAAAGGTGGAACCAAGAGGGAGAACCAATGGAAAAACCACTTGGATCTGCTTTGATTTCTTTTATTTGATTTTTAAAAAAATAAATATTCCCAACCTGTGACATTCCTGTGGAAAATGCAGGGTTAAACATTCCGTGGGGTCTGTGCCCTGTGTGGGATGAGGGCTCTGCTGTGTCTGGGGCGTTCTGTGAGTGCCAAAATTCCCATTTTTTGGGGCTGCTGGGTCCAAATTGGGATTGCTGGTGGGAGATGCTGGGCTGGGATGGCACGGAGGGCTCTGGGAGTCCCCCAATCCCAATTTTGGGAATTTGGAATGGCATTCCCAGCCTGGCTGGTGTTCCAACTCCAGAGGGATGGGGAAGCTGCTGATTTTCAGGAATGAAGTCAAGAAAGAGCAAAAAACCCCCCAAATTTGAACAAAAATAAATATAAAAATTCATTCTGCTTTTGCTGGGGCTTGGAAATGCCTTAAACCAGGATTTGTGTCCTCGTGGGGGAGCATTTGGAATTTCCAGCAGCACATTCACCTGGGCTTTATTTTTAACAACATTTCTACCACAGAACGTGAAAAAAAAAAAAAAACCCCAAAAGAACATTGAGGTTGGGTTTTTTTCTGGATTTGATTTTTTTTGGCTTTTTTTTATTTAAACCCCTTGAGGTGTGCATGGAGAGGGTGAGTTCCTGACCTGGGGAGCTGCTGGCTGAGCTGTGGAGGGCGATGCGCAGTAGAGGAGCAGCATGATGTAACCATTACTAACTCGTGTCTTTCGTCAAATCACCCAGAAATAAAGTTTGGAAACGATTAAAGAGGTTTTTAAGGGGCCTGCTGCTTCTTTTTTTTTCCCTAGGATAAAGGAGAATCCTGCTTTTCTTGGTGCTGCTTGCCGGGCAGAGGAGGGGGAAGCTCCTGCATCTCCTAAATTCAGTTTTTCCAGGAATTCCAACCTCAATCCCAGGGTTTTGCAGGATTTTTGTGTCTTTCCTTCCCCTCCTCTGTAGTGTCAGCCCGTGGGAGTCTCCACTTTTCCTTTGTTGTCTCTTTTATCCCCTCTGCACCAGGGAACCTTCCCAACCTCTGGAATTCAGGTTTCACCCTCCCAACCTCTGGAATTCAGGATTCACCTTCCCAGCCTCTGGGATTCAAGATTCACATTCCCAGTCTCTGGAATTTGGGTGTTTCCCCTTCCCAGCCTCTGGGATTTGGGTTTCACCTTCCCAGCCTCTGGAATTCAGGTGTTTCACCCTCCCAACCTCTGGAATTTGGCGGTTTCACCTTCCCAGCCTCTGGAATTCTGGTGTTTCCCATCTGTTCGTCCAGCCCTCCCCCTCCCAGCTCCTCACAGGAATAATCACGGAGCTGCTCCAGGAAAAAAAGAAAATCCCTTTATTCCCTCAGGAGCTGGAGGATGGGGAAGCCTGGGGAGCTCTGGGTGCATTCCCAGCCCTGGAGTCCATGGAGAGCCCGGCAGCGGGATGGATGCGGGGGACATTCCAGAGGCACCACGGGAAGGACATTCCAGAGGCACAAGGACATTCCAGAGGCCCGGGAAGGACATTCCAGAGGCACGGGAGCGGTGAGCGGGATGTGGGATCTGCCAGCAATCCCAGGAATGCAGCGGGTCCTGCTTGGCACTGGATGGATGGAGCTGAGATCCAGGAAAGGGCTTTGTCCTGTCCCTTGTCCCTGAGCAGATCCAAGAAAGGCTTTGCTCTGTCCCTTGTCCCCACGGAGCTGAGCAGATCCAGAGGCTCTGGCTCTACTGGAATGGGGATTTTGTCCCAAATCCTATCAGGACAGCAGGTCCCATCCCTGAGCAGATCCAGGAGCGCCTGGAGAGGGGTTTTGTCCTAAATCCTGTCAGGGCAGCAGGTCCTGTCCCTGTTCCTCATCCCTGAGCACATCCAGAGACTCTGGCACTACTGGAATGGGAGTTTTGTCCCAAATTCTTTCAGGACAGCAGGTCTTGTCCCTGCTCCCATCCATGAGCAGCCCCAGGGCCGTGTCCCTACTGGAAGGCTGTCTGTGTGACGGATTCTATCAGGACAGAAGGTCCCATCCCTGAGCAGCCCCAGGGCCCTGTCCCTACTGGAACGGTGGCCGTGTCACTACAGTGACAGAAGGACTGAAGGTCCCATCCTTGTCCCCATCCATGAGCAGCCCCAGGGCCATGTCCCTACTGGAACGGTGGCCGTGTCACCGCCGCAGCAGCCGCGGTGGCTTTGGGGGGCAGCAGCTCGGGCCGGCTGACGGCCGCAGTCCGCGTGAAGCAGCGCAGGTTGCCTGTCTTGAGCGCGCACTGCACGGGCCACAGGATGATGCAGAAGAGGATGATGAGGAGCGCCGAGAGCAGCACGATGCGCTTCCAGTCGTCGCAGAGCTCACAGCGCGACAGCCGCCCTGCCAGCCCGCCCGGGGCCGCCTCGGCGCTCTCGGCCTTGCTCAGGGCCACGTCGATGGACACGCACGACTCGGGGTTCTCGGCGTCGCTGTCCGAGGCGCGGCGGCAGCAGAGCTTGGTGCCGTCCATCCAGAGCTCGCGCTCGCGCTGCAGCTCGGGCGGCAGCGTGGCCAGCAGCTCCCGGCTGGTGCGCAGGGCCGGGCGCGCCCTGGCTGGGCAGGCTGGTGGGCTGGCGGCAGAAGGGGCACGGCAGCAGCTCCTGGCCGGCGCCCAGCGCCGCGCTCAGCCGCGCCACGCACTCCAGGCAGAACACGTGCGAGCACTGCAGCAGCTTGGGCGTCTTGAAGGTGTTGTCGTAGGTGTTGAAGCAGATGGAGCACTCGACGGGCGAGGCCGGCTTGGGCGAGCCAGGGCTGGCGCAGCTCGGGGAGCCCGCGGGGGATCGGCCCTTCCTGCGGCCATCGCCCGGGGACGGCAGCACGATGGGGCTCAGCGGCACCGGCACCGAGCCCGCAGAGGCGGGAGCAGGGCTGGACGGGGACTCCGGCGTGCTCGAGTGCCACAGCTGCGGGAAGCAGGACATGATGGAGCCCCCCGAGGGGAACCGAGCCCGCGGAGACTCTGCAAGGGAACAACAGCGCAGAATTGGTTTCATTTCATTATTTTATCTCATTGTTTTATGCTCTTTTATTTTATTCTATTCTATTCTATCTATTCTATTCTATTTTATTCCATTTTATTCTATTCTATTTTAATTTATTTTATTTTATTCTATCTTATTTTGTTCTATTCCATTCTATTATTTTATTATGTTATTTAATGGTTTTATTTATTATTTTGTTTTATTTTATTATGTTATTTAATGGTTTTATTTATTTATTTATTCAGAATCACCTCCTTTTTAGTTTATTTATCTATTTATTTATTCAGAATAATCCACTTTTTATTTTGTTTCATTTATTTCATCATGTTTCTTTTATTCTATTTATCTATTCAGAATCACCCGCTTTTTATTTTATTCTATTTTATTCTATTTTATTCTATTCTATTCATCTATTCAGAATCCCCCGCTTTTTATTTTATTTATTCTATGTTACGTTATGATATTTTGGTTTATTTTATTTTATTTTATTGTCTTATTTATTGAGCATCATCCACTTTTTATTTTATTTATTCAAAGTTATTTGATTTTATTTTATGTTATTCTCTTATTTTATTTATTCAGAATCACCTACTTTTAATTTTATTTTATTTATTTATTTATTTTTATTCTCCAAATTTTATCTGGCCTCACTCTTAGGCAGCCCCACAAAACCCATCAGGAAAAGCCGAGAACCCTCAGAGATCCCCCCGGACCTTTCCCAGCAGGAAATCCGCCGGAATTGCAGGGACAGGAGCGAAATTCCCCCCAGACTCCTCCCTTTGGGGCAGAAAAAGCAGAACCGGACCTACCCCGGGCGCTGGGAGCTGGGAGGAGAGCAGAGGATTCCATGGGGGAATCTCTGATCCTGGCCTTACGGAGCTTGAGCCCGGCCTAAGAGACAGACAACATTTTCAGTGGGGTAATGGGGACAAAAGCTTTTCTGGGGAGATCTGGGCCGTGATCCTGGCTCCTGGGAGCTGGGTGCCAGAAACAACCCAGGGAAGGGGGGAAATCCAGGTTTTTCCCGTTAAAAGTGTGGAATTCTCAGCCCGGAGCTGCAGCTCTGGGCTGTGACTGCGAGGAGGAAGCGGCTCCGGTCCCTTCACCCCCCTCAAAATCCCCCAAAGTTTGGGGTATTTTGGGCAACATCAGCACCCAGACACATATTTCAGCTCCTGCCTGGGAGCTCAGGAGCCCAAGCCCCAGAAAATTGGGTTGCAAATAATCCCTGTCCCTTCATCCTTCTTGGAATCCCCCAAAATTTGGATTATTTTAGCAACATCTGCATCCAGACCCAAATTTTGAGTTTCATCCTTTTTGAAATCCTCCAAAATTCAGATCATTTTAGGGGTCAGCTGCACCCAGACCCAAAATTTCAGCTCCTGTCCCTTCATCCCCCTCAAAATCCCACAAAATTTGGATTATTTTAGGCAACATCAGCATCCGGAGCCAAATTTCAGCTCCTGTCCCTTCAACCCCCTTGGAATCCCCCAAAATTCAGATCATTTTAGGGGTCAGCCGCACCCAGACCCAAATTGCAGCTCCTGTCCCTTCATCCTTCCTGGAATCCCCCAAAATTTGGATTATTTTAGCAACATCTTCATCCAGCTCCAAATTTTGAGTTTCATCCTTTTTGAAATCCCCCAAAATTCAGATTATTTTGGGGACCACCTGCCCCCAGCCCCAGCTGCAGCTCCTGTCCCCGAGAGCTGCAGGAAATTCCTGGTGCCAGCTCCGGGCTGGATTTCCCAGAACATTTTCCTGGGATGTGTCACCCAGATTTGCAATGCTCAGCTGGTTCCTGTAATTACAGCTCGCCCCAGCAATTAAATCTGAATTTAAATTAGGAAACGCCAAATATTCCTGACATTCCACAAGGAAAAAAACCAAAAAAATCTCCATTATTTATATTATTTATAATTATTACAATTACTACTTTTAAATTTGTAGTAATTATATCATTTTCTCATTATTTCTATTATCTCAATATCTATTCATTAATCCAAACTATTTATACATTTGTATAGTGTGTGTATTTATTTATATAGTTATATTAAAGATATTTCTATTTCTTTATATGTTTATATATTTATTTATAGATACAAGTATTCAAATATATTTAAATACCTATCTAAATATTTATATATTTATAAATTTATTTATTATATAATTCCCCTCAGAACCACCCTTCAGAACTTCTCTTTTTTGTGCTTCTCTTCATTTAAATATGGAAATTTTTTTTAGGGTGCAGCTTCTCCTGGGGTTAAATTTTCTGCATTTCCAGCTAATTTTAATGGTTTTTAATCTATTTTTAAAAATTTTTCCTGCTTACAGGTAAATCACAAATCCAAGCCCAAACTGGCATAAAGATGAGGAAAATCTGAGGGACTTTTTTCCTTTTTTTTTTTTTTTTTTTTTGCTAAATATTCCCTTTTTTCCCATCCCCTAAATGCAGATTTTTGCAGTTCCTGGGTGTTTTTCAGGGATTTTCAGGAATTCTGAGCAGCTGAGAAAGGGAGAAGCCTTGGCTTGCCCAGTTATTATTGCACAATTATGAATTATGGAATTATTAATTATTAATGATGAATTATGACATTTCAGCTGCTCTCAGGAACTTCTTATTGGTCTGGCCTACGCCAGCTCCAGCACAGCAAAATCCCGATTTAAACTCAAATTTACCCCAAAATTTACTTTTAAATAAAAATTCAAACTTTGCCATTTGCCAAATGCAATTGTGGCATTACAGAACCTTCTTGGTTGGATTAAATTGAGATTTTGCTTATTTTTATCCTTTTATTCTGCTTGGGTTTTGTTTGATATTTTGATTTTTGGGATTTGTGGATCAGTTGGAATGCAGGGATTTGGATCAAGCTGAGGAGGAGACATTTTAAATTCCATAACCTTCCCGTCCTGCACCTCTTTAACAGAATTTTTTGATTTTTAGGGGCTTTTAATTTGATTTTCTGATTTTTCTTTCAATTCAGAGCCTCTCCTTTTGCCTGGTATTTACTGGGATTTTCCAGAAGCTTCAGGAAATAAAGAAACCATCCAGGAGAGGGACACCAAGGGAGGAATTCCATGATTTTTGTAAATTCCAGGAATCTTTTTACACCATAAAGCAGACAGAGAGGGGTCACGTTTAGGATGGGGTTTTGGGATTTAAGATTAGGATTTGTCCTGTCCCAATGGTCCCAGTCCCAGTGATCCCAGTTCCAAGAGTCCTTATTCCAGTGATCCCAGTCCCAGATTCCCATTCCAGCAATCCCAGTTTCAACAATCCCTGCTCCAGTGATTCCAGTCCCAGTGATCCCAGTTCCAAAAATCCCTATTCCAGTTCCCCAGTTCCAACAATCCCTGTCCCATTGATGCCAGCCCCAACAATCCCTGTTCCAGTTCCCCAGTCCCAGAGACGGCTCCGTGGGATTTCAACCCCAGCCCCACAGGTACCTGTCCAGGTGCTGTTAGAGGAACCAAACCATCTCCTGCTCTCCCTGTCCCCCGGAATCCTCCAGGAATGCCCGAAATCCTGCAGGAACGCCCGGGAGTGCGGGGTCGGATCCTCGGAGCCGAGCCGGGCTGTGCTGCGGGATTTCCCGAGCAGGAAATCCCAGCGCTGCCAGCCCAGGTGAGTTTTATCCCTTCCTGCCCAGGTGACTTTTCCTGCTCCGCCCGCCCGGCCCCATCCGCTGAATCACGGCTGGAACCGGGGCTGGAATCGGGGCTGGAACTGGGGCTGGAACCGGGGCTGGAATCGGGGCTGGAACTGGGGCTGGAACTGGGGCTGGAACCGGGGCTGGAATCGGGGCTGGAATCGGGGCTGGAACCGGGGCTGGAACCGGGGCTGGAACTCGGGGCTGGAACTGGGGCTGGAATTGGGGCTGGAATCGGGGCTGGAACCGGGGCTGGAACCGGGGCTGGAATCGGGGCTGGAACCGGGGCTGGAACCGGGGCTGGAATCACTCGCGGCCAGCCTGGAGCGCTCCGGGGCCAAACAGCCGGCGAGCCCTGGGCACACCGGGAAATCCGAGTCTGGGGGTTTGAAACATTTCCTTTCCTTTTCCATCCATTCCCGTCTGTGGTCCCTCTTTTCCAGCCTGGGAAATTCGATTTTTTGAAGGGTTTTAAAAATTTTTCTCTCATTTTTCATCAATTTCCATCATTGAGCCCTCTTTCCCAGACTAGGAAATTCTGATTTCCAGGGATTTTTTAAAATTTTCCATCAGTGATCCCTCTTTTCCAGGCAGGGATATTTGATTTTTGAGGGGGGCTTTTTGTTTGGTTTTGGTTTTGTTTTTAATGATTATTGTTATTTTCCATAATTTATCCTTATTTTCCGGGCTGGGAATTCTGGTTTCCAAGGGTTTTCAAAACTTTCTGTCAATTTCCATTCCCTCTTTTCCAGGTTGGAAAATTCTATTTTTGAGCTTTTTTTTTTTTAGTTTTCCATAATTTATCCCTTCTTCCCAGGGTCCTTGGAAGTGTCCAGTGCTGGGATATTCTGGTTTTGATGGGTTTTCAAAATTTTCTGTTGTTTTCCATCAATTTCCATTGATGGAAAATTCAATTTCATAGATCCTCCTTGAGATTGCCTGGCAGGAACAGAGCAGGAGAAAATAAAATAAAACATACAATCCAATAAAATATACAATACAATGAAGTTTAAAAATATATAGAATATAATATAAAATCTAAAGTAAAGTAAAATAAAAACCAATATAAAACAAAATTTAAAAAAAATTTTAAAAATAAAATCAAGCTTTAAAATAGAATAAAATAATAAAATATAACAATAAAATAAGATAAGATAAGATAAGATAAAATAAAATAAAATAAAATAAAATAAAATAAAATAAAATAAAATAAAATAAAATAAGAAATAAAACCCACGCCAGGGTTAGCTCCAGGTTGCTCTGGTGACTCACCAGCTCCTTCCTGCCAGGAGCCAGCACAGCCTCTGGAATTCCCATTGGAATTCGACATCCTGGGAACTGCAGAGCCAACCCCAGCCGGGAGGGGAAAGCCTGGGAACCGTTCCCTGCCGGAGCACCGGGAATTCCGGGAATGCTGCAGGGAAAACGAGCTGGGGTTGTTCATCTGGAGCCAGGAGGAGAAAAGTTTGGGAGCCGTTCCTTGTTTCCAGCCCGGAGCGGGAATTCCCGGCCTCGGATTTCCGGGAATGCTGCAGGGACAAAGAGCCGGAGCTCAGGGAATCCCCGCAGATGGAATTCCTGGGAATGCTGCAGGGACAGAAAGCTGGGAATTGTTTATTTGGAGCCAGGAGCAGAACAAGGCTGGGAACCATTCCCTGTCTCCAGTCTGGAGTGGGAATTCCCAGGAATGCCACAGGGCCAAAGAGCCGAGCTCAGGGAACTCTTCCCTGGAGCCAGGAGGAGAAAAAGCTGGGAGCCGTTCCCTGATGGAGCCGTGTACGTGGGGCTGGAATTCCAGGAAAGCCGGGAATTGTTTATCTGGAGCTGGGAGGAGAAAGTTTGGGAACCATTCCCTGTTTCCATTCCTGGAGCGGGAATTCCCGGCCTCGGATTTCCGGGAACGCTGCAGGGACAGAGCTGGGAATTGCTTATCTGGAGCTGGGAGGAGAACACGGCTGGGATCCATTCCCTGGTTCCTGCCCGGAGCAGGAATTCCCAGGAATGCTGCAAGGATAGAGCTGAGCTCAGGGAAGTTTTCTCTGGAGCCAGGAGGAGAAAAGTTTGGGAACCGTTCCTGGAGTGGGAATTCCTGGCCCCTGGTTTCTGGGAATGCTGCAGGGAGGAAGAGCTGGAGCTCAGGGAATTGTTTCTCTGGAAATTCTCTGTGCCTGATTTCTGGGAATGCTGCAGGGACAGAAAGCTGGGAATTGTTTCTCTGGATCCAGGGACAGAACAAGGCTGGGAACCATTCCCTGATGGAGCACCAGAATTCCCGGGAATGCTGCAGGGGCAGAGCTGGGAACTGTGTCTCAGCAGAAGCTGCCGAGAGGGAGGAGGAGAGCTCAGAGTGGTTCCCCTGGATCTTTCCTGTGTGTTCTCCCTGGATATTTCCAGTGTGCTCTCCCTGGATATTTCCAGTGTGGTTCCCCTGGATTCCAGGAGCTGGGAAATCAGAAACAAATCAGAAATCAATCAGAAATATTAAATATAGAATTAATACTAAATATTTATGATATTATTGTTTGTTGATAGGATATATTGATGACGTTTTAACTCATGCTGAATCCCGGATCTCCCGCTTGTCCCAGCAGGTGCTGGGAGCTCTCTCATTGTCCCGTGCCCGGCCCGTGCCTGGCCCGGCGCGGTCCCGCGGCCCTGAGTCACTTCCCTGCGCCGGGAATGGCCCGGGAATGGCCGGGAATGACTCCGGGCTCGGGAATGGCCCGGGAATGACTCTGGGCTCGGGAATGCGCCGGCAGAGCCCGGCAGCGCCGCCAGGGCCCTCCCGCTGCTCCGCTCCCGCTTTTCCTGCCCTGACCAAACCCTGCGGCCCTCTGCTGGCAGAATTCCTGCTCTTCCTGCATCCATGGGATCCTCACGGCAAAAGGATTCCCCATTCCTGCTCTTCCTGCATCCATGGGATCCTCACAGCCCAGGATCCCCTATTCCTGCTTTTCCTGCATCCATGGGATCCTCGCAGCCCAGGATTCCCCATTCCTGCTCTTCCTGCATCCATGGGATCCTCCCAGCCCAGGGATCCCCCATTCCTGCTCTTCCTGCATCCATGGGATCCTCCCAGCCCGGGATCCCCCATTCCTGCTCTTCCTGCATCCATGGGATCCTCACAGCCCAGGATTCCCCATTCCTGCTCTTCCTGCATCCATGGGATCCTCCCAGCCCGGGATCCCCCATTCCTGCTCTTCCTGCATCCATGGGATCCTCGCAGCCCAGGATCCCCCATTCCTGCTCTTCCTGCATCCATGGGATCCTCCCAGCCCGGGATCCCCCATTCCTGCTTTTCCAGCCTGCATCCATGGGATCCTCGCAGCCCAGGATTCCCCGGATGGTTTGCACTGCCCAGAGCACACCCAGGTAGGAAGGAGGAGCTGGGATTCCAAGGAATCAGGAATTCCGTGAATTCTGGAATTCTCCATTCCCATATTCCCATCCCCATTCCCATCTCCCATTCCCATTTCCATTCCCATCAATTCCCAATCCCATTCCCTTTCCCATTCCTAATCCCATTCCCTTTCCCATTTCCCATTTCCCATTCTCATATTCCCATTTCCCATGGGGATTTCCAACACAGAAACCCACCCAGGAATTCCTGGCTGGCCCCAAACCCCTGGAATTTCGAGCCTCTCCCACTTCCAGGGATTTTTCTCCCCTTTATTCAGGGAAATAAGTCAGAAATCCTTCATGGATTTTTTATTTTTGTATTTATATTTTTTTCTATTTAATTTTGGAGCTTCAGGCCTGATTCCCCATCTCCTTTTCTCCCTCCTTCCCTTTTATTTTAAAAAATAATATTTACAAAGCCATGGAAATGAAGCAAGATTGCCTCGTTAGCTGTAATTTGGATAATTATCATATTTTATGAATATTCATGACATTTTTCACCTCCTACCTTTACAAATATTTGCATTTTGAGGCAGTCTTGATTTAAAATAAAGAAAAATCCGACAAAACCAATCCATATTTTGTGTATAATTTGCAACTTCCAGCAGTAAAAAAGTTTAGGGAAGACATCCAAAACCTCCAGGAATCTTGTCCATGATAATTTAAGCAGGAAAACAGATTTTCCACAAAATGAAGGTGAGGAGCAGCTCCAAATTGTCTAAATGAGGCCTTTGAGGTTTTTTATATACGTTTTGTCAGCAAAAAAAACCCTGAGGGAATTCAGGAGCTGGCTTGGAAATGCCAAATTTAAATGGATTTGTGCTCCAAGGAATGAGGGAAAACTCTGGGATTTCGGAAGGAGCTGCTCCTCATCCGCATGCAAAATAACAAGGGGTTAAAAGGGGAAATAAACCACATGAAAGGAGATTTTTAGGGGAAATAAATCACATGAAAGGAGATTTGCAGGGGAAAATAAACCACAGAAGAAGGAGATTTTTAGGGGAAATGAACCACAGAAGAAGGAGATTTTTAGGGAGAATAAACCACACGGTTTCCTTTATGGAATTATGGACTGGTTTGGATGGGATCTTAAATCCCATCAAGCCCCACCCCTTTCCCTGGGCAGGGACACCTCCCCCTGTCCCGGGCTGGCCTGGCACTGCCAGGGATAGGGCAGCCAGATCTGGCACAGCTGTTTTTCCTGATTTTCCCGATTTTCCCGAATTCCCGGGATTTTGGGGCGCACAGGCCTCGACCCCGCCGCCTCCTCCCTCCCGCCGCGTCAGCGTTGCCGGGCAACGCCTAAAATGGCGGCGCGCGAAGCGAGGCACGCCGGGAGTTGTAGTGCGGTCTCCCCACCGCCCCCGCACCCCGCCGGCAGCGCGGGACTCGCTTTCCCAGCAGGCACCGCGGCGCTGCGCGAAAGGGCTGAGAGAGCGTATTTACCTGCGGGGAGTGGGGTACAGGTGGGGCGCGCCGCGGGTGCTGCTGGGATTTGTAGTTTTGACAGAGCGGCAGCTAGGGGAAGCGGCGAGGAGGGCGGCGGCCGCGGGACTACAACTCCCAGGGTGGCGCGGGGCGCAGCGGGCTGGGCGCCGGTGGAGGGCGGGGGGTACGAACGGGAACCTCGGCGGTGGCGGGGGGATGCTCGGGGGAGCTCTCAGGTGAGGAGGAGGAGGAGGAGGAGGAGGAAGCGGGAGGGAGAACGGGCGGCGAGCGCCGGGGCGAGTGGCGAGCCCTGGGTGCGGCCCCATTGTTCGCGGTAGGCAGAGGTTCCTCATGGAGCCACCGAGTGCTCCGGGGAAATCGGCACCAGCGGGGTCGGAGGGGTTTGGTTTTGGGATTAAAAAGCTTTAGGATTAAAGGGCTTCAGGATTAAAAGTCGCCCCTTGTTCCTGCTCCTTGCCCAGCGCTTTTGGGGCCAGCTGCGTTTGGAGAGGAATCCTCTCCTTCTTACCCCCCGTGAAACTTTTATTTCCTAATAATTTAACTCGGTTGAAAAGGATTTTTTGCCGATCCGAGCTTGTTGGGGCGGTGGGTGTTTGGTGATATTGTTTTGGTGTGTTTTTCCGGACTGAGCTTCCCCCAAATGCACGTCCCAATAGTACGGGTGTTGGTGCACCGTTTAGGGGTGAAAAAAATCCAAATTTGCCATAGAAACATTGGGATTGCTGAGCCTGGAGAGGGGAAGCTTTGGGGCGACCTCGCTGTGACCCTCTCGGGCTGCAGGAAGGGGAATTTCCAAGGGATGGAGTAACCGGACAAAGGGGGATTAACCCCAAGAGAGAAGGAGCGGGTTTAGGTTGGATTTTGGGGAGAAATCCCTCCCTGTGAGGCTGCCGGGATCCTGGCACTGGTTATCGCACGGATATCCCATCCCTGGGATGCTTGGAGCCCGCGGGGGCACAGCGAGGTGACACTGAATGCCCTTTAAACCCCCTCCAACCCATTCCTTTATCCCATTCCCAAACCACCTTTCCCTCTGGAATTTTCACTTCTCCTTCTCAACCCACTTTTCCCTGTCGAATTTTAATTTCTCCTTCCTAAACCACTTTTCCCTGTGGAATATTCACTTTTCCCTCTGGAATTTTCACTTCTCCTTCCCAAACCACATTTTTCTGTGGAATATTCGTTTCTCCTTCCCAACCCACTTTTCCCTGTGGAATATTCACTTCTCCTTCCCCAAACCACTGTTCCCTGTGGAATATTCACTTCTCCTTCCCCAAACCACTGTTCCCTGTGGAATATTCATCTCTCCTCCTGACTTTTCGTGCTGCTGTAAGAGCAGAAGGTGTCCCAGCAGTAAATATGAATGAGTGTTTGCTCAGGGCAGGTGTGGAGCAGCTTTTGCAGCAAAGCCTGGCTTAAGGTGGCTCTGATTAAACGCAGCTTTTGATTGCTGAGCGCTGTTACAAAACCCCAGCCGCGGCAAGGGCAGGACTGAGCTCAGCTCCAAGCTGGAAAAACGAGTCCTGCTCCAGCTGGGATTGATAGAAGATTGTTTTGTTAAACCTTTGCAGGTTCCTGGTGACATGAGCAGCAAAGCAGGAGCCCCAGGTGTTCGCTGGCAGCTGGGCAAGGTGCACAGGGCTCCTGGGAGCCTGCAGGTGAGTGACACTGGCAGCTCTTAAAACCTTCCATTCCTTTCTGTTTTATCATTTAAATGTTTATAACCCTTCCATTCCTTTCTGGTTTATCATTTAAATGTTTATAACCCTTCCATTCTTCTCTGGTTTATCATTTAAATGTTTGAAACCCTTCCATTCTTCTCTCAGTTTTTTCATTTCAGTATTTAAAACCTCTCTGGTTCTGCTTTTCCAACCCTTTAGTTCTTCTCTCAGTTTAATAATTTCAGCTTTTCTCCTCAGTTTTATAATTTCAACTGTCAAAACCTCTCTGGTTCTGTTTTCGGTTTTGTCATTTTAGCTTTTAAAACCCTTTCATTCTTCTCAGTTTTATAATTTCAGCTTTTAAAATCCTTCCATTCTTCTCTCAGTTTTATCATTTCAATGTTTAAAACCCTTTCATTCTTCTCTCAGTTTTAGAATTCCAGCTTTTCTCCTCAGTTTTATAATTTCAGCTTTTAAAACCTCTCTGCTTCTGCGCTCAGTTTTATAATTTCAGCTTTTCCAACTTTTTAATTCTTCACTCAGTTTTATCATTCCAAATTTTCTCCTCAGTTTTATCATTCCAACTTTTAAAACCTCTCTGATTCTGCTCTATTTTATCATTTCAGCCTTTCCAACCCTTGATTTTTCTCTCAGTTTTATCATTTCAATGTTTAAAACCCTTCCATTCTTCTCTCAGTTTTGTCATTTCAGCTTTTCTCCTCAGTTTTTTTCATTCAGCTTTTCCAGCCCTCTCTGGCCTGCTCTCAGCTTTATCATCACTTCAGAATTAAGCAGCTTTTGGGTGTGATGTGGTTTCAAACGCAGGGAGTTGTGAAACCACCTGAATTTCAGGCGCAGTTTCTCTGCACTTCCATCCTTTCCCAAGCTCCAGCAAGAAAAATGCTGATAATGCAGCAGAAAACAATGGGAACTGTGGAGATAATGAAAACATTCTGCTTGCAGGAGTGGGAGGAAGGCCCTTGGTGTTCCTGAGGTGTTTGTGCTCCTTTTGAGGCACAACAAGAGGCAGAATTCCCTCACGGGGTTCATTCCCATGGGAGATTTGGGATTTGTTCCAAACCTGACACCCAGGCTCTGAAATCCTCACTGGAATTCTGAAATCTGCCTGCCCCAAACTGAGCTGGCAGGAAAATCATGAGGGAAAAATGTCTTTTTTTTTTTTAATATTTATATATATTTATTATTTTTCCCCCAAATCCACAGGGAAGACACTGCCAAACATGGAACAGATTTTTAGGGGAATTTATTTTGCTGTGGGTGTTTGACCCTGAGGAAATTGTGCTACACTAATTTTCCACAAGAATTTTGGGACGGGATGGAGGGAATTTAAAGCTCGTCCTTTCCAATATCTCAGGTTTTTGGGACAATTCCAGGGATGGGGCAGCCACAAATTCCCTGGGAATTCCTTCACAATCCCTTCCCAATTTCCCGCCCAAACCTCCCCTCACGCTTCACTTCTCCTCAGGGTTGGTGGATCCTCAGTTTCCTGAAGGTTTTAGGGTTTTTTTTCCTCTCTAAATTTCAATTTATGAGGTAAAACCTCCTCCTTGGAGGCAGCAAAATGTTGTGTTCGACCAGAAAATGCTGTTCCTTCCCAGAGTGTGAAATCCTTGTTGGAATTCCAACATTTTCCTGCCCTGGCGGGAAATTTGTGAGGGAAAAATATCCTCTAATTCAGGCAGAGGCTTTAAATATATATATTAAAATAATTTTTTTTTCCAAATCCACACAGAAAATGCTGCCAAACATGGAACAGATTTTTGGGCAAATTTATTTTGCTGTGGGTGTTTGATACTGAGGCAATTTGTGTGAAATTTGCCAATTTTGGGATGGTTTGAAGGGAATTAAGTAGGAATAAAATAATTTGAAAAATTAAGTGAAAATTAAGTTAAAAATACCAAATATTTTAAGTGTTTAGAAGCTTTAAAGCAGCTTTTTGAGCTCAGCTTTGCTTCCAAACTGGTTCAATAAAAAAGCCCAACAGCTCCAGATGCATCAAATGTTTCCAAATTCTCTCTGGCTGATGGAAATAAAAATGATTGGCTGATGGAAATAAAAGTGATTGATCCAGAGGCTGGGAGAGCTGCAGGGCTGGGCTCAGGAACCCTCTGCTCTGATCTGTTTCAGGGATGGGAATCCAAGCAGGACTGAGCTGACGGAGCTGTGCCCTTCCCCGGGAGGATCCAGCCCTTCCAAGTGGCTTTTCCCACCCAAATTTCCCCTTTATTATGACCTGTTCCACAAGGGTGTTCTTCTAGGTAAGAACAATCACATTTGAAATGATAATTCAATTTCAGTATGGTTTTAAATCAATAACCCTTTTTCATCTGTGTTTTCTTACTCTTTGAATAAGTAGCTATTGACAAAAATCTGAATAATAATTTAATTTATTATGGTTTTGTAATCAATAATCCTTTTTCATCTGTGTTTTCTTATTCTTAATTTTATTATGTTTTTTAATAAATAATCCTTTTTCATCTGTTTCCTTACTCTTCCCACCCTCTTTTTTTCCTTAAACTTCTTTAACTTCTTTAAAGGGAAGCAGACTTCCGGTGCCATTAATAAATAATTTGAATTTATTCCCAAATTTTCTCCAGATCCGTGTTTTTCCTGGGAATGGAGGTGCCCTTCGTGCTTCTCCTGACCAGGCTCGTGGCAGAAGTTGCAGGAAAATCCACGGAAAACTCAGTGGGTGCTCCAGGAATTTAATTTAATATAATTTTTATTACTATTAATTTTTAAAAATTATTTTTATTTTTTTATCTGAAATTTTCTGTGGTTTTTTTTAGAAAATAAAAATAAAATGGATTTAGAAAAGAAAAATAAAATTGATTTCTAAGAGCAAAATAAAATAGATTTTTAAAAATAAAATTTATATCAAAAATAAACTAAAATGGATTTAGAAAAATAAAATTGATTTATAAAATAAAAATAAAAATAAAAATAAACCAAGTTTTCTCCTTGCTGGAAAAAAAATTCCAGTGGGTTTTAAGTGAATTATCCTTAATTTCTGGGGGGGATTTTTAACTTATTTTTTATATTTACTATTATTTCCTCGATGGAAAAGTGGGAACTCATTGGGAATTTCTCTCCTCAGGTGCCAGACCCGGAATGTTGTGTGGAAATGTTGGATTCCAACAGCTCCTGCCCAGTCACCCAGCAGTGCAGCCCAGGTCGGAATTACCTGGGACCAGTCCATGGAATTCGGGTTGGAAAAGCCCTCAGAGATCATTGATTCCATGGGCAGGCACCACGCTGGCCTTGGGCAATTCCAGGGATCAAAAATTCCCAGCAGGGGAGTGCAAATTAATTAATTCATAAATGTTATTCCCTTCAAATTCCTCCTCCTTTTTTCCCTTTGGAAACTTTTATTTTTCTGAGAAAATCATTGTGGCTCAATGAGAATTCTCACTGACAATTCCAGGGATAAAAAATTCCCAGACTTCTGTTATTCCCTTTTATTTTTTTCTCCTTTTTCCCCTTTGGAAAATTTCAATTTTCTGGGATAATCACTGGGGCCTTGGAGAATTCCAGGGATAAAAAATTCCCAGATTTTCTGGACTTTAACACCAAAATCCAGCAGCTGGGGAGTGGAAATTAATTAATTAATTAATTAATTAATATTATTTCCTCATCATTCCTTCTCCTTTTTCCCTTTGGGAAATTGTTGGTTTTCCTGGGATAAAAACTGGGAATAACAATTAGGAATAAAATCTGAGACCAAAACCTCTTTAGCGTGGGAAAAGGGGAATCGGGTGCTGTTTGTAACCCCCCAGAAAAGGGAATTTCTGCTTTTTATCCCCCTCTAAAACCTGGGCGTTGCCAGAAATTTGGGAATTCTGTTGTTTTATCCGTTTTCCGTGGTTTTTTGACAGGATGCTACCGGAGGTGGAATGAGGATGGCAGCAGCAGCTGCATCAAGTGCAGGAACGAGACCCTGGCCAGCCCCTCTGGGCACAACCTCAGCGAGTGCAGGAACTGTGAGTTTTTAACCCATTTTTATCAAATACATTGAATTAAATTAATCGGAATTAATTGGAATAATTTTTCTTAATCAATTGGTATCAATTACTGCAAAAATTCCACCAAAAGGCAGCAAAAAATTGAGATTTTTATCCCACGTTCTTGAATTAATTTTAATTTAATTAACTTTAATTGTAATTATTTTTGTTAATTATTGACGTCAATTCCTGCAGCAAAAACTCCTCAAAAATGCAGCAAAAATTGGAGATTTTTTTTATCCCACATCCTTGAATGAATTTGAATTTAATTAAATTTAATTAATTTTCATTCTTTTTTTATTTATTAGTTGCCATTTATTCCCACAGCAAAAATTGATATTTTTATTCCACAAAATATTAAAAACATTCCCAAATTCCTGGTGGGATTTTGGGTGGGAAAACCTGTGGGAATTTGGTGTGCAGGAAGGGGAAAAAATGGCGAAACTTGGGCTGGGGATGGATTTTGGTGTAAATTTTCTGGTTTTTTCCCCAGCTGGGAGCAGAGGGCTGAACTCCCACATGAACATGAGCTCTCCTTTCATCCAGAACTTTGGTGAGAACCTGGAAGTTTGGGGGGATTTGGGATCTGAAAGAAGGGATTTGATGAATTAAAAGTGTTGAAATTAGAAATTAGTTTAAAAAGGGATTTAATGAGTTTAAAAATGATTTAATGAGTTTAAACGGGGATTTGATTTGCTAAAATGAGTTTAAAAAGTGATTTATTGAGTTTAAAAGTGTTTGAATTTGTTAAAATAAGTTTTAAAAGTGATTTAATGACTTCAAAAAGGGTTTAACCAATGAAAGTGCTTTCATTTGTTAAAATGAGTTTTAAAAAGAGATTTCATGAATTAAAAGTGATTTAATGAGTTTAAAGTGGTTTAATTCACTAAAATGAGTTTAAAAAGTTATTTAATGTCAAAACTGATTTAATTGATTACACTTTGTTAAAACTGATTTAATCCCTGGCGGCTGCCATTGAGATTGAAACTCAGTTTCAGGCACTGGAATGATGCAACAGCACCTAAAATCAGAATCTGCTCTTTATCTGGATTTAATCCTTTGACAAAAAGAGATTTTTGCTCCAAGCCAGACTTTTCTCTCTTTTTGGATCATTTTTTCCTTGCCAGGGGGCCCCGAAGTCGCCGCTTCTCTCATTCTGGGGACGTTTCTCCTCAGTTTGTTCCTGATCCTTTCTGTGGCTTCTTTTTTCTACCTCAAACGAGCCAACAAACTCCCAAAGATTTTCTACAGAAGGAACAAAGGTAAAAAAAAACCTTTAATTATCCATTAATTAATGAACTTTGCTCTGTTAATGGACTGAGATGGGGATTTTTCCTTGAAAATTGCCCATTTTGTGGAGAAAATCCTCATTTTGTGCCAATAAATTCTCCAGTCTTTAGAGTCCTACACCCAATAAATTCTCCAAATGGAAATTCCTTTTTTTAACAAGAAAATTATTCCCCCCATGGCTGTAGTTTTGGAAAATGAACAATTCCAGCCTTCAAATGAATTAAAATTATCTTAATTAATCTTTTTTTTTTCTTCTTTTTTAGCATCTGTTCTCCAGCCCAGTGAAACAGTGAGTGAATTCTGCTTTTATAGGAACATTAAATAAACAAGAATTTCCATTTTAATTAACTAAATTGGGACTTTATTAAGCAACTCCTTAATTGATGGATGAGGCTGAAATAAAATTAAAGATATTTTGGGGTTCTTTGGACCCAAACTGGGACAAAAATGGAAAATAGAGTTATTTTTCCGAGAAAAAACTCTGTACACAGTGAAAATTATAGGAACCCTAAAAAATTCCCAGATTTTTTTAAAGGAAAACTGTTACACTTTGGGGTTTTTTTGACATTGTCCTTCTGTTCCACAGGCATCCATGATCTCTCCTCCAGCTTCTTCAGGTGAGGAAATTTCCCCTGGAATGTGCTAAAAATAAATGGGAAATCCCCAAAATTCTCGGGATGAGGAACAGAAATCCAGTGGGATTTGATTTTTCTAACAGGATTTGTTGCTTTGATTGATGCAGGGCAAAATATTGATGGGATTTCTGGTGGGAAATCCATTTTTGGGGGGCTCTGCTTGGGTTTTGTGGGATTGCTTTTGTGGGTTTGGGTTTTGGGGTTGGGTTTTGTGGGTTTAGGTTTGGGGTTGGGTTTTGTGCATTTAATTTTGGAGTTTTGTGGGTTTTGGTTTGGGTTTGGGGGTTTAATTTTGGGTTTCAAGTTGAGTTTTGTGGGTTCAGTTTGGGGGGTTGGGTTTCAGGGATTTAGGCTTCATTTTGTGGTTGGGTTTTGTGGGTTTCAGGTTTGGGTTTTGTGCAGTTAAAACCCACAAAACTCAACCCCAAACCCCCAAAACTCAACCCCAACCCCTCCTGCACCTCAATCCCCACATCCCATCCCTCCCCCTTTGGGAATTCCCTCCCCAATCCCATTCCCAGGGATGTTTTGGGATATTTTGTCCCCAGCAGTGCGGAAGCCGCACTAAAACCCAAAACCCAATCACAACTCCAAATCCCAGCCCCAAACCCCGCTGTGCCTCAATCCCCACATCCCATCCCTCCCCCTTTGGGAATTCCCTGGGACCCCATTCCCAGGGATTTTTTTGGGATGTTTTGTCCCGGCAGTGCGGAAGCCGCACTGAAACCCCAAACCCCCAAATCCCAACCCCAAACCACAACCCAGCCCCAAACCCCGCTGTGCCCCAATCCCCACATCCCGCCCCTCTCCCCCTTTGGGAATCCCCTGGCCCCCATTCCCAGGGATGTTTTTGGGATATTTTGTCCCAGCAGTGCGGAAGCCGCGCTACGTCCGCCGCGAGCGTGCCCTGGTCCCGCCCGGCCCCGCCGACAGCCGGGTCAGCAACGTGTGAGCCCCAGCCCGGGGCGTGCCTGGGAGCCGCTGATCCCACAGGAACCCCAAAGGGATTGTCCCGAACCCCTGAGAGCCGCTGATCCCACAGGAACCCCAAAGGGATTGTCCCGAACCCCTGAGAGCCGCTGATCCCACAGGAACCCCAAAGGGATTGTCCCAAACCCCTGAGAGCCGCTGATCCCACAGGAACCCCAAAGGGATTGTCCCAAACCTCGCCCCCAGCTCACGGCAGCGCCGGCCCTTTGGAGACATCTGGGGGCTTTGGAGGGTCCTGCCCCAGGATGGGGGAATTCCTGAGGGATTCGGGGGATTTTCCCTGTTTGGGGAGAATTCCTGAGGGATTTGGGGGTATTGGAGAGAATCCTTAAGGAATTCAGGGGATTTTCCCTGTTTGGAGAGAATCCTTAAGGAATTCGGGAGATTTTTTCCCGTTGGGGGAGAATTCCTGAGGGATCTGGGGGATTTTTCCTGTTTGGGGAGAATTCCTGAGGGATCTGGGGACTTTTAGAGAGAATCCTTAAGGAATTCCGGGGATTTTCCCTGTTTGGACAGAATCCTTTGGGAATTTGGGGGTTTTCCTTGGGATGTGACCCCACAGCTGGAGCTGGGATTTGGGATGTGGATCCGTTCCGGGCTGGACACTTGGCAAAGGGATCCTCTCAAGTGCCACTGCTTTAACCTGGGACAGCAATTAATTATGCTAATTAATTACGCTAACTAACCATGCTAATTAATTATGACAATAATTAAGATGCAGAATCCTTTGGAAGCAAATCCCAGATCCCACTGGGAGCTCTCCTGGTGCTCAGTCCAGGCCTGATCCCAAATCCTGGGATTTTTTGGGGAATTTTTCCAGCTCAGTCCTTGGATTAAATGTTCTCCAAGGGATAATCCATTCCTGGAATTGGGAATTCCTGCTTTTGGGGCACTCGGGGATCTTTGGGATCAGCCACAGGGATCGAGACAACCCCTGCCAGTGGAAAAATGGGATTTTTGGTGTGGGAAATCCCTGGAATTTGAGGCATTCCCCAATTCCAGGCAGCAGCCTCAGCTTTCCCCCATGGAATTGGTCCTGCCTGGGGAATTTTGGGAACTTCAAAGAGCTGGAAAAGGATTTTTTTCCTGACTGGGTCTCCCTGCAGTTTTTCCATCCAAGCCTGAGGGTCCTAAATCCATGGAAAAGTCCTAAATCCATCCTAAATCAGTGGAAAAAATCCTAAATCCATGGAAAAGTCCTAAATCCATCCTAAATCCATGGAAAAAGTCCTAAATCAGTGGGAAAAGTCCTAAATCCATGGAAAAGTCACTGTCAGCCCCTGGAATTCCAACTATTTTCCTCCTGGCTGGGCTGGATCTGGGATCCATCCCAAATCCGTCCCAAATCCATCCCAAATCCCTGGGATTTCTCGGTCCCCCCCTGGAGTTGCAGCTCTGGGCATTCCCAGAGTTGGGAATTTTGGTTCTCCCCTTTTTTCCCGAATTTTTTAACGGGAAAATGAGAACAGAGCTCTTGGATCTGCCTCTCACCTGGAGGATCCACATTTCCCGGGGTTCCAGCCTTCCAAGAGGAGAATTTGGGATGGGAAGAAATTCATTTATCCCATGGAAAAATCCCATTTTTTCTGGGAATTTTGGGGCAGCTGGATTTGCTTTTATCTCCTTAAAAAACAAGATTTTGGTGGAATTTTTAGGGGCAAACCCCAAATCATGGAGAGGCTCCTGTGCCAAAAAATTCCAAATTTTTCCTCTTTATTATGAGAAATAAAATTCTTTTCCTCCTGGCCAAGGAATTCCAGTTGAAATTCCCAATTTTTTGGACGATTTGGGAGATTCCAACTTGGAATTTTGATCATTTCAATTTATTTTTCTTTTTTGTGCTGCTGAGATTTTTTTTCCCTTCCCAAGTAGGAAGGTTTTATCCTGGAATTCAGAATTCCTGAGGATTCTCCAAATTCTCCAGGATTTTCTGAATTCCAAAGGGGAAAAAGAAAAAAGGCGGAACTATGCAAATGATTCCAAGGAATTGCACCTCTGGAGCTGGGAATTCCTGTGTGTTAATTCCTGTCCTGCTTAATTGCTGACATTTTAATTTATTGAAGGATCAGCTCCTTTTTCTGTCTCTTCTCGTGTGGGAATTGCTTTAATTGCTGTCTAAAAATGGGATTTGTGTAAACATCTAAAAATCTAATTCTGTGTGTGATTAAAATCGAGTTTTTCTCAGTGACTTTTACCCAGAAAATGAAAACCCCGAGATTTTTACCCAGAACATTTCAAAATCCTGAAAATTTTACCCAGAAAATGTTAAAATCCCCCAATTTTTTCTCGTTTTTTGGGGTGTGGTTCAGCTTTGTCATTGCTGTGAACTCCTGGTCGAGTTTGTGGGGTTTGGGGTTTGGGTTTGGGTTTTGTGGGTTTAGTGTTGGGTTTGGGGTTGAGCTTTGGGTTTGGGTTTAATTTTGGGGTTTGGAGTTTGGGTTTGTGAGTTTAGGTTTGGTTGGGGGTTGAATTTTGTGGGGTTTGGGTTTTGTGTGTTTGGGTTTGTGCTTGAGTTTGGTGGGTTTAGATTTGGATTTGGGGTCAAGGTTTGGGTTTAATTTGGGGCTTTGTGGTTGAATTTTGTGGGTTTAGTTTGGTTTTATGGGTTTAGTTTTGGGTTTGGGGTTGAGCTTTGGTTCTGTGGGTTTAATTTTGAGTTTTCTGGGTTTCTCCTTCCTTTCCACCATCAAATTCCCTTTCCCAAGTGCTGCTTTGGGGTGAAAACAATAAAATTGTGCTTTGAAACTCGGTTTTAACCCCCCAATGTTTCCTGCATTTGTATCTTTGTAAACAGTGCCAAAATAAAGAGATTTCAACTTTTCTTTTCTGGCTTTTCAGCTTTTTTGGGCTTTAATTCCCTTTTTCCCTCCCTATTCCCCGCTGGGATCAGATTTGGGGTTTTGGGGTTGAGATTGGGGAAATTCCCACTGCAATTCCCAATTCCCCTTCCCAGTGATGTCATTTCACTGTTGATTTCTTTGAATTCCATGGATTTCTTTGGAATTTATTTTGAATTTCATGGATTTCTTTTGGATGTCCTTTAATTCCACAGATTTCCTTTAATTCCACGGATTTTTTTTAATTTCATGGATTTCTTTTTAATTTCACTGGTTTCTTTTGGATTTCTTTTTAATTCCACAGATTTCCTTTTAATTGCCTTTCAATTCCATGGATTTCCTTTAATTCCATGGATTTCCTTTCAATTCCATGGATTACTTTTGGATTTCTTTTTAATTCCATAGATTTCCTTTTTAATTCCACGGATTTCCTTCAATTCCACGGATTTTTTAAAATTTTATTTCATGGATTTCCTGTTAATTTCATTAATTTCTTTTCATTTCATCCCTGGAAATCCCTGGAGTTGTGGCCACTGGGGGGAGTAGAAGACAAAGAGAGTCCAGAGGAGTTGAACTGGGAGCTCAAGTTTCCAGTAATTCCTGGGAACAGGTGAATCCTCCTGAATCCCTGGGTAAAAACAGGTCACTAATTGCCTTTGGATCAGCAAATCCCAGGATTTTGAGCCAGGGAAGTTGAGCTGGGAGCAGAGTTTTCCAATAACTCCCAGGAAATCCTCTGAATCCTCTGGAGCTGCTCATCCTGTGGGATCCCTGGCTCAGCAAATCCCGGGGTTTTGGCCCAGGGCATGGAGCTTTTCCCGCGCATTTCCCGGGAATCCTCTGGAGCTGCTCATCCCTGGAAAAAACCAGTTCGTTAATTGCTGCTGCGGGGTCGGGCTTTAATGAGCCGAGCCCAAGCTCTGCTATCTTATCTGGGCCTGATAAGCACCAAACGTTCCCGGGCGTTGCCAGAAATCCAATAAAAAATATTCAATTTTATGGGTCCTGATGAAAAGCTGCGCTCTGCTGGGGCTGTTTGCTCGGCCAGGACAAATCCAGCTCCAAAAAAATTCCTGGCATAAGAAAAAAGTTTGCCCAAGGCTTAGAAAAACCTTTAAAAATATCTTTAATTTATCACAAAACTCTGAGTAAATGTTAAGAGCAGTGATAATTTGTATTTTGAGGGGATAGTTCCCTTTTTCTCTGGAATATCCTGATTATTATTACTATTATTAAAATTTTATTACTCCATTTTCATTATCAATATTCCATTTTTCTCTGAAATATCCTGATTATTATTAAATTTTATTTATTATTCCATTATTATTATGATTACATTTTATTTATTATTATTCTTTATTTATTAGTAGTGTTCTTCCCTTGTTCTCTGGAATACCCTGATGATTATTATTATTATTATTATTATAGAATTTTATTTATTATTATTCCTTATTTATCATTATTATTCTTCCCTTTTTCTCTGGAATATCCTTATTTATTCTCTATTTCCAGTTGTTTATTGAGGACGGACACTTCCAATTTGGTGAATTCACCAAGGCAAGTATATAAAATAAAAAATAACAAAACAGTAAAACTGACAAGAAAACATGGAATTTTTGCTGCTTCCTCACCATGTCCAAGGCTTTTTTCCAGCTGTTTTTCCTGCTCCAACGACCCAGAGGCAATTAAAAAGTCGGCTTTAATGAAGCTTTAATTGTGCAGGTGCTTGGTAGCTCCCAGGGTGGAAAAGGGCAGGTGCTGAGAGAAAAAAAAAAGGGCTAAATTTGACTTTAACAAGGACAAACACCATAAAAGCATCAGGATATTTGTGCTGGGGCTCAGCTGGCAGTGCCAGCAAAAAAAAAAAAGGAGTTTTTCTACTGGGATTTGGGGTGGGAATAAACAAAATAAACCAATTTCTCATCCGGGAGGGAGCACGAGGGTAAAAAATGGGGATGGGGCAGAAATTCTTCAACCTTTGGATGGGATATTTTGATTTTTGGGGGGATTTGCTGAGGGCTCCTCACGCCGGGAAGAAAACATCCCTCAGAAATCAAATTTTTTCATGGAATTCATCAGAGAATCCTGGAAAATCCCCACAAAAATCAACCAGCTCCATTTTCCTGCTGTGATTAGTTCCAGCTCCTTCCTCAATTTCCTGTTCCCCGGTGGGAAAATACTGGGAAAATTACACAGTTATTTCCACCTCAGTTGGTTTAAAAGTTGTTTTTTTTGAGGTGTCTGGGTGCAGTTTGAGGTCTCACCCCAATTTTCCCACTTTTTTTTACTTCCTCAGGGAGCTGGGGGGATTTGGGCCTTTTTTTGGCCGGGATTTTTAAAAATTTCCTTTGTGTTTGAAGGTGAATTCTCCCCGTTTGTGAGGGGAATGTGCCTGAATTTCAACCCTCTAAGAGGTAAAAATAATAAAAATAACAATAAATTGGTGTTTTTACCAATTTCAGTAATCATAGTTGTTTAATTAGTTTCATTTCAGCACTTTTGAGGGGATTTGGCCTTTTTCCGTTGTGTTTTAAGGCGAATTCTCCCAGTTTATGTGGGGAATGTGTCTGAATTTCAACCCTCAAAAGAGGTAAAAATAGTGGAAATAGCAATAAATTGTAGTTTTTAACAATTTCAGTGATCAGAATTGTTAATTAGTTTGATTTCAGCGCCTCTGAGGAGATTTGGGCCCTTTCTCTTGGCCTTGAGTTTTTAGAACTTCTCTTTTGTTTTAAGGTGAATTCTCCCCGTTTGTGAGGGGAATATGTCTAAATTTCAACCCTCAAAAAGGTAAAAATAACAGTAAATTGATGTTTTTTCCAATTTCAATGGTCCCATTTCCTAATTAGTTTTGTTTCAGCCCTTCTGAGGGGATTTAGGCCTTTTCCTTGGCCTGGAGTTTTTAAAATTTCCTTTGTGTTTTAAGGTGATTTCTCCCAGTTTGTGAGGGGAATGTGCCTGAATTTCAACCCTCAAAGAGGTAAAAAGAATTAAAATAACAATAAATTGGTGTTTTTACCAATTTCAGTATCACAATTGTGAATTACTTTTGTTTCAGCACCTCTGAGGGGACTGCGCTGCTTCAGCCATAGGCCAGGAAAATTATTTCTATTTTAAAACAAAGCAGAAAACAAACAGAGCTCAGAGGATTAAAGGTCCTGAAGATCCTCTCTCCCAGCTCTGTTATCTCCTCCTTTTTCCAGGAAAATTGTTCCAATCCTTTCCCCTCATCCCTTCCACCCCTGGAAGCTGGGAAACGATGGGAAAAAAGGAGAATTTCCCCCATTTCCCCCCTCAATAAAAAACCCTCTCCCATGAAATAAATAACAAACCCAACCAAGCAGAGCCTTGGAGCATTTTCCTCGCCGGGAGCCGAGGTTAAAAATTATTCAAAGTAAAAATTCCTGGCCTGTGAAGCAGAGGCTCCGACTGTACCAGGCAAAGATTTCCACCAGCGTTCTCTGGAGATAACAGAGCAGGAAGAAATCCCAAATTCCATCGGCAGCTCCTATTCCCACCTCGTTTTCCCTCCTTTTTCTCCTTTTGGGATCAGGATTTGACCTCTTCTCCTGGGTTTTGTTGGAGTTTCAAGGACAAAGCGCCACAAGTAAGTGTTGGACTTTATCCCCTCCTAAGGAAGAATATTTTTTTTTCTGAGGGATTCTTGGATTGGGATTTTTTATAGGGCATTTAGGAGCAAAATGGGTGAAAAATCCTGGATTTTGAGGTGCTTGGGGTGAATTGTAACAGGGAAACTTCTTGAGGGACAAAATGGTTAAAAGAGGTATTTCCCAGTTTTCTGGTGATTCCTGGAAATTCCCAGCCATGGATGCAGCTGTTTGAGAGGGAATTCCCATTGGAAAATATAAGGATAAATCACTTATTTCCCAATTTTTTGGAATCCTGGGGATGTGTTGTGGTTGGTGTTATGTGGGATCACATCTTGGGTGGTTTGTAGGGAACTTGAAGTGTTGGAATATTCCTGGATTTTTGCATTCTGAGGGATCCCGGAGCTGGTCAAAATCAGGGATTTTCACCTTGGTGGGAAACTGGAACAATCCCAAATCCCTGCTCTTCCTGCAGAGCCAAAAAAAAAGGGGGAATCTTTATTAAAATGTGGCTGGAGAAGAGGGAATTTTATTGAAATCTTGGATTTTTGGGATTTACTGAAAGGGCTGAAAGCCTAGGGATGAAAAACAATAACAATAATTATTGTGAGGTCTGGCACAATTGAATATCCCTAAATTCATCCAAAAGTTCCTAAAAGGATCCAGATATTCCCTAAAATCCTCCAAAGGTTCCTAAAACAATCCAGAGGTCCCTAAAATCATCTGAAAGTCCCTAAAATCCTCCAAAGGTCCCTACAATCATCCGAAAGTCCCTAAAATCCTCTAAAAATCCTTAAAATAATTTTTAATCCTTAAAATCATTTTTAAAATCCTTAAAATCATTTTAAAAACCCTAAAATCCTCCAAAAATCCCTAAAATAATTTTTAAAAATCCCTGAAATCATCCAGATGTTCCCTAAAATCATCCCAAATCCTCAAATCATCCAGAGGCTCCCTTAAATCCTCCAAAAATCTTAAAAACCCAAAAAAAAAAAAAAAAATCCCTAAAAAATCCAGAGGTTCCCTAAAATCTTTCAAAAAACCCCTCAAGTCCTCCGCCCAGAGCCCTGAATTCACAGCCGGGGCGCAGCCCCCGGGCTGCCCCGGTTACTCCCCCCCGGGCCGGGTTTCTCTGGGCTCTGCAGGGTAAATAAGGATAAAGCCCTGCAGGTTTCAAGGCTCGTTGGGGTTTTTGCCCTCAGTGCAAGGCCAGAGCGCCGCCGGAGCCGCTCCCGGAGCTCCGGAGCTCCTGAGGGCCGGGAAAGGCCGCGGCCTCCGGGCCCGGGAGCGGCGCAGGGCCCGCGTGCCGCGGGATCCCTGAGGGGAAGGGGGAGCCCGCGCTGTTGTCGCTTCGCTGCTCTGTTTCTGGAGGAAAAGGGCGAAAAAGTTCGCATTTTTCTCTGGTTTTCTGATCGCTTTCAGAGGGGAAAAAAAAAAAAACCCGGATTTTTCTCTATTTTTCTGCCCTGTTTCAGGGAAAAATCCAGGTTTTTCTCTATTTTTCCGCCCTGTTTCAGGGAAAAATCCAGGCTTTTCTCTGGTTTTCCACTCTGTTTCAGGGGGGAAAAAATCCAAACTTTTCGCTATTTTTCTGCTCTGTTTCAAGGGGAGAAGAGAAAAAATATCTGGATTTTTCTCTATTTTTCTGTTCTCTTTCAGGAGGAAAAGGGGGGGGGGAATCCATATTTTTCTCTATTTTTCTGCTCTCTTTCAGAGGAAAAAAAATAAATCCAGACTTTTCTCAATTTTTCTCTCTGTTTCCACCCCACATTCCTGACGTTCCTTTGGGAGCCTGATCCTATAAAAACCCCGCTCCCACCTCCAGCACTTCCATGGAGCTGCTGAAAATCCAGAATTTTGCCATCATTTATTAATTCCAGCCCCTGAAAATTGGGGTTATTTAATACTCTGAACACATCCTGGGGTGTTTTTGGGGATAAAACAAAGATGTGCCCTCATTATTCCCAAAATTCTCCTTTCCCAGGGATATTTGGCGTATGAAACACAAAGGGTTGGGGTTTTTTGTTGGGTTTTTTTTCCCTTTTGTTTAAACTCTGTGACTCAAACTTGGGGCAAATCCAAGGCAAATAAAAGGTGCAGGCACGGAGTTAACTCCTGAATTTCTGGAATTTCGGGATGGGGAAGAAGCCAAAAATCCCTCCCAGATTTTGGGATCTGGCCTTTTCCCCTTTTTGGGGGTTGGATCCCTGTCCAGGCTGATGGGAGCTGAAAATTCCCAAATTTTTTATTTTAAATCCTGCTGGGGTTAGGCAGCACCTGCTTCCCGAGCTTTTCTGGGAATGCTTTTTTTGGGATGGAGCCGGAGGGTTGGGGGTTTTTGGGATCCATCCCAAAGCCTTGTGCCAGGTCAGGAGGTGTGGGATGGAAATTCCTGAGCATTTCTGGTATCTCCTGGCAATTCCTGGTAATTTCTGCAGTGGAATAGAAATTTAAAGAATGGAAAAGAAGATTTGGGAATGGTTTTGGGGCTTGGGGTGACAATTCCCGATTATTCCTGATAATTCCTGGAAATTCCTGGCAATTCCTGCCAGGGGATGGAGTTTGAAAGGATGGAAGAGGAAATTTGGGAATGGTTTTGGGCCCTGGGAAGGGGCAGCCCAACCCAGATCCAGGCTGGAAAATCTTTGGGAATATTTGGGAAGGGGGAGATGCCGATTTCAAGGCCAAGATCTCAAAATTCAGGAATTTTTCAATCTCCCAGCTCCATTTTCACTGAATTTCGCTTCCTCTGCTCTGTTTTCTGCTTATCCCAAAGACAAATTCCCAAAACCCAAATCCCAACAGGAAAAATTCTCAAACACCTCCCTAATTCCATGATTTGAAATTTAATAATGAATTTTATCTGCCTTAAAACTCCCAGGGCAGAGAAATTCCATTTTATTCCTCATCAAAAGACACAAATCTCCACATTTTCTTCCTTTTCCTGGGATTTTTGAACTCACCTTTAGGAAGCAGCAGAAGCAATCAGCTGCTCTCCTAATTAATGTCGTATTTTGCATAATTAAATATTAATTAGGGCAGCACGTGGCAAAAAGAAAGTGTGGCAGGTGCTAGGGATGAGCGTTTTGGCAGGGAAAAATGTGGATTTGAATAATTTTGCCTGGAATTCCATCTTCCTGCCGGGATTTAAAGCTTCCCTGATTTCCTTTGCAAGTGAAACGAGCTCAGGGAAATTTATTTGGGATATTCAAAACATCCAGGGATAAATGCTTGAGGGGTTTTAAGGATAAAAGAATGAAGAAATTGGGAAAATCCCTCTGGAGTTCTGGGCAGTTTCCCCTCCCTTTCCCTTTGGTTTTCCTTTTTCCAGATCCTTCAAATTCCCAGATATTTATTTGGGATATTCAGATGACCCCTGGAAATCAATGGGATAAATCCTTGAGGAGTTTAAGGATAAAAGAATGAATAAATTGGGAAATCCCTCTGGAATTCCAAGCAGTTTTCCCCTCCTGTTCCCTGTGGTTTTCCAGATCCTTCAAATTCCCAGATTTTTAGTTGGGATATTCAGATGACCCCCGGAAATCAATGGGATAAATCCTCGAGGGGTTTAAGGAAAAAGAGATTTTTGAAAAAGAGGGGAATGAAAAACACTCTGGAATTCTGGTGGGTGTCACAGTGACATCATATCGGTGTCACAGGGGCGTCATGTTGGTGTCACAGCCTGGGGACCCTGGGGACCTGCCGGCCGGTGTCACCCTGGTGTCACATCGGTGTCACATCAGTGTCACCGCGGTGTCACAGCACTGTCAGAGTCGTGTCCCTCTCTGCAGAGCTGCTGGCCCGAGTCCCCCCGCTGTCCCCCCGGTGTCCCCCCGCTGTCACCCCGGTGTCCCCCCGCTGTCACCCCGGTGTCCCCCCGCTGTCACCCCGGTATCACTCCGGTATCACCCCGGTGTCACTCTGGTGTCACTCCGGTATCACCCCGGTGTCACTCCGGTGTCACTCCGGTATCACCCCGCTGTCACCCCGCTGTCACATCAGTGTCACCGCGGTGTCACCGCCCTGGCGCTCCCGCCCAGCCCCGCCCAGATAACCCGGGTTTAAGGAGTGCCAGCGCCACCGGGAGGGGACATCGCGGCCGTGGGGAGGGGACAGCAGCGCCCGCGGGCCCCTGGATTCAGCGATCACTGCGGGGACATCCTGCGCGCCGATCCCAAACCCCGAAAAGCGATTTCGGGGACGTTTTCCGGGGCCGTGACCTCCCTTGTGTTGTTTTTGGGCGGCTTTTTTAACAGCTGAGTCACCGAATGTCACCAGATTGTCGCCTGATACTTCCTCCTGCAGAGGGCCCCGCCTGGAACTGGGGCTGCGCCACCCCAAATCCAGGAGGTGCAGGGGAAAATTGGGGTTTGAGCCTTTCCCACCCCAAATCCAGGAGGTGCAGGGGAAAATTGGGGTTTGAGTCTTTCCCACCCCAAATCCAGGAGGTGCAGGGGAAAATTGGGGTTTGAGTCTTTCCCACCCCAAATCTGAGATAATTCAGGGATAAATTTGGGGTTTGAGCCTTTCCCACCCAAATCCAGGAGGATTCAGGGATAAATCAGGATCAAAATCCCAAAAAAAAACCCAACCCAGAGCTCTGAGCTGCCGCTGGAATTGGCTGCCCTGAGGAAATCTGGGAATTTGCATCAGTTCTGAATTTAATGGGGTGAGATGTGGCCTGGGCCCCTCTGTTCCCTGCAATCCCAAATCCCATCCCGTGGGATTTGCATGGATCATTCCCATATTTGTTTCCAGGCAGGTGGCCCCGAGCCCCTTTAATCCCATATTTAAATAGGGATGGAAATTCAGGGGAAGGCCCTTAATCCCACAGGAAAATTCCCTGTTCCGGCAGATTTATGGGATCTGTGCAACTGGGGAGGGATTGACAAGGAAGGAGAATTCATCTGGATTTTTGGGATTTTCTTAAAGGAAAATTCAGATCAAACTCCCTGGAAAAACTTTGGAATTTTTTGTTCCTGCCCCAAAAATATCCCTGAGAATTCCCAGTTTAAACCCTCCTGGACTGGGAAGGGATTGGGATTAAAAGGATATTTTAGGACTAAAAGGATGATTTAGGATTAACACCATCCCATGGCTTTAGGATTAAGATGATGGATTTGCGATTAAAATAATGGATTTGTTATTAAAATGATGATATTAGGATCAAAACGATGACTTTAGGATCAAAACTACCCCGTTATTTTATTATTAAAATGATGGGTTTATGACTAAAAATTATGATTTTAGGATTAAAATTACAGTTTTAGGACCAAAACCATCCTGTGGTTTTAGGATTAAAAGGATGATTTTAAGATTAAAAGAATGATTTTAGGATTAACAGCATCCCATGGCTTTAGGATTAAGATGATGGATTTGTGATTAAAATGATGGATTTATGAATAAAATTATGATTTTAAGATCAAAACTACCCCATGATTTTATATTGACAATGATGATTTTAACATTAAAATGATGATTTTAGGATCAAAACTACCCCATCATTTCATGTTTAAAACGATTTTAGGATTAAAAATTTTGATTTTATGACTAAAATCCCAATTGTGTGACTGAAGCCATACCTGTCCCTACCCTCCAATCCGATTTTCCCTTTTTTGGGGTTTGTCCCCGCTCTGCACCTGCCCTGCACCTGCTGTAACCCAGCCCGAGCGCAGCCCCACCCCAGTGTTGGGGCTTTGGGGCCGTTCCCGCGGAATTCCCGTTGGGAAGAGCGACCCCAAGGCGAGGCCTGACCCCAACAAAGAGCTCCCGGCCCCTTTATCTTCCTTTTATTGGCTCCAGCTGCAATTGCTGGGGAAAGCCGAGTTTTTAACCATTTCCAGCCTCTTTTGGGCTTTTCTAGAGGCGCTGGGGGTGGATTTTTGGGAGTTTTGCTGTAGGGCTGTTGGTTTTTTACCCTTGGGAGAGGAAGGGAAGGTGCTCGATGTGGATTTTATGTTCCTTTTATTGATTTAATCCAGAACCGCCCACATTGGGCTGCAAGAAATTAAGTTTTTAACCATTTCCTCCCTCATTTGGGGTTTGCACAGGGATCGGGTTGGGTGTGGGATGATTTTGCTGTGGGGTCGTGGATTTTTCACCCTTTGCAGGAGGAAAGGAAGGTGCTCATTCCTTTTATTGTCTTAATCCAGAACCGCCCACACTGGGCTGCAAGAAATTGAGTTTTTAACCATTTCCTCGCTGGCTCAGGGTTTCCCAGGGGACATTTGGGGTTTTTTTCTGTCGGGCTGTGGATTTTTCACCTTTGGAGAAGGAAGGGAAGGTGCTCAGTGTGAATTTTGCGTTCCTTTCATTGGCTTCATCTTGAATTGCTGCGGAAAGTTGGATTTTTAACCATTTCCTCCCTCATTTGGGGCTTCCCAGAGGGTATTTGGGATTTTGGCTGTGGGGTTGTGGATTTTTTACCCTTTGGGGGAGGAAAGCGCTCAGTGTGAATTTTATGCTCTGTTTTATTGATTTGATCCAGAACCTGCCCAATTGGGGGCTGCAAGAAATTGAGTTTTTAACCATTTCCTGCCCGACGCAGGGGTTTCCCAGGGGACATTTGGGATCTCAGTGCTGGGGGTGGGGTTGGGGCAGGCAGGGCCGGCGCTGTCGGGGCACGCTGGGGGGGCAGGGCAGGTGCCGGGAGCTCTCCCTGCGCAGGTGACTCAGAGCTGGCACACCTGGCACACCTGAGTGCCCGCTGCGCTTCCTGCTCCTCGGGCAGCGCCGATCTGGCACGCGAGGCCAGGGGCAGGGCCGGGGGAGGCTAGAAATCTGTGGCATAAAAGCTGGTAAACAGGATATCCTCTTGGATCAGAAATTCTGGAAAAATCCTGCCCTGGCATGGGAGTCCCAGAGGAACCATGGCTGGGTCAGAAATTCAGGATAAATCCTTCCTTGGGATCAGAAATTCTGGATAAATCCTGCCCTGGCATGGGAGTCCCAGAGGAACCATGGCTGCCCCTGCCCTTGGGCCTGTCTGGGCCAGAAATCTGCGAGAAATCCTTCCCTGGAATGGGATTCCCAAAGAAGCCATGGCTGCCCCAGTCCTTGTGCCTGTTTTGGTCAGAAATTCAGGATAAATCCTTCCCTGGGATCAGAAATTCAGGACAAATCCTTCTCTTGGATCAGAAATTTGGGACAAATCCTTCCCTGGGATGGGATTCCCAGAGAAGCCGTGGCTGTGCCTGCCCTGCTGCCTGTTTGGGTCAGAAATTCAGGATGAATCCTTCTCTGGGGTCAGAAATTCAGGATAAATCCTTCCCTGGGATCAGAAATTCAGGATAAATCCTTCCCTGGGACACTGAGAAATCCCTGGGATGGAATTCCCAGAGAAACCATGAAAGGCCCTGAGATTTAATTTGGGTTTTTGCTCCACTCAGCTGCTCCAGGAGGAAACAAAGGCAGGGAAGGGATGGCCTGGGAAATCCAGGATGGGCTGAAAACAAATCTGGGATTAAATTGGGTTTTTTGCTCCACTCAATTGCTCCGGGAGGAAACAAAGGCAGGGAAAGGATTGGCTGAAAACCAATCTGGGATTAAATTTGGATTTTTGCTCCCCTCAGCTGCTCCAGGACAAACAAAAGCAGGGAAAGGATGGCCCAAAACCCCCGGGATGGGCTGAAAACCAATCTGGAAAACCAATCCCTAAGCTCAGCCTGGCTCTTGGCAGCCCCAAGCTTTAGATGTGAAATCTTCCTGCTCTGCACATGAAAGCCTTTGTTCCTTTTTATTTTTTTTTTTTTTTCCTCTTTCTTTTCAGTCCCCTTTGTCCTGCCGGGATCAGCGATCGCGGGCAGGGAGGAGTGGCAGGAGGAAAGGGCAGGAACGGCTGGAATTCCTGGGAAGGAGGGGATGTGGAGCTTTCAGCCATTCTCTGCTCAGCCCGAGGTGCCAAGGACAGTTTTAAATCGGTTTATCAAAATTCTGTGCTGAATCCAAGGGTTTACACCGGATTGTCAAAATTCTGTGGTGTTGATTCCAAGGGTTTTTAAACTGAATTCTCAAAATTCTGTGCTGAGAGTTTAACTTGAATTCTCAAAATTCAAGTTTAAATCAAGGGTTTAACTTGAATTCTCAAAATTTTGAGCCCAAGAATTCAAGGAAGATTTTTAAGCTGGATTCTCAAAATTCTGAGCCCAAGGTCCCAAGGAGAAAGGTTTTAAGCTGGACTCTCAAAATTCTGTGTTGTTGATTCCAAGGGTTTTTAAACTGGATTCTCCAAATTCTGTGCTGAGCCCAAGGTGGTTTAAAAGCTGAGTAAAAGGCCCTGAACAATCATTATTTGATTGATCTGGATTTCATTCAGAACCAGGAATTAAGCTCGGCTTAAGGGCTCTGATTTCCCCGTGTTTGCTTTGGTTGGAACAGGGAACAAATCCCCTGGGGCTGATTAATGGGATCCCGATTCTCTCCTGGGAATCCTCAACGCTTCCCCAGGTTTGGGATCATCTCCCCTTTCACTTGTGCCCTGTGCAAACACAGCTGAGGGCCTGCAGCGAGAGACCAGGGCTTAAACTGAAAACAATATTTGGGGTTATTTCAAAGATTTTGAGGTTTTCCCCCAAGCTTTTGAGGGTTTTTTCCAACAATTTTAAGGTTCTTCCAAAGCTTTTGTGGGGTTTTTTTCCAATGTTCTCCAGGGCTGATGGGGTAGGGAATATTTGGGATTATCCTCCAATGGAAGTGTTCTGTGGGGTTGATGGGGTAGGGAATATTTAGGATTATCTTCCAATGGGAATGTTCTGTGGCAATGTTCATTAGGACTGATGGGGTAGAAAATATTTAGGATTATCCCAAATGGGAATGTTCTGTGGGGTTGATGGGGTGGAGAATATTTGGGATTATCACCAAATGAGAATGTTCTTTGGGAATGTTCTCCAGGATTGATGGGGTAGGGAATATTTAGGATTATCTTCCAATGGGAAGGTTCTGTGGGAATGTTCTGTGGGGTTGGTGGGGTAGGGAATATTTAGGATTATCACCAAATGGGAATGTTCTCCAGGATTGATGGGGTAGGGAATCTTTGGGGTTATCTTCTAATGGGAACGTTCTGTGGGAATGTTCTCTGGGATTAATGGGGTAGAGAATATTTAGGATTATCCTCCAATGGAAATGTTCTGTGGGAATGTTCTGTGGGATTTATGGAGTAGGGAATATTTAGGATTATCACCAAATGGAAATGTTCTCTGGGGACGTTCTGTGGCAATGTGCTGCCCATGGCACCCAAGGGCCCCAGCCCAAACCCGACCCCACAGATTGCAGGCCCCATTCCCCCAGTCCCACACGGCCAGCCCGTTCCAGGTTTGTGTGGGGAAGCGGAGCTGGGAGAAGGAGCAGCTCAGGAGCTCAGCTGGGGCTGCTCAAACCCCTCCGACCCGCCCCAAGCTTCCCAAGGGATCTGGGGAGCAGGACTTGGGTCCCGTGGGGATTTGGGGCCAATTAAGGGGATAATTGGAGTCAGGAGTGCAGCTTCCCTGGGAAATCCGAGCCTGCTGCCTTCATAACAAGGAGAAAACATTTGGTGTTTTTGTTTGATTTTCATGGCACCGAGGGGAATTCTCCGACACCGTCCTTGAAAGAGGATGATTCCTCATTTTTAAAGGATACAGAAAGCCACACTTCTCATTTTTAACAATTCTTTTCTTTTAAATGCTTTGGTTTTAAATGTTTTTCTTTTAAGTGCTCCTATTTTTAATGTTTTTATTTTAAATGGGGAGAGCTCAGAGCCCTTCTAGGGCCTAAAGGGGCTCCAGGAGAGGGATTTGGGACAAGGAACAAGACAGTGGGAATGGTTTGGTGTGGAATGAGGGCAGGTTTAGGTGGGAAACTGGGAGGAAATTGAGGGCAGCGAGGCCTCGGCCTAAGAATCCGAGAATCTCCAAGTGTCCAAGTCCAGTTTTGGGGATGGTGGAAGGTCCTTCCCCATAGCCAGGTGTGACCCTGGATCTTCAATTTCCCTTCTGGGGAACGGCTTTGTGTGGAACGAGGGCAGGTTTAGGTGGGAAGCAGGGAGGGAATTGAGGGCAGCGAGGCCTCGGCCTGAGGCACCGTGGCTGCCCCATCCCTGGAAGCATCCAAAGCCGGTTTGGAGCACTCCAGGATCGTGGAAGGTCCCTCCCCACAGCCTGAGGTGACCCTGGATCTCCAACGTCCCTTCTGGGGAATAGCTTTGTGTGGAATGAACACAGAACTAAATGGGAAATTGGGAGGAAATTGAGGGCAGTGAGGCCTCAGCCTGAGAATTTGTGGCCTGAGAATCTGGAAGTGTCCAAGTCCAGCTTGGAGCACCCTGGGATCATGGAAGGTCCCTGCCCACAGCCTGGGGTGACCCTGGATCGTCAATGTCCTTCTGGGGAATGGCTTTGTGCAGAATGAGGGCAGGTTTAGGTGGGAAGCAGGGAGGAAATTGAGGGCAGTGGGGCCTTGGCCTGAGAATCTGGCAGTGTCCAAGTCCAGTTTGTGGGATGGCGGAAGGTCCCTGCCCACAGCCCGGGGTGACCCTGGATCCCCAATGTCCCTTCAGCACACACCACCCCCCAGAGCTCCAGGAATAACCCAGCCTTTGTTAGGCCGGGCCCAGCCCCAGCGGCTCCGAGGCGGCTCCAGCGGCCGCTCCCCAAGGCCAGGACACACCTGTTGGCCATGGGGCCGTGGGATTGGCTGGGCCGGGCGTGCACCTGCGCAGGGAGGGGTGAGGGCTCCATGTAAGACGAGCCTTGGCCTCGCTCCCCAACCATCCTCCTCAATTCCAGCTCCAACACGCAGCTCCTCCGAGCCGCCGCGCTCGGCCCGGCCCTTCCCGGCCTGCTTTTTGCCCCTTTAAGCTGGGTTTTGTTTTTTTAAGCTCGGTTTCAGCAGCCTAACGAGGTGTAGAGGTGTTGTTTTTCCAGGTCTGGCTGTGGTTTTGCCACCGTTCGCTGCGGCGCCGATTTCCCCGCGAAATCCAAGGTCGCCTTTTCCGGGATGCGGAAGAGGAAAACTCTCCTGGCTCATCCTCATCCTCCCAAAATTCCTTCCCCACCTGGAGGCTGACCTGGCTTTGGGAGAAGCTCCCAGCACTGAAGTTTTTCCCTGGATTTTGTGCTGGTCCTGGTAAGATCCAAAATATCCAGGTAGAGCGGGGAGGAAAAAAAAAAAAGGGATTTACAGAGTGCGAGAACGACTTCTTGGAGGGCTTTTCCTACTTTTCCATGGATCTTCCCTCTCCCCACTTCACTTTCTCCGGGATTCCGCCCTCTTTTCTCTTCCTCCTTCTCCCCCCAGGTGGATTCGAGAGGGTTTTTGTTGGACAGATCAGGTTTTGTGTGCGCTGGGGGAGGGGAGGGCAGCGCATGAATCCAAACGTTCATTTTATAACCAGTCCAACCAGTCAGGGCAGCTCCGAGCAGATCCAGGGCTGCGAGAAGGAGGGAGACGAGGGGGGAAGGCTGCTCGCAGCCAGGTGTCACGGAAAGGTGGGGAGAAAAGGGAATGTTTGGGAAATCCCATCAAAATCCCAAAAAAACCCCAATAAAATCCATAGGAAGAAGCGTGGAATTGAAAAGGGCTCTTCCAATATTCCTGGATTGTGGAATATTTGGATTTAAGGGAGGATTTCCCAGTTTTCGACTAAAAGTGAGGATTACAAATCCGTGTTTGCTGCTGGCTCTCGGGGAAAAAAGAAAGGAATATTGGGAAAATCTGATCAAAAACCCAATAAAATCCATAGGAAACCAGCATGGAATTGAAAAGGGTTCTTCCAATATTCCTGGATTGTGGAATATTTGGATTTAAGGGACAATTTCCCAGTTTTGGGAGTAAAACTCATGATTCGAGTTTACTGCTGCCTTTGAAAAATAAGGAGTATTGGGAAAATCTGATGAAATTCTATTAAAATCCCAATAAAATCCATAGGAACGAGCATGGAATTGAAGGGAGTTCTTCCAATATTCCTGGATTGTGGAATATTTGGATTTAAGGGACAATTTCCAGTTTTCGACTAAGAGTGAGGATTCCAAATCCGGGTTTGCTGCTGGCTCTGAAAAAGAAAAAAGGAATATTGGGAAATCTGATGAAATTCCATTAAAATCCCAATAAAATTGATATAAAATGAGCATGGAATGGAAAAGGGCTCTTCCAATATTCCTGGATTTCGGAATATTTGGATTTAAGGGAGGATCTTCCAGTTTTCGACTAAAAGTGAGGATTCGAAACCCAAGCTTAGTGCTGGGTCTGGGGAAAAAAAAAGGAATATTTGGAAAATCTGATTAAAATCCCAATGATATCTATATTAAATGAGCATAAATTGAAGGGAGTTCTTCCAATATTTTTGGATTTTGGAATATTTGGATTTAAGGGAGGATTTCCCAGTTTTTGACCAAGAGTGAGGATTCCAAATCCTGGTTTGCTGCTGGCTCTGAAAAAAAAAAGGAATATTGGGAAAATCTGATTAAAATCCCAATAAAATCCATAGGAAACAAGCATGGAATTGAAGGAGGTTCTTCCAGTATTCCTGGGTTTCAGAATATTTGGATTTAAGGGACAATTTCCCAGTTTTGGACTAAAAATGAGGATTCAAAATCCAAGCTTAGTGCTGGCTCTGAAAAAAAAAGGAATACTGGGAAAATCTGATAAAATCTCAATAACATCGATAGGAAACCAGCATGGAATTGAAAAGGGCTCTTCCAATATTCCTGGATTTTGGAAATTTGGATTTAACGGAGGATTTCCCAATTTTGGGAGTAAAAGTCAGGATTCGAGTATTGGGAAAATCTGATAAAATTCCATTAAAATCCCAATAAAATTGATATAAAATGAGCATGAAATTGAAGGAGGTTCTTCCAACATTTGGAATGTTTTGGAATACTTGGATTTAAGGGAGGATTTCTGAGTTTTTGATGAAAGTGAGGATTCCAATCTGAGTTTGCTGCTGGCTCTGAGTAATCATTGCCACGTTTTAATGACTTCTTTAATTACCCTGCATTTTAACGAGTTCTCCTCACCCTCCACAACACCCCATCCCCAAAAGTTCCTTTTTCCTCCTCCCCCAACCCAAATTCCTCAGATCAGAGCAGGGAGGGGATGGATTGGGAATTTTCCAGGCAGAAGAAGAAAATTTGGGAATTTTGTTTGGATCCGAGCGGACGCGGCGGAAAATCCCGGCCCCGCTCCCGGCAGGAGCAGCAGGAGCCATTTTGGGGTGGATTTGGTGATTCCTTCTCACCTCGGGCTTTTTTTGGGTTCTTTTTGGTGCCCGGAAAAACCCAAATGTTCAAATTTTGGCTTCATTCCGGTGCCGGATCCAGCCGGGATCGGCTTTTCCTGGTTTCTCCTGAACTTTTGAGAGTTGGGCTCCGAAGGGAGAAAGGAGAAGTTAAATAAAGTGGTTTTGTTTCATTTTTGGAGGGTGAGGTCAGGCCCTGGAGTCTTCCTCTAAATCCCATTTTTGGGTTAGAATCCCATTTCAAAATCCCATTTCTGGGGGTTGAATTCCATTTCAAAATCCCATTTTTTGGGGTAGAATCCCATTTCAAAATTCTTGGGTTTTTGGGGGTAAAATTCCATTTCAAAATCCCAGTTTTTGGATTTAAAAATCCCTTTTTTGGGGGGGTTACAATTCCATTTCAAAATCCCATTTTTTGGGTTAGAACCCATTTCAAAATCACAATTTTTAGGTTTCAAAATCCCATTTTTTGGTTAGAATCCCACTTCAAAATCCCAATTCTGGATTTCAAAATCCCTTTTTTTGGGTTACAATTCCTTTTCAAAGTTCCATTTATTTGAATTACAATTCCATTTCAAAGTCCCATTTTTTAGGGGTACAATCCCATTTCAAAATCCCATTTTTGGGCTTTCAAAATCCCATTTTGGGGTTAGAATTCCATTGTAAATGTGATTGAAAATCTGGGAGAGGGGTTTTGTTATCCAGGAGGATTCTTGGGAATTCTGCTGAATTTGGAGCTGGGGATTTGTGGGATTTTTGTTGAGTTTTTTGTAATTTTTTTTTGTTTTGTTTTTATTTCAGGGGTTTTGGTGGGTTTTGGTTGCTGTTGAATTTTGGGGAATTTTTTGGTGTTTTTTGAGTTTTTGGTGGGGTTTGCTCCAAGTTCAGGTTTAAGCTTGGCTTTACTCCATACAGGACAAGCCCTCAGTGGAACTCTGGGATGCAGTTCTGGGAAACTGGGCTTAAACTGGGATTGAACTGGTTTTGAACTGGGTTTAAACTGGTTTTGATGGGGTTTAAACTGGGTTTTAACTGGTTTTTAACCAGTTTTGGTTCTGGATTATTTTTAACTGGTTTCAAACTGGTTTGAACTGGGTTTTTGCTTGGTTTTGAACTGGTTTTGAACTGGGTTCTTACTGGGTTCTTAACAGGTTTTTACTGGGATTTTACTGGTTTTGAACTGGTTTTAAGTGGGTTTTTACTGTTTTTAACTGGTTTTGGTGGGTTTGAACTGGTTTTGAACTGGTTTTAACTAGTTTTTAACTAGTTTTTACTGGTTTTGGTGGGTTTTGATACTCTCTTCTGAGCTGTCCTGGTGTAAAATTCCACTTTTTCCCTGGGATCAGATTTTTCCCATTCTTGTTTGACCTCCCAATTAAAACATCCATTTCCCCCCAAAAAATCACTTTTCTTTATTATTATTCCCTTGAAAATCCCAATTTTAAAACCTCAACCCAACAAATCCATTTGGGAACGGGAAAATGGGATTTGCTTGGAATGAGGGATGTGGGAGGAGGATTTGAAAGTGGATTTTGTTGGAAATAAACAAAAGTGGGAAGTTGATTTTTCATCCCAACCCCTGAGCTCCAGATCCAGACAAAAACTTGGATTTTCAGGATATTTTAAAGGATATTTTTGATCCAAGGCCTTGCAGGAACTCCAGGAATTTTTGGGAATGCTTTTGTTCATGGAATAACTCCGAGTCCTGTTCTGGGAGGCAGAATTTTGGATTTTCCCAAAATTTTTACCGTTGGATAATATTTCCTGACTTATTAAGAATTGGATCATTTTGCTCTAATTGCAATTAAATATTGAGGTATTTTTTGAATAGCTGTTTATTATTATTATTATTATTATTATTATTATTATTATTATTATTATTATTATTATTATTATTATTATAACTACTATGATTATTCAGTACTATTATTATTTTTTTTATTTTCATTGTCAATTATTCATTACTATCACTATTAAATTTATTCTTATTTTATTTTTATCACATTATTTCTATTCCATTATTTTTTATTCTATTATTTTTTATTCTTTTAACCCATAAACAATAAATGACAGAGCTGGGCTTTATTATTAAACCACATCTAGCAAGGCCAGATTTCAATCTTCAGAAAACCTCCACTTCATTTTCAGGCAGGGCTGGCTATGAGCACAGAATTTTGGGGTGATTTTCTCAGATTTCTCACTGAAAAATCACAAAAAAATCCAAAAACCCAACAGAAAACCATCCCCAGGTGATTTTTTTCGTAAATAATTTTAGTTTTTGCTCCAAAAAATTCGGATTTTGGAGCCCTGAGCCTGAGATATCCTCACCATCTTACTGGGCAGCATTGGATGATCTCAGCCTTTCTAATACTGCCTGGTAATGATGATGATGGTGTTTCCTGCACTCCGAGGGAATCCAGCACAAATCGGGCAGTGGAGCTTGATCCCAGCCTAAAGTTCCAGTTCAGGGCCCCAAACCCCTCCCCAGATTAAATCCAAGCTTTGAGTTTCAGGTTAGGGTGGGTTTAGTATGGGCTGGAAAATCTTAATTCTTCATGGAGGAAATCCCCTTGGGGTGAGCCTGGTGCAGGAAAAATCCCTGGACCAGGTGCTGCAAAAATACCAAAATATTCCCAAAATCTGGGAATGTCCAGGTGGGAAAGGAACAGGGAAAAGTGGGAATTCTGTGCCAGAAATGTTCCACAGGAGCCCCCAGGAGCTTGGATTGGAATGGAACGTTGGCATTGCCTTGTTCTTTTGTGTTCAGTCAGGCTTAACCTCCTGTTCCCCTTCTCTGTATTGTCAGGCTTGACTTCATGCATTAAATCTGGCTTAACTCCGTGATTTTAATTGGATCTGTATTAAAGCAGGCTCCATTTCATTTTTCTTTCTAGAGCTGTATTAAATTTAATCTCGTCTTTCTCTTCTAGATTTTTATTAAGTGAAGTTTAACCTCCTTTGTCTCATTTAGATCTGTCTTAACCCCTCGTTCCCATTTCAAACCTGTACTAAACTAGACTTCTTTTCTTTCAGAACTGTATTATTTTTCTTTTGGAACTGTCTCAGACCAGACTTAACCTCCTCTTTCTCTTTTAGAGCTATACTAAAAAAATCTGACCTGTGTTAAGTCAGATTTAACCTCATTTTCTGTTCTAGCTCTGTCTTAAACCAGGCCTAGCCTCCTGTTTCTCTTTCCCATCTCTCTTAAACCAGGTTTAACCTCACATTTCTCTTCTTGTCCTGCCTTCAGCCAGTCTTTCCCCCCTATTTCCACTTTAAACCTGAATTAAATCCCTTTTTAAGCTCTTTTTCCCCAAACCCCCCACAATTTCCACCGCTCCTTCCCCGCCGCCCTTTCCGCGCACCCTCGGCCGGTTCCCGAGGACGTGAAGCCATTCCTTGGCTTTCCCTGGAATCCTGAGCCCTGAAGAACCCGGGACTGCTGCTGGACACGCTGGTCCTCTGTGGGCATCTTACTAGACAGTGCTGGATTTTCTGCCTCTACTCTAACACTGTCTGGTAACGATGTTTAAAGGGAGATCCAAACCGCTCCAGGCCCAGAATTCCAGCCAGGCCGGGACCTTTCCACAGGGTAAGGATGGACTTGGGGAAAGCTGGGAGGGCTCAGCCAGGGAAAATGGGGATTTAAATCAAAATGTTCACAGAAAAATGATGGAGGTGCTGCTGGGTGTTAGGTCAGGCCTAACATCCCACATCTGGGGTTTATCGTTAAGAGTATTCAAAATTAAAATTATAGTTGCAATAAATTTTAAATTCTATTCAAAACTAAAATTATAGTTGCAATAAATTTTAAATTCTATTCAAAATTAAAATTGTAATTGCAATAAATTTTAAATTCTATTCAAAACTAAAATTATAGTTGCAATAAATTTTAAATTCTATTCAAAATTAAAATTATAGTTGCAATAAATTTTATATTCAAAATTAAAATTATAATTGCAATAAATGTTAAATTCTATTCAAAATTAAAATTATAATTGCAATAAATGTTAAATTCTATTCAAAACTAAAATTATAATTGCAATAAAATGATTGCAGCGTGGAGAGCTCGGGAGGAGCTGCCCTGAATGCAGGTTTGTCCTTGGAGGTTGGAATTCCCAGGAGAAGCAGGAGAGGAGGAAGCAGGGGGTGATTAATTAAGGCAGGGTGTTAATGAGTAACTGCTCCGGGAGGCCCGGAGGAAATGGGGGAGCGATTCTGGGAATTGGATTTTAACGAGCCCATCAATCCCGGGATGGGGCCCGTCCCCCTCCCAAAACCGGGAACAGAAATCCCAAAAACCAGGGGAGCATTCCAGCGGGGAATCCTTGGGAAATGCAGAGGGATTCAGGAAAATCCCGCTGCCCTGGCGGGGAAAAACAGCCGGGAAAAACCCCGGGAAATTCCCTTTTTCTTGGAAAATTCCCTGTTCCTTCCATCCCCTCCCTTTTCCTGCCGAGTTCCCCTTTCCTCAAATCCCCCTCACCGCCAGCGCCGGGGTTTGGGGTGGCTGGGAGCTTTTTGGGATTATTTAGGAGCTTTTGGGGTATTTCAGGAGCTTTTGGGGTATTTCAGGAGCTTTTGGGATGGTTCAGGAGATTTTGGGGGGTGGTTTAGGAGCATTTTGGGAAGTTTCAGATTTTTTGGATGGTTAGGACCTTTTTGGGATGGTTCAGGACCTTTTTGGGATGGTTCAGGACCTTTTTGGGATGGTTCAGGAGCTTTTTGGGATGGTTCAGGAGCTTTTTGGGGTGGTTCAGGAGCTTTTTGGGATGGTTCAGGAGCTTTTTGGGGTGGTTCAGGACCTTTTTGGGGTGGTTCAGGAGCTTTTTGGGATGGTTCAGGAGCTTTTTAGACCTGAATCCTAAAAACTCTGCCTCAGCAAGGGGAATGAATGGATGAGGGGCACCCCAGATTTTCTGGAAGCCGCTCTGGAGGGTTCCACACACGGTAAGTCCTTTACAGCATTTCCAGTCCTTCCCCAGCCCAGCAGAAAAATCAGAATTTCCATCATTTTCCTGCCTCCAACCAAGCAGGACCAGTTCAGGATTCCCTGGGAACTGCTGCGCTGGTTTTTTGGGGTCATTTGTCAGCTCTGGAAGTGGGAAGAGCTGGGATTTCCTGGACCACCCTGCAGATTGGTGTCTTACCAGGCACGCTTAGACCTGGCTACGTCTGTCTAATACTGTCTGGTAATGCCGTCAGTCGCACGGGCCCTTCCCTGCACAGCCACTCCCTGGGATCTCACTGCTGCAGTTCATCCTTGGGGTTCCAGGCGCTGTTTCTGGGGCACAAATGGGGAGAAAAGCCCCAAAAATTTCATTTTGATCAGAAGAATCCATGGGTTTTCGTATTATTTTAAGTGCTTTCAGTGGGGTAAAAATACCAGGAAGAATTCCTGGAATTTCACAGCTGGAATTCATTTTTGGTGTTTTAGGCACTTTTCTCATGGCAGAAAGCTGAAGAAAAACCCCAAAAATTTCATTTTTTTCAGAAGAATTCATGATTTTTAATATAATTTTAAGTGCTTTCAGTGGGGCACAAATCCCAGGAAGAATTCCTGGAATTTCACAGCTGGAACTCATTTGGGAGATTTCTATCACTTTTTTCATGGCAAAAATGTGGAGAAAGGCCACACAAAATCCTTTTATTAGAAGAATTTATGAATTTTCATATTAATTGGAGGCATTTTAGGCACTTTTGTCTTGGTGGAGATGTGGGAAAATTCCCGGCAAAATTCCATTTTCATGGAGTGCAGGAACAGACCTGGGCTGTTCCAGGGGCCTTGGGTGCTAAAAGGGAAACAATTCCCGGATTCCCATAAAAGCAGCGCTGCCTTTGAGCTCAGGCTCGAACTCCGGGAATCCTCCAGGGAATTCTCCAGGGATTTACCCAGGGAATGTTGGTCAGCCCTGAATCATCCCCTCTGGAATTCTCCTTTCCAGCCTCTCCAGAGCTCCCTCTGCTGCCGCAGGGTTGGGAAGAGGGGAAGTAAAGCCGGGCTTTGGAGGGAGTTCCGGGGCTTTTTTTTTGGGATGTTCTTCCCATTCCCTGGTCCGGATCTCTGCTCCTGGAGGAGGAATTTTGATTCCCCAAAAATGGGATTTTCCCCCCCTTTTTTCCTTTCCTGAGAGGTTTTGCTGTGAGCCCAAGGATGGTTCTGTTCTCTCCAGGTCTGGGATAAATTCCAAAGGGGAGAAGGAGGCTGGGATTCCTCAGGATCATTTTGGGAATGAGGCTGGAAACCCAAATCAAATAAAAACCCCAAAAGCAAAAATCTTGGTTCAAATGAAATTTTCTTTGGAATTTCCCAAATTTTCCCGGGAATCCGAAACTTCCCAGAGCAGCTTTTGGGGTCTCTGTTCCTGCAGGAATTCCCAGCTGTGACCCTGACCCCAAATCCAGGGAAAGCTGCTGGAATTCACTGGGAGCCTCTGGAATGTTCCAGGGAGGGATTTTCCCAGATTTCTCATCCCACCCTGCCCTTTTCCACTCCCAGTGTCTGTCCCTCCATCCCTCATCCCAATCCTTCTCCAGGGGAGCATTCCCAGAGCTCCCAGCCCCAACTCCAGGGATCCTCCAGCAGGGGTTTAAATCCATGTGCAATTCCTCTGAAATCCCAGGAATTTCCATGGATTTCCATGAGAAACTCATCCTGGATTATCCCTAATTATCCCTAATTATCCATAATTATCCATACAGATGTTGGTACTGGCATCTCCACAGGGGGCCAGCCCAAAAAACTTCCCAACATGAAAAATCTTGGAATATCCAAAGTGGGAAGGGCCCCCCAGGGATCAGAAATCCCCAAATCCCACCTGAGAGCCGTTTGCCAGGATTTTCCCCATTCCCTCCATTTTTCCAGAGCTCTGACCATTCCCTGGATGAGCTTCACTCCCTTTTTCCCTGATTTTCCTCGGAAATTTTCCAGGAAAATCCCTGGTGGCACAGGAGGAGCTTCCCAAGGGAATCTTTGGGTGGGAGCAGGAATGGGCTCAGGAGAGGCTGGAATGGGGCTGGGAATGACCCAGCGGGGCAGGGCTGGAAAACTGAGGGAAAAACAGATGTGGGAAAAGCAGGAGATGGGGGGAAAAGCAGGAGATGATGGGGGAAAAGCAGGAGACGATGTGGCTGCCATTCCCTCTCCTGAAAATCAGGATATCCTGGGAAATCCCTGCTCCTCTCCTCCCGAACCAGCCCCAGCAGGATTTATCCCTAAATTGCACTTTTTTTTAGGGAAGACCAACCCCAAGCTCGCCCTGATCCCGCTCCTTTTCCTGGGGAGGAGCGCAGCCTCAGTCGCACCCGGTGCTGCGGGTGGGTTTGGGAATCCCAGCCCCGCATTCCCGGGACCCCGGGGGCGGATCCCTCCCTTCCTTATCGCATCCCTTATCGCAGCTCGCTGTAGACCTTGAGCGACAGCACCGAGAGCTTCTCCTCGCTCTTGTCGCCGTGCTCCTCCTCCGGGAATTGGATGCTGCAGGATTCCTCCCCCTGCGCCGGCCGCGGGGGCAGCCGCGGGAAGGTCGGGCCCGAATCTGCGGCTGGGAACGGGGAAAAGTCAAACCCAGCAGGGAAACCCAGCAGGGAAACCCAGCAGGGAAACCCAACTGGAGAACCCAACTGGAGAACCCAGCAGGAATGCCAGGAACGCCCCAGGAACCTGCCCCAAATCCCAGAGGAAATCCGGATTTATCCCACTGATTCCATCCTTTTATCCCATCCAGATTTTTCCCATCCATTCCCAGCTTTTATCCTACCCATTCCCAGTTTTTATCCCATTCAATCACAGATTTTTGTCCCACCCATTCCCAGATTTTATCCCATTCAATCACAGATTTTTGTCCCACCCATTCCCAGTTTTTATCCCATTCAATCACAGATTTTTGTCCCACCCATTCCCAGATTTTATCCCCCCATTCCCTCACCCCCGAGCAGGAGTTTGGGGTCCCTGTGGAGGCTCCAGATGCAGAAGTGCAGCAGGAACGTGAGCAGGACGAGCACGAACACGGCCACGGCCACCAGGATGGCCAGGATGGTGCTGGAGGGGAACTCCAGCGCCACCGGGGCTGCAATTAACGGCGCTTAATTAACAATTAACACATTCTGGGGCCGGGGGTTGTTCCGGGGAGGGAGATCCTCCGAGGGAGCTCAGGGATTGATTTGGGGTTTTCTAGGAAAGGGGAGGTGGGAGAGGATCTGAGGTGAGGGAGCTGTGGGATGGGATGGAAATAGGGGGAAAGGGAAAAGGGGAAAAGGAGAAGGGAAAAGGAAATGAAAGGGAGCAGGGAAGGAAATTTAAAATGGAGAAAGGAGAAGGAGGAGAAGGAAAAGAGAGCGAAGAAGGAAAGAGGAAATGGAATGAGGAAAGGGAATATGGATGGGAAAGAGGAGAGGGGAAAAAAGGGAAGGGAAGAGGAAATAGGAAAGGAAGGGAAAGGGAAGAGGAAAAAGAAACAGAAAAGGGAGAAGGAAAAGGCACAGGGAGAAGAAAGGAGCGATGTTTTATGGAACAGCAGCAGCAGCAGTTTCCCAGTTTCCCAGGAGGATTTCCAGGCTGGGGAGCAGTGGGGCAGCTCAGGAGGGAACTGCCCAGGGTTTGGGGTACCTGGCTCCAGCGCAGGGACGGGCTGGCTGCACACGGCGTCGTGGGTGCTGCTCCCCTTCCGGAGCGTGGCGAAGCCGCTGCTCCCGCAGCTGTGGGAGGACGGAATTCAGCGTCCAGGAAATTCCCCATTTCCTGCCTCCCTCCCTCCCCGGGCTCTGCCCCTCCTGGGGCAGCTTTGGGCTCTTCCCCAACCTGCGCTTCGTGCCCATTTGTTTGTCCATGGACTTCCCTGCTGGGAATAATTCTTCCAGCATCTAAAGCTTGACTTTAAACTCGGAGTTTGGCTTAAGTTCTGCTTTGAGACTAAGAAGAGAAATGCCAGGTCTTGCTTGATTAAAAAATTCATCAATAATCGCATGATCACCATCTTGGATTCAATTTGATTTTCTAATGGCAGTATTGAATATCTTAATTGATATTTCAATATTAATTGATATTATTATTATAAATATTACTATTATTACTATTATTATTATATTCTTATTTTTATTCCCTAATATCAAAGGGGAAAAAAACTCCAGTCTACTTTTTTTCCCAAATAAGGGGAATATCAATAAAACCATACTCAGTCCATTCTTATTCTAATTATTGCTATTACTATTATTAATATTATTATTTGTATGTTCAAAGAAGGAAAACATATTCCTAGCAATAATTATTGATTAGTGATTAGTGATCATTGGCTGCTCCATACTCAGTCCAGTTGTGGCACCAGCTGTTCCTGCTGCTGGAGTAGGTGCCGTTCTCGCAGGGTTTGCACCCAAAGCGGAAATTCAGAGTTCCTGCGGGGAGAAGGGATGGGAATGGCTGAGATCCCACAAGTGGGACAGCCAGAGGAGCACAGCCAGGGCTGCTCCACTTCCCTGTCCCATTCCCATTCCCTGCCCTATTCCCTGTCCCATCCCCAGCCCCATCCCCATCCCCATTCCCAGCCCCATCCCTATTCCCATTCCCATCCCAGGTTACCGGTCCTGCTGGGCTCCCAGCCCGCCGGGCACTGGGGCAGTTTCCTGCAGAACTGGCACGGGTCCCCAGAGCAGCTGTGCCCCGGGGGACATCGGCAGTCGAGGTGCAGCGCCTCACAGGGCGCGGGGTTTCCTGCGGCAGGGAAGGGGTTAACGCTGCTATTCCCAACAAATTCCCGTTCCTAAGGAACGAATTCCCATTCCCACGGGAAAAGGGAGAGTGGGAGGTGGCGCTTCCAGACACAGGGAAGGGTCTGTAGTAACAGGATCCCAAAAATTGTCCCTCCCATCGCAGGGAAAGAGGGACACAATTACCCACATTTACCTGCACACAGTTTCCCCCCTTTACACGCAATTTACACACAACTTACCCCCATTTACACACAATTTACCCCCATTTACTAACAATTTACACACAATTTACCCCCATTTCCCCCCCAGTCCGCTCTCACCTGCCTTCCAGGTGCAATTGGGGCAGCACTCGGTGCCACCTCCCCAGACCGTCCTGAGCTCCCCGTGCTGGCACTGCCCGGCCCGGCCCAGCCCTGCCCAGTGCCCGGCCAGCAGCGCCAGCAGCAGCCACAGCAGGGCCCTGGCCATGTCCTGGCAGTGCCACCTCAGCAATGCCACCCCAGCAGTGCCACCCAGCAGTGCCACCCAGCAGTGCCACCAGGTCCCTGTCACCCTGCGGAGGAGGCGCCAGGGTTTTTGTGGCCGAGCTCTTCCTGGTTTTGGGGGGGCGGGGAGCTTTGGGTTCAGACAGCAGAGGTGGGGGCAGGGAAAGGAGTGGCCCCCCAAAAAATGGGGTTTGGGGTCATGGAGGGTTAAAGGGGGTGACATGGTGGGGTTGGGAAGGGGCGGGCTGGGAGGGAGGTGGAAAATCAGCTCTTGGCAGAGAGCTCCTGCTGGCCCGGGGCACTGCGGGGGTAGAGTGGCCAGAAAGTCCCTGGGAATTCCATCCATGCATCCATGGATCCATGCATCCATCCATCCATCCATGGATCCATCCATCCATCCATCCATCCATCCATCCATCCATCCATCCATCCATCCATCCATCCCTAAACCCCATCCCAACCTTGCCCTAAACCCCCCCAAATCTTTTCCTAAAACCCATCCCAACATTCTCCTAAAACAGATCCCAACCTTTCCCTAAAATCCATCCAAACCATGCCCTAAACCCCCATCCCAGCTTTCCCTAAACCATTCCAAATCTTTTCCTAAACCCCATCCCACCCTTTCCCTCTTTCCCATCCCAACTTGCCCTAAACCCCATCCCAACCCTTCCCTAAACCCATTCCCACCCCTTCCCCTCCCAGCTGGTTTCTCACACCAAAACCACCAATTTAATTCTTTATTTCTCCTTTTTTTTAAACCCCTTGGGGATTTTTTCTCTGCTCTTTGTCTGGTTTTGCCCTTTGAGGCACCTGGCCCCGTCAGGTGACGGAACTTTCCGCTCCCATCCGAGGCCGAGAGGCTCCCGGAGCTCGGAGGCAGCGCTGACCTTTCGGATTTATCGGATTGATGATCGGATTTATCGGCGCCATCACCTGCCAGCCTCGCCCGCGGGGTTTTCTCGGCAGCTCCACCTCTGGCTGCTGACATTTCCCCTCGTGCTCGCCCTGCTCAGGCCCCACGCACACAGCACAGCTCGCGTCCCTCCCAAAAAACCCTTCTCACGGAAAGGTTCCCCTCTTTGGGCTGCAGATTTGGGCTCTCCACAGGGAAAATCCTAAAAATCTGACATTCCCAGGAAGCTGGAGAGACATTCCCAGAAATCCTCACCCCAAATCCATCAAAATCCCGGGATCCTTCCCAAAAACTCACTCAACACACTCCATGGGAAGATTCCCCCTCTTTGGGTTCCAAAAGTGGGGACTCCATGAGGAAAATCCCAAAAAACTGGGGCATTCCCAGAAGCTTGGAGTGAAATCCTCACCCCAAATCCATCAAAACCCCCAAAAATCCTTCCCAAAACCCCACTGTTCACATCCCTGCCTTCCCCCGGGGAAAAATTCCCCTCCCTGGGGATCAAGGCAAATTCCAACCCCAAATTCCAACCCGGGATGGAAAAGAGGGACAAATGTTCTGGATTTATCCCCTTTTCCACACCAAAGATGGGATTTGGGGAAAAATCCACAGATTCCTGGAGTTCTGTCCATGGGAATATCCTCATCCAGAGGCACATCCCAAGGGATTTTTGAGGAATTTCTGGTTGGAGCCAGATGGAGGTCGGGTTTTGGGATAGGATGAGGGGAAATGGCCTCAAATTGTGCCAGGGATTGGGATTTCCTCATGGAAAAGGGTGGAATTCCTGGATGTGGCACTCAGGGTGAGGACCCCTCTGACCCTACAGAGCTTTTCCAACCCCAAGAATTCCTGGGAATTCTCCTGTGCCCACATCACCCCCATTTCCCCTTTTCCTGGAGCCTCCTCTTCGCTGAGCCACCCAAATGATGAGATCTGGGAGAAAATAAAAGGAAATGACCCCAAAACAAAGAAAACCACCCCAAAATAAAAGAAACCACCCCAAAATAAAGGAAATCACCCCAAAAAAAGGAACAACCCCCCCAAAAAAAGGAAACCTGCACTGGGGCCTCACGTCAGCAGCACCAGGACAGTGTCAGCCGCAGTTTGGGTTTCCTGACGCTGATTTTTTGCTGATTTTTTGCTGATTATGGGAGAAAAGAACCCCTGAGCTCGGCCTGCCATGAAAAAATCGCTCACAGGAGAATTTCAGAGCTGCTGGGCCCGGCTTCAGCCCAGCTCTGAGACGATTTTCTCCCCCCAGGTGGAATTTCCATTCCCACATTGGGAGAAATCCCGGGATGTGCCCAGGGTTCCTGGAGGGAAAATTCCCCTGGGCTCTGGGGCAATCCACGTCCCTTAGGCTGGGCTTAAAACCCTTTGGGCCTGGCCCAAACAGGATGTTGCTCACGGATGGGGGCGTCTGGCACCCCAAGAAAGGTCACAGCTGAGGGAGATTCTTTCCCCTCAGAATTGTGATTATTATCCAGGGAAAAATGGGATTTTTTTCCCACAGAAACACAATTAATATCTAGGGAAAATGGTATTTTTTCCCCTCAGAATTGTGATTATTATCCAAAGAACAATGGGAATTTTTTCCCCTCAGAAATACAATTATTATCCAAGGAAAAATGGGGTTTTATCCCCCAGAAATACAATTATTATCCAAGGAAAAATGGGGTTTTATCCCCCAGAAATACAATTATTATCCAGGGGAAAATGGGATTTTTTCTCCCTCAGGATTGTGACTATTATCCAGGGAAAAGTGGGATTTTTTTTCCATGAGAAATACAATTATTATCCAAGGAAAAATGGGATTTATCCCCCAAAAATACCACTATTATCCAGGGAAAAACGGGATTTTTTTTCCCCTCAGGAATGTAATTATTATCCAGGGAAACTATTATCCAGGGAAAAATGGGATTATTTTCCCTCAGAATACAATTATTAACCAGGAGAAAATGGATCTTTTTCCCCCTCAGGAATGTGATTATTATCCAAGGAAAAATGGAAATTTTTTCCCCTTAGAAATACAATTATTATCATGGGAAAATGGGATTTTTCCCTTTCAGGAATACAATTATTATCCAATATAAACCTGGAGTTAAATCCACCAAAATCCCGGGATCCTTCCCCAACACCCACTCTGCCTTCCCCTATGGAAAATTCCCATTTTTTGCTCCCAAATTTGGTGTCTCCATGAGAAAATCCCAAAAAATCCAAAATTCCCAGAAACCCTGATGGAAAATTCCCCTTTTGTGCTTCCAAACTGGGAAAATTCCCCTTTTTAGTTCAAAATTTGGTGTGTCCATGAGGAAAATCCTAAAAAAATTTATATTCCCAGAGGGAAACCTGGAAAAACCCAGAAAAAATGGGAAAAAATGGGGAAAAAATGCAGGAAAAATCTGGGAAAAAAAACCCTGGAAAAACCCAGGGAAAAAATGGAAAAACCTGCCAAAAGGGGGGGAAATGCAGGAAAAAAATCTGGAAAAACTCAGAAAAAAATCTGGAAAAACTCCAAAAAAACCTGGAAAAATCCCAAGTCCGGCCCCCAAGCATCACCTGTGAGGTGTTTTTTCCACCTCTGCTGGCAAAATTGAGTCAAAATTGAGTTCAGGAGACAAAAATATCTGGAGATAACGGCAACGGAAAATCGTCACCGGGGAGACCCAAAAAAGGCAAAAACACAAAGCAGGAAGTGAAGAGTAAAAAAAAATGATCTAAAGGAGGTTTTTAAAAAAAATTAACATTATTGCAGCTTGTTAATTAAAAATTAACTAGGAATTATTTCCTTCTTGGAAGATGGAGGGAAATGTTCAATTTGTGGATGGGAAGGTTTGGCAAGAAGGGGAAAATTGAATTTATTTGGATTTTTTTCAGGGTGGTTCAAATGTTGTTAGGTTTGGTTCAGTTTTTATCCAAAATTGGAGAAATATGGGGGATTTATTTGGAAGCTGAAGGGAAATTATCCAGGAAAAAATGGGAATTTTTTCCCTCAGGACCGTGATTATTAACCAGGGAAAAATGGGATTTTTTCCCCTCATGAATGCGATTATTATCCAGGGAAAAATGAGATTTTTCTCCCTCAGGAATGTGATTATTATCCAGGGAAAAATGGGATTTTTTCCCCACAGGAATACAGTTCTTATCTAGGGAAAAATGGGGTTTTTTCTCCTCAGGAATGTGATTATTATTCAGGGAAAATTGGATTTTTTTCCCTCAGGAATACAGTTCTCATCCAGGGAAAAATGGGTTTTTCCCCTCATGAATGTGATTATTTGTTATTTTTCCAGGTGGATTTTAAAACTGCAAAGTTCAGCTCATCCATCCCAGCCTTTCCCTAAAACCCAGCCCAACCTTTCCCTACAATGTCCCCTCCTCCCTTCCCAGGCTGGCCCATTGCCTGGAATTTCCCCATTTTTCCCCAAACACACAGCAGGATTTATTTTTCCAGAGTTTTATTCCCCAAAATGCCCCTTTGTACACGATACAAACCTTCCTATACATTGTATAAACCCCTTTGGATATGTATAACATATAAAAATTCCCAAATCTTCCAAATCCATGGATTTAAACACCTCTGGGATCCCTGCATCCATTCCCTGCTGGATGTTTTGGGACATTCTTGGTGCTGTGGGTTTAAAATTCACATTTTTTGAGGAGTTTTTGGCTGATAGTTGGAGAGAAAATCACTCCTGAATGATAAAATAATTCCATTTTTCTGGAATTTCCATGGAAATATTTCAAATTCAGCAAAAGAACACTTCGGGCTCCTCCCAGACATTCCAGAGTTTGGGATTTGCTCCCAAAAAATTTCCTTTCCAAATTTGTGGGAAAGCAATTAGAGAGGGAAAATTCATTTCATGAAGTGTGGATTGAGTGTGACTTAGTCCTGGTTTCAGAGCTCAGCTTTGCCACTTGATCCTGATTTATTTTTTAGAGCTCAGATCTGCCACTTGATCCTGATTTTAGAGCTCAGCTTTGCCATTTAATCCTGATTTTAGAGCTCAAGGATTTGCCCAAAAGAAAAGAAATCCACACAAAATTCCCTCAGGAATTCTCCCAAATTCCAAAGGGAGATCTTGAGTTAAACCAGCCTCAAATTAACTCCTAATTAAGCAAACCCTAATTATTCCCCGTGCTCCTTCAGCTCCATGGGCTCAGAAAAGCAGAAGAGCCCAGGGTGGGAGTCAGTTTTTGATGAGGCTGGAGTTGGAATCGATCTGCTCCTCCTGGATGGGAATCCTGCAGCTCTTCTCCTCTGGAAAACAGGGAATGGTTCCAGGGGTGAGAACAGGAGGGAACAGGATTGATCCTGATCCTAGAGCTCAGTTCTGCCCCTCAATCCCAATTTTAAAACTCACTTTTGCCACTTAATCCTGATTTTAGAGCTCAATTTTGCCACTTAATCCTGATTTTAGAGCTCAGCTCTTCTCAGCCAGACCTTTCCCAAATTTTCAGGAGAATTCAGGACATTTCAATTTCCATGGAGACAAAAAAAAAACCTGTTTTACTCTTGGAAGTTGCTTCTGGATCCTGCCAGGAAGAGAATTCCTGGCCTAAATTCAGGGAATTCTGGGATTAAGGGCAAATCAGGGAGAAGGAATACTGAGCTCCTAATCAGCTCCTAATCCTAACCTGGATCAACCCCTGGAATTCCCTGTATTCCTAATTAAGAATTCTTTTATTAATTCCCAAATTTCTAACAGGGGGCCCTGATGAATGTTTGTCCTGGATATTTTATCCCAGGACATTTTTATCCCATAAAAAAGGGAACTCACTGTGCTGGGTGCTCCTCCCAGGCCCATTCCTGTTTTTTTTCTGGGCTGCCTGGATGATCAGGAGCAGGATGGAAATTCCACTCACCATCAGCAGGAGCAGGCACAGCAGGAGCAGGGATAAAGAGCCTGGAATGAGAATGGAAAAATTCCCTAAAAAACAAAGATTCCTGGTTCTGGGTGGAGTTCCCAGATTCCAGAAGGAGAATCCAGAACTCTGGGAACGGGGAGGTCCAGCTGCCAGGGAAGCGTGGGATCCTGGAATGTTGTGGGAAATACAGGAATGGCTTTAGAGAAATTGGGATTTCACTTCCCAGGAAAGCAGCTTTACATGGAAACCAAGCAGCTGGAAATGTGGGATCCTGGAATGTTGTGTGAAATGCAGAAAAGAATTCAAAGAAAGTAGGAATTCCCTTCCCAGGAAAGCAATTCCTGCTGGGATTGTGGGATCCTGGAATATTGTGTGAAATACAGAAAGAGTTTCTGAGAAAATGGGAATTCCCTCCCCAGGAAAGCAGCTTTACATGGAAATGTGGGATCCTGGAATGTTGTGTGAAATGCAGAAAAGGATTCTGAGCAAATGGGAATTCCCTCCCCAGGAAAGCAGCTGCAGTGAATTCCCTGCCCGCCCTTACCCCATCCAGGCTCCGTGGGAACGCCGGGATCCCGACACACCACAGGGATCTCCCTGGGGCTGGATGCCCTGGAGCTGTTCTCGGGGAATTCCGTGGGAAAGGAGTCAGCATCTTCCGGGAATTCCGTGGGAAAGGGGTCCCTGCGTTCCGGGAATTCCGTGGGAGAGGCATGTGGGCCAGGGCTGCTGGCACTGCCAGGGCTGCTGCACTGGGCATCCTCTGTGCCCGTGCCAGCCCGGAGCGTGCTCTTCCCCAGACTGCTGCAGCTGGAAAAGCAATTCCAGAGGGTTTGCCAACAGGGAATCATTCCTAAATCCCACCCACACAATCCCCATCTGTGTTTTAGCCCCAAAAGTTCAGGATTTTATCCCTACATCCCACAGGAATGGGAGGGATAATTAAATCAGTTATTGCTGGGAAAAAAATGATCTGGGATTTTTTTCTCAGCTGATTCTGGCACAGGAATTTTTTGTTCCCAAAAAAAACATCCAAGAGGCTTTAAAAAAAGGTGGAAAATCCTAAAAAGCCCTCAGGATCCTAAAAGCCCCAAAGGATGGGATTCAGAGCACTTAGATCCAGGTTTATTCCAATTTATTTCTCTGAATTTGGGCTTTTCTTGGAAAAAATGAACCCCCCAGAGCTGCTCTGAGCACTCTGCCCCCAAAAAGAAATTTTTCTCCCTACAAGTGATTTTTTCCCCCAAACAGGATTTTTTTCCCCCCAAAAAGAGATTTTTTTTCCCTCAAAAAAGGATTCCTACTTGGTCCAAGGCTGGCAGTTCTTATTCCCTCCTCTGGAGAAAGTCCCTTCAGGACATCGGGAGCACTCTGGGGGAAAAAAGGGATTATCCAGGAACGTGGCAGAATTCCCAGACTAATCCACTGGGTAATTCTGAATTATCCAAGATTATTAATTCTGGATATTATCCGGGAGGATCTCACAATTCCAGCCAGGAATTGCCACATGGGAAACAGGATTTTGGGAAGGCTGGCACATCCCAGAATTCCAAAGGGAATTCCAGCTGGTACATGCCTGGACTCCCTGCTTCCCAAGGGAATTCCAAATCCCAACTCACCCCTTCCCAAGGGAATTCCAGACCCAACTCACCCCTTCCCAAAGGAACTCCCAATCCCAACTCACCCTTTCCCAAGGGAATTCAGGCTGGTTCAAATCCCACTATTTCCAAGGGAATTCCAGATCCCAACTATTCCCAAAGGAATTCCAAATCCCAACTCACCCCTTCCCACAGGAACGCCCCCGGCAGGCTGGAATCCCGCCTGGCACGCACAGGCCCTGTCCGAGGTTTTCTCGCACGGCTTCACCTCCACGCTGCCCTTCCCTGGCCAAGGCAGAAATTCATTAATTCCTTCACTAACAGCAACAATTAACTCCTCAGGGGTTTGGGGTTTTGTGTGCAGGAGCTGCAGAATTCAGCAATTCAACATCTCATCAACAATTCGTAATTAATAATTAATTTAACAACTGAGTCGTTCAACGATTTCGTTTGAGGATAGTGATTTTCAGGTAGGCCCTCACAACTGAGGTGGAAGCAGCCAGAAAAGGACCCAAAAAGAGATTTTATTCCCCCAAAATGGGATTCTATCCCCAAAAAGGGATTTTCTCCCCCTATCCCCCCAAAATGCCCCAAACCTGTGATTTTTTTTCCCGAAAAAGGCATTTTGTTCCCCCCAAAAAGGGATTTTTTTCCCCCTAAAATGGGATTTTCTCCCCAAATCCCAGCACTCACGGGTGTTGCAGATGGTGCAGCTTTTGCAGAAGCCGTGGTGGTGCTGGGAGCTGAAATATCCATCCTGGCATGGCGAGCACACGGTGTCGGCCGAGGCCGTGCAGCGGCTCCGCATCCTCTCCCCTAAAAACACCCAAAAATCGACATTCAGTGGGATCCTGAGGGGAAAAATCCTAAATTTAATCCTTTGGGACCAAATTGGGATTGGTTGGGATTGTGAGGGGAAAAATCCTAAATTTCATCCTTTGGGATCAAATGGTGCCCAGAATTTGGCAGTTCTTGTTTTTTAAGGAGAAAAAGCCCTGGAAGTTTGGCTGGGAGGAGAAATCAACATTTAATGGAGCAGCCGAGAAGGGCTGGGGTGGGCTGAAATTGGGCGAAATGCCTCCAATTTTGGTTCCAGTGGATCACAAATATCCCTTCCAGAGTCAGGGGAAAAGGTTTAGGAAATGTCCCTGGACTAAGGCATTTGGGAAGCAAAAAAACATCAAAAAAGTTTAAAACCACTCTCAAAAAATGAAGATTTTTCCATTTTTTGGGGTCTAAAACTTATTTTTATCAGTCTAAAAAGTATTACACTAAAAATAGGTATTACACTAAGAAAATATTGGATATTCCCCTAAAGCCCGGCTCTCCCATCCCAGCCCCCGCGGCGGGCACTCACCTGGGGCGCAGTCGCTGCAGCATTTGTCACGGAAGCTGTATTGGTGCTGCTGACATTCCAAGCCCAGGGAACCGGGAATGGGCACAGCCAGGAGCCAGCAGAGAGCGGGAAAATTCCAGGGAATCCTTGGAAGCGCCATTCCCACCATCCCCCTCAGGGAGCTGTCCCCTCACGGCACCGGCACCGTCCCCTCACAGCGCTGTCCCCTCAGGGCGCCTTTCCCCTCACGGCGCCTTTCCCCTCACAGCTTGGCTCCCCTCACGGCTCCGGTGCCCTCACGGCTCCGTTCTCCTCACGGTGCCTTTCCCCTCACGACGCCTTTTTCCTCACGGCTCCGCTCCCCTCACAGCTTCTCTTCCCTCACGGCTCCGTTCCCCTCATGGCGCTGCGAGGGCCCCGCGAGCGAGAACGGCTCCGGGCGGGGACATTGAGGGAAATTCCCGCTTTTCTCCACGCCCCTTCCCGCTCCCGGCTCGGGGTTTTTCGGCAGGAAAAGGAAACGCTGAGCTTGAGAAGGGTTTAAGGGGTAAAAGGAGCCCTCAAGGGAGGGAAATCCCGATGGGAATGGCTGGAAAAGCAGGGATGGAGGAGCGCTGTGGGAATGCTGAGGCGGGGAGATAGCGGGAATTCGGGAATTTCGTTTTCCAGACTGCTGGAGTTGGAGCCAGGAGCTCAGTTAAGTTCTAGGAGAGTTCCCTGGCATCACTGAATCAACAAAATAGTGGGAATTAAGAAATTTCATTTTTTAGTCTATTAGAATGGGATCCGGGATCTCAATTTTAGGTGTTCCAGCTGCCTGGAATTGCAGCTTTACCTGAACCGACTCCAGAAAATAATGGGAATTAGAGATTCCATGCTCATGTTGTCCCAAAATTAAATTAGGATGGTGTTGGCAAAATCTCTTCATAGATAAATTACAATTATCAGTTAAATAAATTATGATTTTACTGGAATTTTTGTGTTTAAACTCATTTTATCAAAGATTATCCATGGAATTTATTCCTCTTATTTCCAACCCTGACCCAACAAACCTTAAAAGCAGCAGAATTTCCAAAGCATGGAGAGAAATATTTAATGGAAAATCAAAACAAAAAGAATATAAAATCTTTTATCCAAGGAATTTAATAAAAACATCAAATAAAGAGCAGGAAAAGGGAAAGAGGTGTAGCAATTCCTGTATTTACATTATATTAAGAATAAATTTATTCAAATAAAACATCTCAGATTTTCAGGAATTCTTTCCCAAAGAGGGGTTTTTCCCAGGAAAGATGGAAGCAGAGGGAAAAAAGTCAATTTTATTTGGGAAAGAGCTCGCCCAAAGCCTGGAATTTCCCCCAAATCATCATCAGCAGCTCATTAACAGCATTAATTAGCACAGAGCTCATTAATTTTAGCAGTGAATATTAATTAAGCAGCCATCAAACTCCATGGGAATTCCCACTGCTCTGTCCAATAGCTTAAATTCCAAAAAAACTTCCCAATTGTTTGAATTTTGACTAAAATCTGATATTTTAAAGCCATAATCTCCCATTCCCAGTGCAGATGTCAACAAAACAATGTCATTTTATATTAACTTTATCTTAATTAATGTTATTTTATTTTTTAAAATTAATTCCGAAAAGTTTTTCTGTAACATTTCAAATAAATTCTTCCCCACAGCTCCCTGAAAAAATTTCATTAAATTCCCTAGAACTCTTCAAGAAATCGAAAAAATACTGGAATTGAGTGTGGATATTCCCAGGAGGTCAAACATTCCCTGGAACCACCAAAATTCCCAAAATCCAACCTTTATTTGGGATTCCCTGGATCAGCAGCTGAGGGAAACAAATATTTAAAGAGCCTCCCAAGTGGAATTGGGTGTGGAGGACAAACATTCCTTGGAACCACCAAAATTCCCCAAATCCAGGTTTTATTTGGGATTCCCTGGATCAGCAGCTAAGAGGGCAATTCCCAGGAGATCCAACACTCCTTGGAAAATTCCCAAAATCCAAATTTTATTGGATCAGTAGTTGAGATTTAACGAGCTTTCCCAATGTAATTTGGGTGTGGAGGACAAACATTCCTTGGAACCACCAAAATTCCCAAAATCCAAGTTTTATTTGGGATCCCCTGCATCAGCAGCTGATGGAAACCAGGGAATATTCCAGGATCCTCATACCCAGAATTCCAGCTGGCTCAACCCCCCAAACTAAGAAGGAAATCTACCTGAATCCAGGAATTCCCACCATTTCTTCCAGCAGCAAAAACCTCTCCAAGGAGCTGGGACGGACGGAAAATCGGGAATCTGCAACCAGCAATTCCCGCTGCTCAGCTGAATCCTTTTTCCCTGGGATTTTTTTTTCTGGGAGGGGCTGGGAGTGTAACAGAAAGTTCTGGCAAGGGGGAGGAGGAAGCTCAGAACTCCTCGTGGACGTTGCGGGCGTAATCCATGAGCTTGCTGCCCGTGAAGTACTCGCTGTACTTGAGGATCTCCTCCAGCTCCAGGTGGTGGTTCTGGTTCTCGTCGGCCACGGCGATCATCTGCCGCGCCTCGTTCAGCGCGTTGTGCTCGTTCATGGGATCCATGTACTCCTGAAAAAGCCACGGCAAAACGGCCTGAGCGCGGCCCTGCGGGCGCTCCCAAAAACCCCAACTCCCACCCCAGGCCCAAAGCGGGGCAAAGGTCTGCAAGAAGGGTTTCATGGGCCTTTTTCCTGGTTTCTAGGCTGCTACCAAAGAAATTGGGGTTTTTTTGGGTGATTCCATGGAACATTTCTTGATTTTGGGCTGCAAATTAAACTCAGGAAAAAATTCCTGTTAAAAATGAAGAATTATCAATTTTCGGGACCTAAATTCCCTCATTTTTCCTGCTTTCTTGGCTGTTCCCACAGACTATTTTAAAATGAAAATAACATGAAATTAACACGAAGTTAAAATTAAATGGAAATACTCAATTTTTTAATATAAAAACGAGCGGTAAGTGAATTTGTGATGTTTTTAAAGCTGTGTTTTGGAATAATTGGCTGGCAAAGGGCGAGGACTGACCTCCAGCTCCTCCATGGTGACGATGCCGTCATGGTTGGCGTCGATGACCTCCTGGAACTCCTTCCTCCTGTCCCTCACCCAGTCATCGTCGATGTCCTGAGCCTGCTGGTTCTCCACCGTGCCCACGGGCAGGGAGATGAACTCTGACAGGGTCAGCTTCTTATCCCCGTCCTGATCTGGGAAAAACACACACGTTGTAACAGATCCGCTTCATCCCCGCTAAAAAGCACAAAAAATTATAGTATGTTCATTTAATTCCCGTAAAAATGGGAATTTCCTACCGATCTGTGAAAAAACCAAACCCCTCCCAATACCCACAGAAAAATGGGAATCCATGGGACTCCACCAGACTATTCCATGCAAAACCTTCTCAAAATACACATAAAAATGGGAATCCATGGATACACTGGGAATCCATGGATACAATTCCCAGGAAATCACGGCTTACCCAGATCGCGGATGATCTCCTGCACCATGAAGTGCAGCATGCCCCAAATATCCACATAAAAATGGGAATCCATGGATACAATGGGAATCCATGGAACTCCACCAGACTATTCCATGTAAAACCCTCTTGAAATCCACATAAAACCCAGGAATCCCAGGAGAGAATTCCCAGGAATTCCCACCTTACCGAGGTCCCGGACGATCTCCTGCACCATGAAGTGCAGCATGCCGCGGCTGTGCTCGGGGTGCAGGAAGGACAGGAACTCCTGCTCGCTCAGCAGCAGGTCCGGGGGGGGATTGTCCGCCTGGTACCAGCGATCCTTCAGGTTGTCCAGCACTTCCTGCGCTGCAACGGCACCGCGGGGCTGGGATGGCATCCCGAAGGCCCATCCCAAACCCTGCACAGCTTTGGGATTGCAGCTCATCCCAAACCCCACCCCTGCACATTTGGGATCACAGCTCATCCCAAAGGCTGCAACTGCCCGCATCCATTCTTGGCATTTTGCACATTTCATCCCAAACGCTGAAATTGCCCCCATCCGTTTGTAGGATTTGGCACAATCCCTTTGGGGGATTTCAGTTCATCCCAAACACTAGAATTGCTCCCATCCACTTTTAAGATCTGGGACAATCACTTTGAAGGAATTCAGTTGGCACAATTCATCCCAAAGGCTGCAATTGCCCCCATCCCTTTTTGGGATTTGGCACAATTCATCCCAAAGGCTGCAATTGCCCCCATCCATTTTTAAGATCTGGGACAATCACTTTGTAGGATTTCAGTTCATCCCAAATCTTGGAATTGCCCCCATCCACTTTTAGGACTTGGCACAACCAAGTGTTAGAAATTTCAGTTGTCCCAACCCACTTTTAGGATTTCAATTGTACCAACCCATTTTTAAGACTCCAATTATCACAATCCATTTTTAGGATTTAAATTGTCACGATTTTTAGGATTTCAGTTGTCCCAGTCCATTTTTAGGATTTAATCTATCACAACCCCTTCCTTTCAAGCTCTCAGTTGTTTAATCAATGACGTTTTTAAGCTTAAACCCTGCAGATTTTTATCACAATATTCCATATTTTTGCTGCAAGAAAAGTTGAATTAGGGGTGCATGAACAGAAAAATCAGCACCAAAATCCCATGGAATTCCTTCATTTCACCCCACAATCCAATTATCCGCCAATATCCTTCAATTAATTAAAACACAACTTTAGCCTGAAATCCAATTTCTACAGAAAGTGCCTTAAACTCCACCCCCTCAGGTGCTTTTGATTTAAAGTAAAAAAAAACAAAAATCACTTTTACGGTGCTTGGAGGAGGAGAAAAAACTCCTGAGGAAGTGGAGGATGAATAATTTGATTTTCCTTTCCCCAAAGAAGACTTTGGGGCTCAGACTCGAGGCTGACTCAGCAGCTCAGGGGTTCCTGGAATCAGCCCCAGGTGATTTCCCTGCACATTCTCAGCTCCTTTTTTCTGCATTTCAGGCGTTTCTGCAGCACTGGAAAATGTCACTGAGGCAATTTGGAAATGACTCATCCCTGCAGGGAAAGGGAAAGGTGCAGGGGGGATTTTACAGGAAACTGAAATGTTGCGTGAAGGGGAAAAACAGGAAAATTCCTCCTAAAAATTGTAATTTTCATGGCAGATTCCCCTTAAAATTGCAATTTTCATGGCAAATTCTGGTCAGGAACAATGCGGGATTTATGTATCTTGACTTCCATTTTTTGAGGGATTTTCAAGTTAATTCAAATTTATTTCAGGGGGAAAATGGGGAGATTGCTATTAAAAGTTGCAATTTTCATGGCAGATTCCCCTTAAAAATTGCAATTTTCATGGCAAATTCTGGTCAGGATGAAGGAAGGATTTCTGTCTTTTGACTTAATTTTTGCAGGGATTTTAGAATAAATTAAAATATTTCTTTAGGGGAAAAACAAGAAGGTTCCTCTAAAAAATGTCATTTTCACACCAAATTTCAGGTGGGAAAAAAGCAGATTTTTTTTATTAAGGAGGAAAACAGGGAGATTCCTCAAAAAACCTCCTCATTTTCACAGCACATTTTACAGTAAAAACTGCAGAATTTTTGTTTATTATTGAACTCCTCCTCAAGCACAACAACCCAAACATTTCCCTCCCATTTCTATTTTCACCCCCAGGTTTTAATACCAAAACCCCAATTCTGCACTTACTTTCTTCATCTATTTTCAACTCCTCGTTGTTTTTGATTTTCTCTGCAATTTCCTTTTCATTGAAGCCTTTGCTTGCCAAGAATTTAATTTTATATTCATCCCAAGAAACTCGACCTGGAATTGAGAACATTTCAACCTGAAATTTTGGATTTCATTCTTTCAAAATCAGCAAATTTTAAAGTTTTTTAGTCCAACACCACAACCCCACACTGAATTTTAGGAATGACAACATAAAAGCTGTCACCTGATTCATTTTTGGTGTTTTTTAGCCATAAAATTTGGTGAAAAAATCAATTTATTCTTTTTTTAAAATTTATTTATGAAAAAAAGAGCTGCCTACAGGACATCCTTTCCCACAAAAATCCAAATTTGGGATTCCAGACCTAAATTTGATCTCAAAAATAAATTCTAGATCCCAGAACTGACTTTAAAAGTGATTTTTTTGAGGGGAAAAATGTTGATTTTACCATCCCCATCAGGATCCACAGCTCTGAAGTGCATTTTGTTCTCCTCCACGGCCTCCTGGAAATGTTCATCTGTTTTCTCCATGATCCAACGCTGCATTTCCTTGGCACTGATTTTTTTATCATTATTGATATCCACCCTAGGGAGGAAAAACAAACAGGATTTCAGTTCGGAGTTCAGCAGGGAAAGAGCTGGTTGGGTTTTAGTTTACAAATTGTTTTATTCAGCAAAAATTCACAGAAAAATGACTGGTTTTGACTCTCTGTGAGAAACAAGTGAAAGCTCAGCCTTTAGTTCAGAATTAAAGTAAATAACTACATTAATTTAATTAAATTTAGCAAGATTTAGGTTGTTACTCAGTGAAATTTTTTATTAAATCATGTTTTTGAGGGAATTTTCCCCACAAATCATTGCTGATGGAATTTTGGGTCATTCCAAATTCGGAATTGGAAAAATTTTCTTCCAGACCTTGAATTCTCTCTCAATTTCTCTTTCCAGCCCTTTTTTTCAAATATCACTGAATTTTCATTTTTGAACATTGCACATCTCTTTGTTCTCCATGAGTTTTCTGGAATTTCTTGGATTCAGAGCTGCAGAATTCAATTTTTCCTGATTGAAATTATCAGGAAAATCCAATCTGATCAATCCTTAATTCATGAAGAAATTAATTTAAAAATTACAGTTCAAAACTAAAATTAAATCAAAATTTCTGAAGGGTTTTTTTTGAGCATGAAATAAACATTCAAAATATCACAAAAAATCAGATTTGATTTTGTTAACATTTCAAATTCTATTAAAAGCACCTCAAAACAATTTTTTTTCAAAACTCAAAGAAAAACCAGAGTTCAAACGCCCCAGTTTGCCTCTGGCCTTTATCTGCTGCCATCACTGAGTTGTTTTGACTGAAACTTGAATTATTCAAGATATGATTTGCCTTGAAATGTCAACTAAATGTGAAAAAAGAGATAAACAACCCCAAAAATGCAGATTTAGGGAGTTTCAATATCACAATTGCTACCAGGGAGATGCTTTTATAATTCATTTTTTATTTATTCAATAATTACTTTAATGAAATTCTATTTCTTCATGGCAAGTTGGCACCAAATAAAGCTTTGAAAGTTTATCCCCCTTGTGGTATTAATTGGAGGTGTTTTCATTAAAAAATGCAAATAAAGCCAACTCTGCCACCCGCTGTCTGAAAGTGCTAAAACAAAGCCAAAAAAAGGGAATTTTGAAAATATTAATGAAAAACTCCAAGTTTGAAATATCCACATTCTCAATTTTGAAATGTGAATGAAAATATCCCATTTTTAAAATATGAATTAAATTTCCCCATTTTAAATATTAAAATTATCAAATTTAAAATATTAATTAAAATCCCTAATTTTGAAATATTAATTCAAATTTCCATGTTTGAAATATCAATTAAAATCGCTAATTTTGAAAATATTAAAGCCTCAATTTTGAAACATTAGAATTCCAAATTTTGAACAGATTAATAAAAATTCCCAATTTTAATAAATATTCATTCAAATTTCCAATTTGGAACTATTATAATCCCTAATTTCGAAGCTACTAATTTAAATTCCCAAGTTTAAAGCATTAATTCAACTTTTCAATTTGGAACTATTTAAATCCTTAATTTTGAAGCTACTCATTTAAATTCCCAATTTTTAAACATTAATTCAAATTCCCAATTTGGAACTATTAAACCTTCCAACTTCAAACCCACCAAAATTCCCAATTTTGTGGGGTTTTTTTCCCTGTTCTTCTCTTTCTGACTTGGGGCATTCACATTCTCTGGAAAAAATCCCTTTGCCCAGGATTTTCCTCCTGGGAAGCGGAGCAAAGGAAAACAATTCTCATTTCATTTGCTTCTCCTGAGCTGTGCTGCTCTGGGATGTGTCTGGGGATGGTTCCATTGGTTCTGCTGGGAGCTGGTTTCAATCTTTGGCCAATTACAGAAACAGGAGCCTCCTCCAGCCAGGTCTCAGGAACTCTTGGGGGTTTATTTCACACCAGGATGGCTCAGCCACCTTTGGAGGCACAGGATGGCTTCTGCTGCACTGTTAGAAACAACAAGGTTTTAATAAAGGCAAAATAACCAATTTTTTAGAGAGAAAAGCCAAACCAGGTGCAAGAGGCCTCGCTGCCCCTGGTAAACACCTCCCAAAAGTGATTGGTTTCTTTGTTCTCTTCTTTTCCTCACAAAAGTGATTGGTTTCTTTGTTCTCTTCCTCCCAAAAGTGATTGGTTTCTTTGCTCTCTTCTTATCCTCACAAAAGTGATTGGTTTCTTTGTTCTCTTCCTCACAAAAGTGAGAGGTTTCTTTCTTCTTTTTCTAGAACATTGCCCAGGCAGGATTTTTTGGCTCCTGTCCACTAGCCATCCTTAATTCGAGGTGCCAGAGGGTGTCAGGTTGTGTTCTGACCCTGTCAGTGTTGTTTTAGTTTCCTGCATTGTTTATTTTACCCTTTTATTTTCTTCCCTCTTATTTCCTGCTCCCATAAATTTTTGTTGCCTGAGAGCCCCTTAACTTAAAATTTATAGCAATTCACGGGGGGGTGTTGGTGTTCTCAGGGGTCCCAGAATGAAGGAAGATATTAGAATCTTGACCCCATGTTTCAGAAGGCTGATTTATTATTTTATGATATATATTATATTAAAAGAAAATATCTACTATATAAAAATATAAAATATTTTTATATTTTACTATATATACTATAGTAAAATATATATTTTTATATATTGTATCTATTATTATATATACAATTATATATATTATATATCATTATTATATATATTATATATATTATATGTATAATATGTAGTATATAAGAATATACTATATAAAACTATATGTAATTTTATGTAGTATCTTAAAACTATACTAAAAGAATAGAAGAAAACTTTCATCAGAGGCTTGCAAGGAATAGAAAGGAATGATAATAAAATCTTGTGACTGACCAGAGAGTCCGAGACAGCTGGGCTGTGATTGGTCATTAATTAAAAACAACCACATGAGACCAATCAAAGATGCACCTGTTGCACTCCACAGCAGCACATTTATAATTATTGTTTATATTTCATTTCTGAGGCCTCTCAGCTTCTCAGGAGAAAAAATCCTAACAAAAGGATTTTTCATAAAATATGTCCGTGACAAGGGGGTTCATTTTCTCCATTTCAGGGGACACTCCTGCCTTCCCAAACCAAGAGTTTATTTTTATGATAAATTAATAAATGAGCCGTGTGAGGACACGGAGCTAGATGCACCTGAGTGCAACAGCAGCACAGCCCTGACTCACTTGGAGAAGATGCCCACGAGCTTCCTCCGGTTCCGGCGGGGCTGCGAGTCCTCCTCGAACTCCTCGCGCTCCTTGCCCAGGAACACCTCCTGGTGGAACTCCTTGTTCAGGTGCCCGTCCAGCTCCATCTTGACGCCGTTCAGGTGGTCGGGGGGCAGGATCTCGTTCTCCTCCCTGGCCTCCCCTGCCCTCTCCTTCAGCACAGAGTGGTTGGCAGGCCTGGCATAAACGTCCATCAGCAGGAAGATGAACAGGAGGGAGAGGTAAAGAGAGCCCACGCTGCACAGGAAAGCTTGTCTTGACATCATTTTTATGGGGTTTTCTTTCCTTTTTTATTATTTATTGGCTGCTGAAATCACTGTGGGGTCTAAAAGAAAAAAAGGAGAAAAAACAAATGAAACTGAAGCAAAAGGTCACTGTGGGTTAAATGAATTAAAAGGAAAAAAGGAGAAAAACCAAGTTAAACTGAAGAAAGATGTCATTAATGAACATATAAAAATTAAAATAACCTATGCAAAGTATTAATTACTTACATACATATAATTATATGTGCATAACTTATTTACATACACATAAATATGAGTACATAAGTTATTTATATACAAACATATGCACATAACATTTATATACACATAAATATAAGTACATAAGTTATTTATATACATACAAACATATGCACATAACTTATTCATATACATATATATATGTATACCTATACATATGTTTATACATATACTTTAATATATACATATATATATTAAAGCATATATATACAAATGTGTATATATATACTTGTATATATACACAAGTGTGTATACAGATACTTGTATATATACACACAAGAATAAATTCAGAGGAACCTACACAAAAATAGAGGAGTTTTTGATGTCAGACATTAAAAGGGCCTGTTAATTAATATATATATATGGAATTAACAGTGGCAGATCCAAGAGAAAGCGGAGCTGGAAACACCCAGGAAACAGCGGCGGGGAGGAGCTGTCACAGAGCCATAAAATCCGAGTGTACTGCCCTGGAAGTGACCCACAGGGGCCATCCCGCCCAATTCCAGGGAAAAATAATCCCAAATCCTGTCACCGAGCCATAAAATCCAAGTGTCAGGCCCTGGAAGTGACCCACAGGGGCCATCCCTCCCAATTCAAAGGAAAAATAATCCCAAATCTAACAGAGAGCGCACCAAGGAACCGAAAGCCCTCAGAGCCCCCAGAACCCCTTGGAGCCCTCGGGGCCCTCCACGATCCCCGCGGGGCTGCGGGAGGAGCCGCCCGCACTCACCGGGAGGCGCTGGGCAGGGAGCGGACGCTGCCCCGAGCGCCGTGCCGGCCGCGGGGAGGCTCAGCCCGGGCCCGGCCGCCGCTGAGGCCCTCACGGCCCCTGACGGAGGCCGGCGCTGCCAGGGCGGAGGGAGGTGGGGAGGAAGCGGAAGTTTCCTCACTGCGCCGCGCGGCGGGAAGGCTCGGCGGCCATCTTAGGTGAGGGCAGCCGCCATTTCCGGCAGAGTGAGGGGCAAAGGGGCGTTTTCCGGGCGGTCCTGTCGTTATCTCGGTTGTTAACATGTTGATCTCCTCCTGCTTCCTGGCTCTGTGTGTGTGGCTGTTTTCTTTGAATTATGAAATGGTTTGGGTTGGAAGGGACCTTAAATAGAATCTAATGCAAACCCCTGCCCATCCGTGGAATTGCTCAATGCCAGGTTGGACACTGAGGCTTGGAGCAAGCTGGGATAGTGGAAGGTGTCCCTGCCCATGGCAGGGGGTGGCACTGAATGGGTTTTGAGCCCATCCCAATCTTTTACTATTCCGTGATTCCATGAACAAGGCGCGGCCAAGGCGCACTGCCCAAACCCAAGATGGCTCCTCCTCGGCCTCACATGCCCTACTCAAAGATGGCGGCCAGCGCGTCAGGCGCGGCGGCCTCCGTCCTTCTGCCCGCCCCTTGCCCCGGTGCGAGAAGCGCCGGAGCCGCGGCAGGAGCAGGGACGGAACCGCCGCTTCCCCGAGGAGAAGGCGGAAAGCGCGGGAGAGCCATGAAACCACCGCAGTGCGGCAGCGGCGCTCGGTGAGCGCTCCCGCAGAAAGCTTGTCCCCTCCCGGTGGCCGTACCGCCGTTCCCGCCTAAACGGGGCGGGCGTGGCGGCGGCGCCGGCCGTGAGGGGCCCCGCGGCCATGAAGGCGCTGCGGCGGCTGAGCCGGCACCGCACCGCGCTGGGGCTCGGCGGGCTCTCGCTCTGCGCCGCCGTCCTGCTCTATCTCGCCAAGTGCACCTCCGAGGGGCTGCGCCCGCTGCCCGCGCCCCCCGCGCTCCCGCACAGCCAGCCCGGCCGGGGGGCCCGCGCCGCGCCCCCGGCCGGCCCTGAGGGCAGCGCCTTCGTGGCCGTGGTGGTGATGAGCGGCCCCAAGTACAGCGAGCGGCGCAGCATCATCCGCAGCACCTGGATGGCGGCGGCGCGGCAGGCGCCTCACGGCCACGTCTGGAGCCGCTTCGTGGTGGGCACGGCGGGGCTGAGCGCCGAGGAGCTGCGGAGCCTGGAGCTGGAGCAGAGCCGCCACCGCGACCTGCTGCTGCTGCCCGAGCTGCGCGACTCCTACGAGAACCTCACGGCCAAGGTGCTGGCCACCTACGTGTGGCTGGACGCGCACCTGGACTTCCAGTTCGCCCTCAAGGCGGACGACGACACCTTCGTGCGCTTGGACGTGCTGGTGGAGGAGCTGAGGGCCAAGGAGCCGCGGCGCCTCTACTGGGGCTTCTTCTCGGGCCGCGGGCGGGTGAAATCCGGGGGGAAGTGGAAGGAGAGCGCCTGGCTGCTGTGCGATTATTACCTGCCCTACGCGCTGGGCGGCGGCTACGTGATCTCCGCCGACCTGGTGCGCTACCTGCGCCTCAGCAGGGACTACCTGAACCTGTGGCAGAGCGAGGACGTGTCCCTGGGCGTGTGGCTGGCGCCCATCGACGTGAAGAGAGTGCACGACCCCCGCTTCGACACCGAGTACAAATCGCGCGGCTGCAGCAACAAATACATCGTGACTCACAAGCAGAGCATCGAGGACATGCTGGAGAAGCACCAGACGCTGGCCAAGGAAGGGAAGCTCTGTAAGGAGGAGGTGAAACTCAGGCTTTCCTACATGTACGACTGGGGAGTGCCTCCCTCGCAGTGCTGCCAGAGGAAGGACGGCATCCCCTGAACGCCTCGGGAAGAAGGCTCAGGATGGTGGACTCTGGTTGCTGTTACGCGGGGAGAATCCCATTAAAATGGAATTCTTGCCTCAGTTTCTCCCTCAGAACATTGGGCCCAAGGCTTTGGGATGCAGGCCTGGCTGGATTTCGGGAAGAGCAGAAGCCTGGAATCTCCCACTCCATATCCAAGGACAGACTTCCCAAATCCCAGCCCGGTGCTATGGATCCATAATTCCAGCTGAACTGAGCGGGAAGAGCTGATAAAATGGAATTATTGCCTTGGTTTCTCCCTCGGAAAATTGGGAACAAATGATTCCCCTCAGGCACCGATCCCAAAGGCTTTGGGGTGCAGGCCTGGCTGGATTTAGGGAAGAGCAGTTAATTGGAGTCAGGGTTAATTACTCTGAAAAAGATTTTGCACGACTCACTCTGTCACCCTGACACTCCCTGAGAGCTGCTGACGTGGCATGGTTAAAGATGCTTAAAAAATAAAATAAAACAAGTGCCAGAAAGCAGAGCAAGAGGTCAAATGCCAGGATTAAAGGCAAATAAAAGATGTCAAAACACAAAAAGTAGAGAAAAGGGGGGAGAGAACTGGAATGAAAAGTTGGAACAGATTCTGAGGTTGATTTACTAAAGGTCATGCTAAGTTTTGATGCTGATAAGACTAAAAGGAGGCTGCTGTTTATTCCTTGGCAAGGAAATGCCAGCTTGGCAAGGAGGGAAGAGCCCAAATTGGGAGCAGATTATTCCAGAGGGTGGGAGCAGGGATCAGCTTTTCCTGGGATAGCTGCAGGGAGAGCAGAGAATGGAATCATTCCGTTTGCTCATTTGTCTTGTTTTGCTCTCTGAAAGGCAATGTACATAAATCACCTGGCTGCTCCAAAGGGAGGTGGCTGAATTTTGGCAGAAATTAAATTTATTCTTATTTTGGGAGAAGATTTTTTGGCTTTGCAAAGCCTCCAGGTGTTGTTTTGAGCTTATTTCCCTCCAACACTCACTCAAGAACTCCCTGGCTGCTCCAAATTTAGGTTTATTTTTAATACAAATGAGCAAAAATTGATCAGTAGGAGTTCAAAAACCATTTGCCCAAGGGTGGGGATTTAAGGTATAAAAGTGAAATTTGTGCAGTCAAGAGAAAAAGGTTCCCCCCACCCCAAAAATTGAATTTGGAGAACTTTTATTTCTCTTTTCAGCACACTAAAAAATCACATTCAGGTGCTCCAAGCTGGGGGAATTCCCTCCTCCTCTCCAAAAATTCCTTGCAGAGGAGCTAAAATTGAATTAATTATCAGTGACACGTCCAAAATTTGGGCTTTTCCCCTCAGTCCTGCCTACACCAAAACAGAGCTCAGGCCTCAGACAGGATTTCTTTAACTCCAAACCTGGAATTCCAGCCTTTTCCAGGGGCAGCTGCTCCAGAGTTTCCCCAGTGCCCTGTGCCAGCTGCAGCTCCTGCAGTGTGAGCAGTTTTTACTTTGGAAATGTAAAATTTCATTTTTTAAACGTCGTTTTGGTGAGGGTTTTTTTTTGTGTGTGTGTTTGTTGCACTCTGCACTTTCATTCCCGTTCCATTCCCTCCTGCCCAACTCTGGCTGGAAGAGACAAATGGCACAGAAAAATTGAAAATAAAACAAGTGCCAATTTCTCTTTCTTTTTGCTTAGCAAAATCAGGAATTTTAGGAATTAGGAATACCAAAGGGATCAGCTACATTGGAATTTTATTTTTTTTTTGTTATTCTTCTTTTAATTAATTAATTACTGAAGATCAAAAATCTTCAGAAGATTTTTTTTTTTAATTTTCAAGGCTTTTTTTCCTAAAACAAAACTAAAATTCTGCAAAACCTCAATTATGTTGAGCTCAATTATTATAATTATTATTCTAATAATTATTATTATAATGCATGCATAGGGATTACCAAGGAGTATTTTTCCCCAAATATCCTGTTCCAAAGCAGGAACTTTCCAAGATGTCAGCAACTTCCAGTTTTTTAAACATCCATTTGCCATTTGAGGTTCATCAGTGTTGTCTGTGTCGTGATAAATTACCTGTAATGTGAATATTTATTTATAATTATATTTATTTATCATTCTTGCCAGTGTATTCTCTTTATTTTCCCAGAAAAAAATACAAATAAATCAATTTATTCCCAGAATAACATCCATTTTCCCGTTATTTTATCCACCTTTACCCTTTTTTCCCAGGAAAATTACAAATAAATCCATTTATCCCCGTCATAACCTCTATTTTCTCATTATTTTATCCCGCTCAGCCTTTTTTTCCCTGGAAAATTACAAATAAATCAATTTATTCCCATCAAAACATAAATTTTTTCTATTATTTTATCCATCTGGCCCTTTTTTCTCAGGAAAATACCAAATAAATCCATTTATTCCCAGAATAACATCAATTTTCCCATTGTTTTATCCACCTTTCCCCTTTATTTTCTGTGGAAAATTCCACCTGGGAAGCAAAACCAGGTGAGGATGAGGCCAAATTATTTTAAAAGAAATTTCACCCCCCCCTTGATTTCCTTGGAATCTTTAATCCTCAGCATTCCAATATTTTTAAAATCACTTTTCCTCCAAATTTCAAACATTCCACCCTCAAACAAACAACTCAAACTTCCCTCAAAAATGAAAATAAACGGATTTTTGCCCATAAATAATTTGGGATAACGGGTTTTGCTGTTGGAGCAAAGGGATCCTTTTGGAATTTGTTCCCAGATTTTCCTGCCTGTCCCAGGCAGTCGCTAGATGTCACTCCAAGCCTTTGGAAGTGTGAATTCCTTAAAAAAAAAGGAATTTAACTGTTTAAAACCAGATGTTTGTGACTAAAATCGGGTGGTGGGCTCCGATTTTAACAAAAAATAATTGGGGGAAAAGGGAAAGGAGTTTTCCAATTAAAACATGGAATTATTGAGGATGGAGCCACCGTGTTTTTCCATGGAATCCATTGATGAGCAAACCTAAAGAGAAACCTTTGAAAAAGTCCCTAAAATACAGGAAAATTAATACAATTATTGAAATTTCATTAAAATAATGAAAACCATTCCTGGATTTTTTTAAGGAACAACTCAACCCAAAATCCCAGTCCCTGTGTCCCCTTTTAATCAGGAATTTTTGGGGTTTCCTCAGCTGAAAATTCCATGGATTTGAGCTGGGAAATTTCATTTTCCAAAATTCCCAAACCTGCCCATGTGTGGCCCCTGCTCCAATTTTTGGGATGATTAAAAACCCTGATTTAAATTAAAAATTCTTATTAAAAATTATTAAAAATTTACTCACACTCCAGGAGCTTCCCAGGGGACTTTGTGGGATTGGGAGCCGATTCCTCTTTTCAACAGGAAGATTCACCTGGATTAGATGCTGGAATTAAGGGGAAAATTAGAATTCTCTTTTATTTGAGGAACATCTCCTCATGGAAAACATGGAAAAACATGGAAAAAGGTGGGAAAAAGTGGAAAAACATGGAAAAATCTGGACACTGCTCCAAGTTTTGAAGAAAACTCAGGAATCCATGATCCCACAGATCCAAAGAGCTCTGGAGGTGCCAAGGAGTGCCCAGGAAGTTGGGAAGGAACATCTCCTGGTGGAAAACCACAATTCCCACTTTCTGGTGGTCCCCATCATTTCCTGCTTCCCTTGACAGCCAAAATCCCAGGAATGTCAGCCCTGTTTATTTTCCACTCTCCAGCTCTGGCCAAGTGGGGCAGCTCCCACAAAGCGCAAGATCCACGAGGAACAGAAAAGGCTGGAAAAGGAATAATTCTGATTTTTGGAGGAAAGGAAAACATCGTCGTTGCCGACGGTGATCGATGGATTTGGGGCGGTGCCAGAGGGCTTGGAATCATCACAGCACAAACCACTGGAAAAAACATTTATCCCGAGCTGCTGCTGGCCAGGACAATTCCAAATATTTACTTTAGGTGTTGATTTTAGGGAAGGACTCGAGCCAGGACTCTGGATCTGGATCTGCCAAAATCCTGATGCTTGAGGTGCTAGGAGCTGGAATTTGGGGCCAATCCTTCTGATTTTATCTTGGGTAATTATTTCTCCTTCTTTCCATGCCCTGATGCCACAAAAATGAGTGTCCTGCTCCCCCTTGGGAATGTGCTGGGCTGGATCCAGGGTGAATCCATGGCTTTGCTAAACTGAAATCCCAGACTGGGAATCATTTTGGAGTTTTTTTGCAGTTTCCTGGGTGACTTTTTCCCTGCTGGGATTTGCAGCTCCTCAGAGTCCAGAGCTCTGCAGATCCTGCTGTCCCTTCCCAAATCCCGCTGTGAAAAACACCGTGAGAATCTTCAGGATTTTCCCAATTTGAGGTGCTGTGCATAACAACTTGGAAAAATTTGAATTATCCTGCTTTTCCTTATCATTCCCTTTAATTCCATAGGAATTCCTGGCTAGGAGGAAATTTTGGGGTTTTTGTGGGATGGGGGTGACTCAGCTGCTCCTTGGAGTCTTGGAATTAAAAATCCAGGAAAAACCTTCCAAGATACAAATCCAAGCATCCACCACTAAACCACGTCCCCAAGTGCCACATCCAGGGGCTTTTGGGATGGGGATCCACAGGTTTTTGGGATGGTGACCCACAGGTTTTTGGGACACTTCCAGGGATGGGGACTCCACCGCTTCCCTGGGCAGCCCATTCCTGTGGTTGTGCACCCTTTCAGTGAGGAAATATTCCCAAATATCCAATCTAATCCCAGCCTGGTGCTGTGGATCCATAATTCCAAAGGAATTGGGTGGGAAGAGATGATAAAATGGAATTTTTGCCTCAGTTTCTCCCTCAGAACATTAGGAGGAAATCGTTCCCCTCCGGCACCGATCCCAAAGGCTTTGGGGTGCAGGCCTGGCTGGATTTCGGGAATTCTGCTTACCTCCCACTTTATGAAATTCCAGCCTGGCTCCTGGAAAGCTCCAGGGCTGTGGCTGGGAGGTTTCTGAGGACAGGGAGTGGGATAAGAAAACAATAACCAGGATCCGATTTCTGCGGAGCCCCGGGAGGAGATAATTGGAGTCTCCGAGAGCTGCTGATAAGATCAGCCTCAGTTGCTATTTTCAGGCTCAGACGGCAGGGCTGGAGACACCGAAATAAATCCCAAAACCTGAGCTGCAGGCTCCCGAAGAGCTCTGTCTCCAAGGAAATCCATAAATATTGCAAGGTGTGGGACAGCGGGACCAGCCTGGCCTGGTTTTTCTTGGGGGCACCGCAGGGGAAGGACTGAGGGGGAAAAGGAGGAATTAAGGAGGAAAACGACTTTTTTAATTCCAAGAGGGAATTTAAAAACCTGCAATTCCTGCCGGGAAGGAGGCAGGGAATACCCAGAGCCCGGGGCAGGAGGCGGGAAAAGGAATTCCTGAGCGGAGTCAGCATCTCCTGATCCTGGCGGTGGCTGCAGATGGGACCTCAGGCGTCACCTGGATGGAGAGAAAATAAACCCGGATTAGAAAATTCGGAGAGGGATTGATTCCCAAGCTCAGGCTATTCCCTAATTCCATGATTCTGGGTGTCCTAGTGCCTCCATTCCCTGAATGATCCCCGATTTCCCTGGAGGGGTACACGCAGCTCCTTCCCTGTTTGGACAAAATGTAGGATTTGGGGATGTCCTGCAGGAACAGGATGGGAACTGGTGATCCCGTGGATCCTCCCAGCTCAAGATATTCCCCATGGGGATGAAAATTCCAGGAAAATGCGCCCATTCCTTGGATGATTCCTGGTTCCCCGCAGCCCTTCCCCGCAATCAGGGAGTGTTTATCCCAGCACTTCCCTTTCCATGGGAGCTTTTCCATGGCTTTTCCATGCCTTTGCAGACATCAAACAGCTCATTTCCCTTGGCTTTGGTCCGTGAAATGGGCTGGAACAGCGGCTGTAAACAACTGCAGCAGCAACGCTGAGGTTGATTTAAAAGCCAGGAATTTTTGGGGTTTTTTTCCCCCTCTCCTTTTTTAACGCTTTAAATCCAAATTTTTCCACAGCTTTGCCCGTTCCCCTCTCTGGGAAGGCAAGGAAAATACAAAATTCAGGATAGAAATTGGGATGAAATGATCCTTAAGGGGTTCTTAGGATCACCCAGCAGTGCTGGGAATTCACATCCTGCCCTGGTTGTGAATGGGGGACCCAGGTTAAATGGAAATAGGAATTTTTTCCCTATTTTTTCATTTTTCTGGGCAAATCCAGAACAATCCAGGGAAAGGAGATTTTTATTGTAGTTGCCCTGGGGAACACCAGCACCCAGGTGGTTTTGAGGATCCTAAAGGGCTTTTCCAACCATAGATTCCCAAATTTAGCAGGGATTGGGACCCTCAAGAGCACAGCCATGAACCCACCTGGATTTCCAGCCAGAACTGGGGAGAATTTTAACATTCCTGTGCTTCCCCTTGCACATTTTGGGGCTCAAAACTCCCTGTCAGAGCTTTTTTCCTCTCATTCCCACAAAGAAGTGGGAATTCAGAGGGAAAATCCTGTGTTTGGGGCTTGGGCAGGATATAGAATACAAATTAATGAATTCTTTGTAACTATTAAGATAAGAAGATAAGATATAATACGATATATAATATAATATAATATAATATAATATAATATAATATAATATAATATAATATAATATAATATAATATAATATAATATAATATAATATAATATAATATAATATAAAATAAATATAAAGAATTTTGCTGGGCAAATTTATGCAGCTCCAGCCTCTTCTCCTTTGCTGTTTGCAAGCCAGAATCCCAAAATTCCATTTTTCCATCACACCGACATGGGGGGTTCTGGCTGGGAAGTGGATTTCACCTCACATTTATCCTCATCATCCCCGAAACAATCTCTGCAGCATCCTCCTGCTGCTGCCTCCCTCCTCCTCCTGTAAGGACTTGGGGAATGTTGGAGAGGGACCAGCTAATTGTCACTAATTGTGAACTGCACTAATTGGGATATTTGGGATATTTAATCCCCGCTGCTGAAACCGTCCCGGGCTGCTCCATCAAAGGCCCCAGTGTCGCAGACACAGAGGGGTTTTTCATGCCAGCGGCTGCTGCGGGCGATGGCTCCAGCCTGGCTGGAGGGCAGAGCTGTTATTAGGGAATTAAAGCGGCAGACGCCGCTCCAGCGGGGCTCCGCGCAGCCCGCGCCGCGCTGGCAGCGGGAATTGCATCCCGGGGCGGCTCAGCAGTGCCAGGGAACCGGGAGCGGGAGCAGGGATCGCCCTGGGCCCTCGTGGGGCTGGGATCGCAGGGGCTCCTGCAACTGGAGCCTGCCCAGAGCTGGAAATGGGGCTGGGATCCACTGGGAAACGGGGCTGGGATCCACTGGGAAATGGGGCTGGGATCCATTGGGAAATGGGACTGGGATCCACTGGGAAACGGGGCTGGGATCCATTGGGAAATAGGGCTGGGATCCATTGGGAAATGGGGCTGGGATCCAATGGGAAACGGGACTGGGATCCACTGGGAAACGGGGCTGGGATCCACTGGGAAATGGGGCTGGGATCCACTGGGAAACGGGGCTGGGATCCATTGGGAAATAGGGCTGGGATCCATTGGGAAATGGGGCTGGGATCCAATGGGAAACGGGACTGGGATCCACTGGGAAATGGGGCTGGGATCCACTGGGAAATGGGGCTGGGATCCATTGGGAAACGGGGCTGGGATCCGTTGGGAAATGGGGCTGGGATCCACTGGGAAATGGGGCTGGGATCCACTGGGAAACGGGACTGGGATCCATTGGGAAACAGGGCTGGGATCCATTGGGAAATAGGGCTGGGATCCATTGGGAAACGGGGCTGGGATCCACTGGGAAACAGGGCTGGGATCCATTGGGAAACGGGGCTGGGATCCATTGGGAAAAGGGGCTGGGATCCATTGGGAAATGGGGCTGGGATCCACTGGGAAATGGGGCTGGGATCCATTGGGAAACGGGGCTGGGATCCACTGGGAAACAGGGCTGGGATCCATTGGGAAATGGGGCTGGGATCCACTGGGAAACAGGGCTGGGATCCATTGGGAAAAGGGGCTGGGATCCATTGGGAAATGGGGCTGGGATCCGTTGGGAAATGGGGCTGGGATCATTGGGAAATGGGGCTGGGATCCAATGGGAAACGGGACTGGGATCCATTGTGTGAGGAAAATCAATCCACAAATGTCAGGGGTTTGTGTCCAAAAAGGAGACAGAGTCTTTTGGTTTCTTGTGGATTAATTTTCCTAACAGTTGGGAAATGGGGCTGGGATCCACTGGGAAATGGGGCTGGGATCTGTTGGGAAAAAGCTCCAAGATCCCTTAGGAATACACAGTCAGTCCCAGGGATGGTGTTTCCCTCTTGGATTTGGGATTTGGAGGGGAATTTTTGGGATTTTGCCTGTGTAAAACAAACATCCCAAGGCTGGGAACATCTGGGAGGCTCTGATTAGTGGGAACATCTGCTGTGGGTGTCTGGATTCCAGATGGGAGAAAACAGCTTGGAATTCCATCCGGGAAATCCAGGAAAAATTGGAAATGTGTCCTGGTGGGAGCACTGAGCAACGAGCTGAAAATCAGAAAGAAAATATTTTAAAACCCCCAAAATTCCACCAAAAAAAAAAAAAAACCAAAACAAAACCAAACCCCACAGAACATCCCAAAAAGAAAAAGGGATTCCTTCAGGAAAATCAAAGGTGTGGGAAGGAAAAAGAATAAACTCAAAGCCTTGTGGAATAAACCCAAATATTGGGATTTATTATTAATGCAATGATCAATTATTCATGCTCCCAAAGTGAGATTTTTTTGAGGGAATTTTGGAGTTTTTATCCAGGCAGAGAATCCTGGAAAACAAATGGGGCAGCTGGACTTGGATGTGATTCCACAGCATCCCAGCACAATTCCAGCCTCATCCCAGCAGGGAATGGGGAAATGAAGGAAAGATTTGCAGCAGGAAAAATCCCAAAATCCACTTTAGGACAATGTCAAGTCCTGGATTCCCTGGAGAATCTCAAGGCAGAGATTTAAACCCCACCTGGACACTTTTCCAATGATTCTCAGCTGCTTTCCTGCGGAAGGGGAGGAGGAACCCTGGAATTCCATCCCAGCTGGATCCTTTTGGGGTTCCAGGGGTGATCCCACAGGATCCCAGCACAATTCCAGCCTCATCCTGCAGGGACTGAGGGAACGAGGGGAAGGTTTGCAGCAGACAAATCCCAAACCCACCTTCATTCCCTGGAGAACCCCAAGGCAGGGATTTGCAGCCCTGAACAGGAACCTCCAGACAAAATAAACACCCAGCAGGGAATATTTATTTTAGGCACATTCCAGACTCTCCATTTCTGGCAGTTTCCACTTCTCCTGGAATTCCACTTGACAGATCCCTTCATCTCCTTCCCTGGGAGCTCTGGCTCCTTCCCCAGGGGCAATTTTTCCACTTGGGATTTGCACACACACACACACACAGGTCAATATTTGGGAGTTCACACCTGGATTTTGCACACACGCATGTCAATATTTGGGAATTCACACCTGGATGTTGCGTGGATTCACTCCTGCAGGACAGGGGGATTTGGGAGCAGATTTGGGAGCACATCCCGGCCTTACCCTGCTGTGGGAATTGTTAAAACCTAAGGGAAAAAACATCCCTGAAAGGTGATTTTTAATTAAAAATTAATTTTTAAGGTGTTGAGGTGCTGAATATTTGGGCTTGATGGGGGAAAAGGGAAAGGGGAAAAGGGAAAGGGGGAAAGGGGAAAGGGGAAAGGAAAAAGGAAAAGAAAAGAAAGGAAATCCCCACAATTTTACCCCAACTCCTCCTGCTGCCCCCAAATCTCCTCCACAGCACCAAAACCTCTCCCAAATCCCAGTTATTTGGCCATTCCCAATTCCAGTTTGACCATTCCCAGATCCCACTCTGACCACTCCCAAGTCCCAGTTTGAGCGCTCCCAAGTCCCAGTTTGAGCGCTCCCAGCCCGGCCCGGGTGGGCAAACAAAGGCTGGGCCCGGGCTCCAGGCAGGAATTTCCAGCCAGGATGGAGCCAGACACATTTACATTCCTTGAGCCCGAGTCAAACCCGAATCCTTCCCAAGATTTGCAGCCTCTCCCCCAGCTTCCCTTTCCAAAGAGAAAAAAAAGCTGGAAGTTTGGAAAAGGGGGTTTATCCTGGGGTTTTTCAGAGGGATTTTTATTTTTTCCCACCCTATCCCTTTCCCCTGTACACAGGTTTGATCCCAAAAAATTGGGAATTTTTGCTGGGAGCCAGGAAGAAATTCTGGGAAAAGTGAAAAGCTCCCAGACAGGCACTGAAAGAATTCCAGGGAGATAAAACTCGTTGGGAATGCCTGGGATTGACAGGAGGGGAAAAGGAGGGGAAAAGAGGGGAAAAGGAGGAAAAAAGAAGGGGGAAAAGGAGGGGAAAAGGAAGAAAAAAGGGGAGCAAAGGAGAGAAAAAGGAGGGGAAAAGGAGGGGGAAAAGGAGGGGAAAATGAGGGAAAAGGAGGAAAAAAGGAGGAGGAAAGTAGGGGGGAAAGGGGGAAAAAGGAGGAAAAAAAAAGGGGGGGAAAGGAGGGGGAAAAAAAGGGGGGGAAAAGAGGGAAATCCCGGCTCCAGCCCAGCCGGGCGAGCAGGATCCCACCCCCCGGGCAGGGATGTGGCGCCTGCAGGGAATTCGAGCCGTTCCCAAAGAAAATTGGGATCATTTCATTCCTGGCTCCGTGCCCAGGCTGGCGGGTTTTGGTGGAAATGATGGAAAAAAGGAGGAGATTCCCAAAAGTTGCTCCGATGTGTGGTTCCCGAGGCTCGGGGCTGTCCCGGGGAGCGGCTCCTGCAGGGGGCAGGGAAAGGGATCGAATCCAGAGTCCCAAAATTCACCTGGATTGAGACACAGAGAGCTCCAAACTGCCTCAAATCCACACTGAAAACTCCAAACTGCCCAAAATCCGCACAGAAAATCCAAATTCCACCTGGATTTGGACACGGAAAACTCCAAACTCCCCAAAACTCCAAATTCTCCCCAAATCCACCTGGATTTGGAACCAGAAAACTCCAAATTCCCCAAAGTCCACCCAGAAAACTCCAAATTCCCCCCGAATCCACCCGAATTCGGACCCAGAATCTCTGGAAGTTCCAGGACCAGAATTTTCCATGGATCTCTCCCAGTCCCAGCCAAACCCAGGGATAAAAGTGAAATTCCAGCTCTGGAATCGTGTCCCAGTTTTTGGGGCAAAGTGAAAAATTCCCAAAATATCCCGGGGAATGCCCACAGCCCCCCACTGCTCCGTCCCCTCTCAGATTTTCGTTTTTCACTTTTCCTTTCCCATTTTTTTTGCCCTTTCCATGTTTTTATTTTTTTGGGAATCCAATCTCCCGTGACCGCCCCTCACCTCCCATCCCCTCGCGCTCTTGGTCCGCAGATCAAAGGGACAAAAGAAATCAAAACCTGGGAGGAAAAGAAAACAGCTCCTAAAAAACAAAAAAAGGGAATTTTGGGAGAATTCCTGCACTTCTGAGGTCCTACACAGCTCCAATCCCTGATTCCCTGGGAAATATCGCTGAGGGAGCGCTCCATAGGAAAAAACCATAAAAATTCCATGTTTTCCTGGTCCTTCCTTCTGCTTTCACAGGATCAGCAGCTCCCTGATTTTCCCGGATTCCCCTTTGGAATCTGCCCTTCCCAAATCCCCCAAAATTCCCCAAATCCCCCAAAATTCCTCATCCCACATCCAATCCCACAGGGAGATTCATCAGCTCCCAAACACTCAGGAGTAGGGAAGAGAATTAAGGATTTATCCCTGATTTTCCTGGATTCCCCTTTGGAATCTGCCCCTTCCCAAATTCCCAAAATTCCCCAAAATTCCCCAAAATTCCCCAAAATTCCTCAACCCACATCCAATCCCGCAGGTCAACACTCAGGACAAGGAGTAGGGAAGAGAATTAAAGATTTCTCCCAGATTTTTCCAGCTTTAATGACTCCACAGCCACTGGGCATGGGCAGGGAGGGAGGAACCGCTGAAAAACCCTGGAAACTCCTGGGAATTCCCTTTTTCCCTGTGCTGGGAGAGCAGGAGAAGCCCCCGGGGCTGCGGGCTGTGCCAATCCCAGCCCAACATTCCCATTTTTCCCCGGGAATCACCTGCCCTGGAGGTGCCAGACAGATGATATCGGGGTTTGGCACCCAAACCCGCATTCCTCTGCAAACACCAATTTAAATTCCTGGCTCCCGGAGCTCCCGGAGCCAGAAAAAAACGGGAATGAAACAAAAATCTGCGATGCCAGGATGTGATAAATGGGGTGGGGACCGGGAACCGCTCAGCCCGGCGTGTTTGGGGCTGGGGGGACTCCAGAGATTCCCGAAAAATCCCCGCTCCTGCTTTGGGGCCCTGAGCGGGATAGACCCAGGGGATGGCCCCGGGAATGGGGCTTGGGGTGGGAATGGGGGGAGTTCGGGATTCTGGGGTTGGGGGAGAGTTTGGGATTTTGGGACTGAGGGAGAGTTTGGGACTCCAGGATTCAGAGGGAGTTTGGGATTCTGGGATTGAGGAAAACTTTGGGATTTTGGGACTGAGCGAGAGTTTGGGACTCCAGGATTCAGAGGGAGTTTGGGATTCCTGGTTTGAGGAGGAATTCAGGATTCTGAGATTTGAGGGAGATTTTTGAATTTTGAGATTGAGGAAGAGTTTGGGATTCTGAGATTGAGGGGACGCTCGGGATTCCTGGTTTGGGTGAGAATTCAGAATTCCTAGTTTGGGTGAGAATTTGGGATCTTGGGCTTGAGGACGAGAAGAGTTTGGGATTCCTGGTTTGAGGAGGAGTTCAGGATTCCAGGATTTGAGGGAGAGTGAATAAATAAACTGGGAAAACTGTCTATATAAACGATGGAAAACCATATATATAAATATAATTATATATATTATATACTTTCTAAAAATATAAAATATATATAATTAAATTTAGAAAATATATAATTAGAGACATAATTATATATATAATAAATATATATATATAATTATAATATATAATTTTATTTTAATATAAAGGATATAAAAGGGTTCAAGCCTTGGATTGCTTGGATTGTAGGAAAACATTTTCCTGGTCAAATACACCCAAATCTGAACCTGGGAGAGGATCCACACCATTCCCAACCCCCTGGAAAAAGCAATTTTGCTGGAAAATCCTTGTCCCCTTCCTCCCCACCACACAGAAAAGAGTCACTGATTTATTTCTGGTATTTCCCATCTCAATCCTTCATTTCCAACCCCAACACAAAACCCAAATCAATCCCAAAAAAAAACCCCAAAGCCGTGCTGGTTACAAGTGCTACAGTGAAAAAACCAAATTACAACACAACGAGCCCAAAGTCAGCGTGCTGCTCCGTGAGCGCCTGGTGAAGCACAAATCAAATATTCCAAAGGGTTTTTTGGGTAAAAAGAGGGTAAAAAGCAGAATTCTGGTGAAGAACGAGCCGGTGAGGACCTCAAAAATCAGCAGCAACTTCTGGAAGCAAAGCTGGAGGAGCTGGGGATGAATTAAATTCTGCAGGAACAGGAGCAGTTTCACGGTTAATCTGGGGGGTTTGCAGTCCAAAAGGCAGGAATTTGGGAATTTGGGAATTCTGGGTGCCATCCTCCTGCTAGGCTCCCAGCAGCATTCCCATGAAATCGGAGCCGGGCTGCACGGTGACGGCGGCGCCGGCGCCGTTGTCCACGAAGATGGAGGTGTACTGGCCAGCCTGCAGGGAAATGGGAGAAATGGGAATTTCTGCGGGACAACAAGGGAAAATCCCTTCCACCAGCAGGAATCTGTTGAGTTTTAGCTTCTTTTTTAGCCAGGGTTGGGATTAAATGTGAGAGATGGAATTTCTTGTTTGGAATCGGATGTTTGTTAGTTTTTATTTGTATTCTTGTCCTATAAACTGAATTATGCAGCACTTTAACAAACTAAAAATGGAGCCCTGTCTCCCTCTACAAGGCCTTTTAAGGCTAAAGTGTCTAATTAAGAAATGCCAGGGGAGAGTTGGGAAATAAAAATAAATTAAAATTTATTATAAATATTGGATTTTTCTTTTTCCCATGCCTTCAATTCAGAACGTGGAACCCCAGTCAAGTTTTCCTCCTGGTGCTGCCCCAGGTGAGGAATTTCCCTCCTTTAAATGTAGGAACAAAGGGCGTTATTATTTAATTATTATTTATTTGCTACTTATTTAATTATTTATTTTGTTGTTCTTTATTAATAATTATTAATTTTAACATTATCATTATTTATTTATTTATTATTTAATTATTTATTTGCTATTTATTTCCTGGAATTCCAGGGCAGAGTCCAGGAAATAATTCCATGTCCTGCCCAGAGATTTGGGGCAGAAATTCCCAATTTTCAGGGCCTCACCTGCAGCTGCAGCAAGCCATGGACGTAAACAGTGAAGATTTTGCTGTTGCTTTCCAGGCCAGCAATGACTTCCAAAGACCTAAAAATAAGAAATAAACAGATTCAAAAAACGAAAAGTTGGAGCCACTTGGCACCTGCTCAGTCCAGTTAAACTCAGTTTTAATCCTGGCTGGTTCCTGTCCTTTGTTGTTTTTCCTTATTTTCCCAATTTAACCAACCCCTTTCCTCTTTTTTTTTTTTCCTTAATTATTTTTTCCCGGTGATGAATCCCTGCACATTCCAATGTGTTTTTTCCAGCAAAAATAACAAGTGGGAGCCCCTTGGCACCTGCCACTCAGCACAAACCCAGTTAAACTCAGTTTTAAGCCTGGCTTTTCCTTATTTTCCCAATTAAACCAACCCCTTTCCTCCTTTTTTTTTTTTTTTTTTGTTTGTTTTTAATTCTGTTTTCCCTGTGATGAATCTCTGCAAGTCCCAACGAGTTTTTCCCAGGAGAAGGGAGAGTTTGGAGCCTTGGCAGCTGCTCAGGGGAGGCTGTGCCAGGTCTTGCCCCAGCCCTCCCCTGCTCCTCCCGAGCTTCCGGGGCTCACCCCACACCCCGGGGCTTTTCCAGCCCCACGGATGGATGGATGGATGGATGGATGGATGGATGGATGGATGGATGGATGGGTGAGTCAGTGCTGGCATTCCCGGGAAATTCCACAGGGAATGTGTCCGGGCAGGCTCCCAGTGCTGCTGCCGGCTCCGTCCGTCCCGGCCACGCGCGCCTGGACTGGGACCTGCCCCAAATCGCTGCCCCAAACCCATCCTGAGGGATCTGGGACCTGCCCCAAATCCCTGCCCCAAACCCATCCTGAGGGACCTGCCCCAAATCCCTGCCCCAAACCCATCCTGAGGGATCTGGGACCTGCCCCAAATCCCTGCCCCAAACCCATCCTGAGGGATCTGGGACATGCCCCAAATCCCTGCCCCAAACCCATCCTGAGGGATCTGGGACATGCCCCAAATCCCTGCCCCAAACCCATCCTGAGGGATCTGGGACCTGCCCCAAATCCCTGCCCCAAACCCATCCTGAGGGACCTGCCCCAAATCCCTGCCCCAAATCCCTGCCCCAAACCCATCCTGAGGGACCTGCCCCAAATCCCTGCCCCAAATCCCTGCCCCAAACCCATCCTGAGGGATCTGGGACCTGTCTCAAATCCATCCTGAACATTCTGGGATCTGTCCCAAATCCATCCAGATCACTCCCACTGCTCTGGGACACGTCCCAGATCCATCCTGATTTCTGGACCTGTGGATTTCTGGATTTCTGGATTTCTGGACCTGTGGATTTCTGGAGGAGCTCAGGGCAGGGCATTAAAATCAACCTGGGCAGGAATTTGGGGTCTGGGGCCAAGGACAGAGCCACAGCTTTGCCCTCTGCTGGAAAAGCTCCTTTTCCAGCCCCTTCTTCCCTGGAAAATCTCCCAAAATCCCCCTGAGGGAAAGAATTGTCAAAGCTGGCTGAGATGTTCAGAAGTGTGGAAAATCAGAGGGAAAGAATGCCCTAAGTGCCGCTGGGGTGCCTCACGTGTGTCTGTGGCACAGGGACTCGATGCAGATCAGCACCCGCACGCTGTCCCGCGCTCGCAGCTGCGCCTTGCTCTTCAGCTCGCTGTGGTCTGCGAGAAACAGCAGGGAAATGTCAGAAACCCCACAGATTCGGGGGTTTGAGGGACAGAGGGACATCAGCAGCCCCGGGGTGGCTTCAGGAGGTGCCAGAAGGTTCCTCCATATCTGATGGGGCCAAAGGCAAAGGATCTAAGGTGGATCCATCACTGGTCATCAGGGCAGAACCTCCGGAGTATCACATTTAAAATGGGATCCACCAGGGTGGATGCATCAGTGGCAGAACCTCTGTGACAGTGGATTTAAAAAGGGGATCCAAGGTGGATCTGTCAGGGATAGAACCCCGGAATCTCAGATTTAAAAAGAGGATCCATCACTGACCATCAGTGGCAGAACCTCTGGAATATCTGGGAATTCTCCAGGGGGTTTGGGGTCTCTGTGGGGTCTGGGCTCCCCGGGGCAGCACTCACCGATGTGGATGTTGGCTGAGAACTGGTAGATGCCGCCCATGGGGCGGTGAAGCGCCCGGTGGCCAGGTTCAGCCCCGAGCCCCGCAGGAACGCGCCCTTGGCCACGGGCTGTGGAGAGAGAACAGAGCTGAGCCCTGGGCTGAGCCTGAATCCTGAATCCCTGGGCTGAGCCCACATACCTGAACTGCTCCTGAATCCCTGAGCTGCTCCTGAACCTGTGGGCTGATCCTGAATCCCTGGACTGATCTCAAATCCCTGTGCTGATCCCAAATCCATCCCTGTTCTGCTCTGCTCCATCCTGTGCTGATCCCAAATCCCTGCTCTGCTCTGGCTCTGCATTCCCCTTTCCCAGAGGCACAAGCCCAAACCCGACTCGTCTTGTCCCGGGCCGTGGTGCCAGCTTGGCACCCAGAGCCTCCCACAGCAGCTCCGAGCCAGGAAAAGCCGGGAATGAATTGGGCTCCTCATGCCTGAGGCACGGGAAGCAGCAGCCCACTGCTGGGATGGCTTAATTAGTCCCATTTTCCCTGCTAATTAATGAGGCAGCAGCTCTCCCTCCAGCCCTGCCCATGCCTCAGGGTTGATCCTGCCTGGCTGCCAAGCCAAGCTGCCAAAAGTTTGGGAAATAATGGAATGGTGGATTTTAATAGAGGATCCAAGGTGGAACCATCAGTGGCAGTGGCAGAACCTCTGGGATAATGAATTTTAAAAGGGGATCCAAGATGGATCCATCAGTGGCAGAACCTCTGGAATATCAGATTTAAAAACGGGATCCCTGGTGGATCCATGAGGGATAGAACCTCTGGAATACCTGATTTAAAATGGGATCCACCAGGGTGGATCCATCAGTGGCAGTAGCAGAACTTCTGGAATATTTGATTTTAAAAGGGGATCCTAGGTGGACCCATCAGGAATAATGAGTTTAAAAAGGGGATCCCAGGTGGATCCACCTGTGGCCTCCTTTGGACACCTTCTCATGGATTTGTCTCTTCCTTCCAGCCCCAGAGGAGTTTCTGGGCTGAGCAGAAGCCCCACAGAGCCCTGGAGCTGATCCCCAGCAGGATGAGGCTGGAATTCCTCACCGACTGGAAATTCTGGAGTTCCACCAAGGTCTTCTTGTCCACCGGCACCTGGCCCTTGAGCTTGCAGTGGAACGCCTCCTGCACACGCCGCTGGGATGGAGCCTCCTCCAGGGACAGCAGCAGCGGGGGCAGCTGGCTGGGCTGGGCTGAGACGGCCAGGGAGGCCCTGTGCTCCATGGCTTCTGAGGGAAACAGGGACATAAAATTAAATAAAGTGGAATAAAATGGAATAAAATCTTCATTTGATGGCCTGGCTGTTCCTGTTCCTGTGATGGAACCTCCTCCAGGGACAGCAGCAGCTGGCTGGGGTGGGCCAAAAGGACCAGGGAGGCTCGGTGTCCATGGCTTCTGAGGGGAAAAGGGGAATAAAATGAAATAAAGTGGAATAAAATTGAATTGAATTTAATTGAATTAAATTAAATCTAAATTTAAGGGCCTGGCCATTCCTGTTCCTGCGATGGAACCTCCTCCAGGGACAGCAGCAGCTGACTGGGGTGGGCCAAAAGGACCAGGGAGGCTCTGTGCTTGATAACTTCTGAGAGAAAAAGGGAAACAAAATGAAATAAAATGAAATAACATGGAATAAAATTAAATAAAATTAAATAAAATCTAAATTTAAGGGCCTAGCCTGTGAATGGAACCTCCTGCAGGGACAGCAGCAGCTGGCTGGGCTGGGCCAGGGAGGCCCTGCACTCCATGGCTTCTGAGGGAAAAAGGGAAATAAAATGAAATAAAATGGAATAAAATGAAATGGAATGGAATAAAATGGAATAAAATCTTCATTTGAGGGCCTGGCTTAGCAGGGGCAGCCGGCTGGGGTGGGCCAAAAGGACCAGTGAGGTCCGTGCTTGATGCGTTCTGAGGGAAAAAGGGGAATAAAATGAAATAAAAGGAAATAAAATCTTCATTTAAGGGCCTGGCCTATGACACCATTAATGTGTGCTTGGAATTCTACGCTTGGATCTCCAATTAAAGCCCAGCAGCACTGGGGGAACATCTTTGGCCGCCATTTTGGTTCATGGATCTTGACCAAAACAAAGCTCCTCCAGCCTTTAACACCCTTTACCTTGAATATCCTTTGGAAATCTTTGACTTTTTTTAAAAATCTTTTACCTTTTAAGATCTCCTTGAACTCCTGCAGAAGAACTTCCCTGGTGACTTCAGCCCCAGGAGCTCCTGGAGGTCCCTGAGGCCCAGGAGGCCCTGGAGGCCCCACCAGGCCTCGCTGAGGGAACAAACAAAGGAAAATTTGGGATTAAAACCTGGGGATTGCAGAAAATCCTACAGGAACATCAGCAACGTGAGGGGGGTTGTTCCCAGAAAACTCCTGATAATTTTTGGAGGACTCTTGAGGGATCAGGAGGGGCCAAGAGCTCTGAGAGTCCCTCAGAAATCTTTTTCCAGCTGCTGGGACTCCCATTCCCCTGATAAACCTCTAAAATTCCACGGAAAAGCTGCCCAGACGTTCAGAGGATGCAAAAAATTCCTCAAATAATTAAAATAATTAAAAGAATCCAAGATTGTCCAAGCAGCAGATGAAAAGTTCCACATGATTAATGAGCTGTCACTCAGCTCATTAATTTGAAATAAACCACTTGTCCACACCTTGATTAATTGATCCTTTGGGATACTTGGACTTTATCTCTTGGAAGGGTGAAAAAATACTGATTTCATTTTTAATGAGTGGGAAAATAACCTAAAAAAGGCTCAATTGGAGAGATGAGAAAGGCTCCATTTGAGAGACAAGAAAGGCTCAATTTGGGAGTGGCTGGTTCAAAATTCCCACATCTCCTCTGCTGAAGAAAGAAGGCTCAAATTTCTCAAAAATGGAGAAATTAAAAAAAAAAAAAAAAAAGGAAATTCAGCACTCTTTGGGCTGGGAAAAGCTGGAACCTTGAGGATGAGCAGCAGGAAGGAAACTGGGACTTGTGGAGTGCAAATCCTACCAATTTCTTGTCTTTGCCTTTGCATCTCCTCTTGGAGCTGCTGCCGTCGTCCGGGCGGTGCACGAAGGAGATCCAGGTCCTGCGGGGGTCTGTGAGCTGGGCATCTGCCGCCTCCAGCAGCTGGGGACAACCAGGACAAGGATCATGGGCTGATTTGCCTCAGGAGGTCCCAAAAATCCAGCCCAGGAGCTGGGGACTCACCAGGACAAGAACTGGCCTCAGAGAGTCCCAAAAATCCAGCCCAAAAGGCAGGAAAATCCCAATAAATCCAGAATAACTCCAGGCATGATGCCAAACCCACCTTGGGCTGCTCCTCGCTGTTGGCCAGGGAGGTGTTCAGGGGCTCGGGCTGCTCCTTCCTGCCCCTCCTGTCCCTGTCCCTCCTGGCCGCTGCCACCCCGCGGGGACACAGCTGGTGGCACAGCAGCGCCAGCAGCAGCCACCAGCCCGGCATGGTGGCCCCGAGGAAAATCCGATTTGTGTCCCAAAAAATTGGGATTGACCAGGTCAGGGTCAAGGAGCCAGGGGGGAAATGATCCAGTACCAAAAAAAATCAGATTTGTGCCCAAAAAAATCTGGATTTATTAGGTCAGGATCAAGGAGCCAGGGGAAAAATGATCCAGTACCAATAAAAAACCAAAAAAAATCCAAATTAACCAGGTCAGGATCAAAGAGCCAGGTGTAAAATGCTTCAGTACCAATAAAAATCCCCAATTAATCAGGTCAGGATCAAGAAGCTGGAGGAAAATCCTTCAGGAGCAATAAAAAAATCAGATTTGTCTCTAAAGTAAATCCAGAATGAAGCAGGTGAAAAGGATCCAAGCAGTCAGCAATAAAAAACCAGATTGGTGTCCAAGATAAATCCAAATTAACCAGGTCAGAATCAAGGAGCTGGAGGAGAATCCTTCAGGAGCAAAAGAACCCAGATATGTCTCTAAAATAAATCCAGAATTAAGCAGGTAAGAAGGATCCAACGGGATTTGTATTAAAAAAAAAAAAAAATCAGAATTTCAGAAGGATCCAAGCAGATTTGTGTCCAAAAAAATCCAGATTTCAGGAGGTTCCAAGCAGCCAGGCGCAAAATCCTTCAGGACCAAAAAAACCCAGATTTGTGTCCAAAAAATCCAGATTCCAGAAGGTTTCAAGCAGCTGCTCAGGATGGAAAAGCCGGAGATGAATTTGTTTGGAATTTGTTTGGAATTCTGGATCCTCAGGAGATGGAGCTGAGTCCGTGGGAGCTTCCCAGAAATCCCAGAGGCGAGGGGCTGCTCTGCCCTAAATCCAGCTTGAAACTGGTTTTACTCAGCCCCCTTAAATCCGGCTTGAAACTGGTTTTAAAGGCACTCAGCACCCCCAAATGGGGCTTGAAACTGGTTTTACTCAGCCCCTTCTGACCCCAAATCGGATTTAAAACTGGTTTTACTCTGCCCCCCCAAATGGGGCTTGAAACTGGTTTTAAAGGCTCTCAGCCCCCACCCCAGATGGGGTTTAAAGCTGGTTTTAAAGGCTCTAAACCCTCCCAAATTGGGTGTAAAGCTGGTTTTAAAGGCTCCAAACCCTCTCAGATTGGGTTTAAAGCCGGTTTTAGAGGTGCTGAAAGCTGCAGGGCAGAGCTGAGCCCGGCTCGGGCGGAGTTCGGCCAGGCTCGGCTCAGAGCCCGGCGCCGCCCCGTCCATTCCCGGGACAAATCCCCGAACTCCGCTCGGCGCCCCGGGGAACCGGAACCCGGGGAAGCGCCGGCATCCCGGGCCGGCCTCGGAGGGACAGAACCCGGCCCCGCGCCCCGAAACGGATCCCAAAACACGGATCGCGAAATACGGATCCCAAAACACGGATCCCAAAACACGGATCCCAAAACACGGATCCCAAAACACGGATCCCGAAATGCGGATCCCAAAATGCGGATCCCAAAATGCGGATCCCAAAATGCGGATCCCAAAACACGGATCCCAAAACACGGATCCCAAAACGCGGATCCCAAAACGCGGATCCCAAAACACGGATCCCAAAACACGGATCCCAAAATGCGGATCCCAAAATACGGATCCCAAAATACAGATCCCTCACACCCCCAAAAAATCCCTCACACTCCAAAAAACAGATCCCCAAAACCAGATCCCTCACACCCCAAAAAACAGATCCTTCACATCCCAAAACAATTCCTCACACCCCAAGAAACAAATCCCAATAAACAACTGTCACACCCCAATAAACAAACCCCTTCACATCCCAAAAAACAAATCCCAAAACCTAAACTCCTCACATCCCAAAAAATCAAAACCCAAAAAACAAACTCCTCACACCCCAAAAAAACAAACTCCAAAAAACAAACCTCTCACACCCCAAAAAACAGATCCCATACAACAAATCAGTCACACCCCAAAAACCAAATCCCTCAAATGCCAAAAAACCAACCCCTCACATCCCCCCCAAAAAATCCCTCACACCCTAAAAAGCAAACCCCTCAAAACAAATCCTTCACATCCCCAAAACCAAATTCTTCACGCCCCAAAAAACAAATCCCCAAAACCCAATCTCTCACACCCCAAAAATAAACCCGTCACACAAATCCCTAAAAACAAATCCCAAACCCCAAATTCCTTACATCCCAAAGAACAAACCTCAAAAAACAATCCCAAACCCCAAATGCCTCACAGCCCCCCAAGAAAACCCCAAAAACCAAACCCCAAATTCCTCACACCCCAAAAGCTCCGCGGGGGGGAAGCGAAACCTCCCGAGCCCGGCAGGAGCAGGTGGAGCCTCCCAAAGTTTTTCCTTTTTTCAGTTTTTCCCTAAAAAATCCCCGCAAGCCCCGGCGCTGTCACGGGGCAGGAGCGCGCGGGTTCCCCATCCCAAACCCAAACCCCAAACCCCAAATCCCAAATCCCAGATCGCAGCTCCTGCCGCGGCTCCGGCTCCTCGCGGCTCCCCGGAGGAGTTTCCATCGACTCCCAGAAAAGGAGGAGGAAAAAAAACAGGGGAAAAAAAAAAAAAAAAGGGAAAAAGGAGGAGCTGCAGGCGCCGCTCGCACGATCCCGTGAAATTCCCCGATAATGGAACTGCCCAGACTGGGACCAGCGCCCGCTCCCTCCCTGCGCATCCCGGCAGAATCCGATCTTTGGGGATTTTATCCCAGAAAAATCAGGTTTTTTTGTTTCGATTTTATGCCATAAAAATCAGGTTTTTTATGGAATTTATCCCAGCGAAATCAGCTTTTCTTTTGGGATTTATCCCAGGGAAATCAGTTTTTTTGGGGATTTTATCCCAGGAAAATGAGCATTGTTTTGGGAATTTATCCCAGAAAAATCACTGGGTTTTTGGGATTTATCCCAGGAAAATAAACTTTTTTGGGGAAATTTATCCCAGGGAAACCAGGGGTTTTTTTTGGGAATTTGGAGCACCTGGCAGGGCTGGAAATCCCTGCCTTGGGATAAACCCCAGCGTGGACAGAGCAGCATCCCTGTTTCATTTCCCAGTTTTGTGGATAAGGGGAAAAATTTTATGGATTGGGAGGAAATCTCTGGATCTTGGGGAAACTGAGGCACGGGACACTCCCAACCCAAAATCCAGAAAAATCAAATTTCCCCCCCTGTTTTTTTGACAACACCTCCAGCAAAATGTAGAATTTGGGGACAGGAAAAAAAAATGGGAAAAATGGAATTTGGGAATGGGAAGAAATGGAACCCTGGAATTTGGAAAGGGGAAAAAAGGAAAACTGGAATTTGAGAACAGGAAAATAGGGGAAAAATGGGAATTTGGGAATGGGAAAAATGGAAAAAAAATGGAATTTGGGAAGGGGAAAAAACTACAATTTGGGAATGGGAAGAATGGGAAAAAACTGGAGTTTGAGAATGGGAGAGATAGAAACCCCTGGAATTTGGGAAGGGGAAAATCCCGACGGAACGTCCCCAGCGTGGCAGGGGTTAAGAGCAGCTCAGCCCAGCACATTCCAGGCGGGATTTGTTGCTCATTTTTGGGATTTGTTGATAATTTTGAACTTCCCCGGCGCCCGCCCCGCTCCGGGCGGGACCTTCCCGGGGCCACGAATTCCCAGAGCCCCGGGCTGGGAAATCCCAAAAATCCCCTTCCCGAATTCGGGATCATCCCAAAAATCCTTTTCCCAATTTTGGGATCATCCCAGAAATCCTTTGCTTGATTTTTTGGGAAAAAATCAAAAAATCCCCCAGAATATCCCCAAATTTTTGGGATTACCACAAAAATCCTTTTCCTGATTTTTGGACAATCCCAGAAATCCCCTTCCCAATTTCAGGATCATCCCAAAAATCTTCTTCTCAATTTCGAAATCCTCTTCTCAATTTTGGGATAATCCCAAAAATCCTTTTCCTGATTTTTGGGATTATCCCATCCTGGTTTTCTCTTGGAGAGGTTGGAGATCACCCCAAAAATTCTTTTCCCAATTTTAGTCCCATAAAATATCCCCAGGGAGTTCCCATAACCCCAGAGCCTCCCCCCGGCTGGGATGTCGGGATTTGGGATCGTTCCCAGTTTAGGATTTTTGAGGATTCCCCAAATCCGCTCCAGCCCCAATTCCCGACACGGCGGCGCCACCTCGTGGCCGATCCCCAAAACCCCAAATTCCCGGAAAAATGGAAAAAATTCCCCAATTTCTGCCACTCCAAAAGGGAAATGACCCGGCAGGGCAAAGCTCCCGGCACTAATTAGGAATTCCTAATTAATCCTAATGAGCCGTCCTCATTCCCAAAAGAAATTCCAGGAATTTGGGAATTCCTGGAGTTTTTATGGAATTAATTCCCTTTTTTTGGTGACTTTTCTGCTGGAAATGGGATTTTCCGGCTTTAAAAAATGAAAATGGCAGAATTAATTAATCTCTGATTAATCAATAATGAAATTACCCATAATTATTAATTAAATTATTAAGTATTCATAATTTATAAAGTGTTTATAAATAAATCAGATATATAATAATTGCAATTATATAAAATTATATATCTAGTTTATAATATTATAATTTATTATTTATAACTTAATTAAAATCAATAATTATCAGCAGGAATGCTCCAAAAATATCCCAAAATTTCAAGGAATTACAGAAATTATGAATGATGAAGGAAAGACACCAAGACATCCAAGGGAAGCTGGAAAATCCGGCTGAAAAAAGGAAAACAATCAGGAAGAATGAATATTTTTCATTATTTTATTTATGAACTGAAATATCCCAAATCCCATTTTTTTCCCCATGGAATTTTATTCCCCAAAAAAGCCCCACAAAGTCGATTTTTTATGGATTTTTATTATGAATAAATCACTTTACAACGCAGCCATTCCCACTCCTCTGAGCTTGGAAAATCCAGGAAAAAGGGGAAAATCCCCCCAAAATCCAGGAATTTTTATTAAAAATGAAGATTCTGGGGGAAAATTCCCAAACTTTTAAATCCATGGAACTGCAGCTGGAATTTCAAGGATTTATCCCAAGATTTTATCCTGAGGGAGAGATTGAAATTTCATTTTTTCTTTTTTTTGGGGGAAAGCTGAATTCCCAGGAAAACACAAATCAACCCCAAAAAAAAGGAATAAAAATTCTATTCCCAAATCCTGGAATCCACAGGGATCCCACAAATCTTCCTCCAAATCCAGGGAGTTCTAAAGAATTGGAATTTTGGCGTTTAAATGGAACAAATTTTTAGGGGAAAACCAAAAAATTGGGGCTGGGGTTTTAAAGAATTTAATAACATTTAAGGGTTTAGTTCAGCAGATGAATCCCAAAGGAATTTTGGGATTTGGGGCAAAATATTTCTAGAATTCCAAAGGAATTTTGGGTTTTTTTAAAAAGAATTGTAGGGAAACAAATTTGGGGTTTTTCCTCAAAAAATCCCAAAGGAATTTTGGGGGTGGGATTTGGGGTTAGGGGGTGAACTATTCTCAGAATCCCAAAGGACTTTTGGGGTTTTGATGGTTTTAAACAAAATTTAAGGTCTTACCTCAGCAGATGAATCCCAAAGGAATTTTGGGGTTGGGGGTGAAATATTTCCTGAATCCCAAAGGAATTTTGGGGTTTTTAAGAATTAAAACAAATCCCGAATCAAGTGGAACCACATTTAGGGTTGTCCTCTGGCCCAGCTGCTCTGCAGGAGCTCCTTTGTTATTCCCACCCCAAAACTGGAATTTTTCCCTCCCCAGGTGCTGCTCCCTCCATCCCCAGAGCCCCAAATGCTGAATTTTGGGACACAAACCCCCATTTTTGGGACACACAAACCCCCATTTTGGGACAATAAAACCAATTCTTGGGACAATAAAACCAATAAATTTGACTTCTCACCAGCAGCAAGACCCAAAACCCCACCACAACCCAGGGAGGGCAAAAAACCCCCAAATTTTCCACCCCAAGAGTCCCACTCCAAAGAGTCCCACTCATCCTGAATTGAAAACTCAACAGAGTCGAATTTGTTGAAGATCTTCAATGTTCAAACCACAGACGGAGGAGAACTCTACAAATCAACGTGTCTCACCAAGCCCCAGCACGACCCAGGCAGGGCCAGCCCCAGCGTTCCCCCCGAAGAGCCCCGACCCCCCGGCCCCAGCACAACGTGGTCTCTGCAGGGCTCTCACTCCTGGGCTATGCTCCGCAGCACGTACTTGACTGTGTAGGCGAAGGCGGCGAAGCCCACGATGACAAACAAGTTCGCCAGGGCTCCCCCCAAGAGTCCGTGGTTCCTGGGCGGCTGCTGCAGCCCCGCGGCGTGCCCGGGCGCCAGGCCCGCGCGGTGCCCCTGCAGCACGGCGTGCCCGTTGTGCCCCAGGTGCGCGTCCCCGTCCGGCACCACGTCGGGCAGCGGCAGCGACGGCGGCCTGGAGCTCAGCTCCTCCTGCGCCTTCTGCTTCTGCTTCATCTCCTGCCAAAGGGGAGAGGAAATCCAGGGGAGTTCACGGGGATTTTGGTGGGTTTGAGTGCTTGGAAAAGGGGAGGAGGAAACTGGGGTGATCTGGGGGCTTTTGGTTGATTCTCTGCACAGGGAAAAAGAAAATTCAGTGGGAGACTGGAATTTGGGGAGGGGCAGGGAGGGAGCTCTGGAGCTCAGCTCGTCCTGTGATTTCTGCTTTTGTTTCATTTCCTGCAAAACGGGAGAGGAAATTCAGTGGGAAAGTGGAATTTGTGGGGATTTGGGGGCTTTTGTTTGATTTCCTGCACGGGGGAACAGAAAATTCAATGGAATTTGGGGTGATTTCGGTGCTTTTGGTTGATTTCCTGCATGGGAAAGTGGAATTTGGGGAGGGGCAGCAAGGGAGCTGGAAAATGAATAATGAATGAAGATTTCCTTACCTCCACCACTTCAGGGAAGAGCTCACAGAAGACTTTATCTTTCAGATTAAATGCTAAGCTCTGTGCAGCCAGCTGCCTTTTCTGGGGAGAAAAACCAAATTTATCAGCAATTCCTTGAAAATTCAATCCATTTATCATTCCACCCCCGATTTCCCACCAGAACGATGCAAACCTCACACCAAGCGGGTTTTAACATTTAAAACATCACATTTGTGAAGATTATTGAGTAAAATTGAGGTTTATAAGCACAAATTATGTTAACTTTTGATCAGGGTCAACAAAAAAGGCTGGAAAAGGGAAACAAATCCCAACCAGGATCCCTGAGATATCCCAAAGCTTTCTGAAAGGTTTGTAGCTCTTAAAATTGACCATTTTTCACTAAAATTGATGTTTATAGATTTAAATTATGTTAATTTTTGATCCTGTGGATCTGTGGGAGAGGCTGGAGAGAGGAACCAAATCCCAGCCAGGCCTTATCCCTGAGATATCCCAAAGCTTCCCAAATGGTTTGTAAGACTTCAAACATCAAATTTGTGAGGATTTTTCACTAAAATTGATGTTTTAACACTTCAAACATCAAATCTGTCATCCTGTGTGATCAAAGTCAAGGAAATAAAAGGAACCAAATCCCAGCCAGGCTTTACCCTTGAGAAATCCCCAATTCTGTGGAATTCTGCCCAGGGGACTCACGGTGAACTCGGAGGTCTCGATGCTGCCCAGGGTGGGCCCCTTCTCCACCATGAAGCTGAGCAGCCCCGTCAGGATGGTGGACACGGACCAGGCCGGGTTCCAGGTGTCCGGGTGGAAATCCGTGATGGACAGACAGAGCCTGGCCCAGGACAGACAGAGCCAGGAACCGGGAATTGGGCTGGGAACGGCTGGGGCGGGGGCCTGGACTTGGGATGGCAATGGCTGGGATTTCGGGAATGGCTGGGATTTCGGGAAGGACTCCTGGATTTGGGATGGCAATGGATGGGATTTCGGGAATGGCTGGGGTGGGAATGGCTGGGATTTCGGGAAGGACTCCTGGATTTGGGATGGCAATGGCTGCAATGCTGGGAAAGAGTCCTGGATTTAGGATGGGACCCAGCTGGGATGGGAATGGCTGGAATAGCAGGGTTTTTTCCCCAGATTTTTTCCCGTTTGGGATGGGAATGGCTGGAATATTGGGAAGGACTCCTGGATTTAGGATGGGAATGGCTGGGATTTTGGGAAGGACTCCTTGATTTAGGATGGGACCCAGCTGGGATGGGAATGGCTGGAATGCTGGGAAAGAGTCCTGGATTTGGGATGGGAATGACTGCAGTCTGGGAAGGAGCCCTTACCTGGTGTTGCACTTGAACCTTCCATTGGGGGTGATCATATAAATACTGGGGGGTTTGAAAGGGAATTCTCGAGGGAATATTAATTTTCCGTGGTAATATCCACCTGCAAACCAGCAAAATATGAGTTAAATTAGTTGTATTTAATAAAAAATTCCCATCCTCAATTCCCCTGCTTTATTCCTTCTTCTAAACCACCTAAATGGATGAAAGAAACTGAAATACATATACAATTATATTAAATAAATCCCACTCTTGATAAGAGAAGAATGACTGACAGCAGCATCCCTATTTCTTCACCTCTTTCCCAGTTTTTGGAGCTGTTTTTAGTGGGGTTATTTTGCCTTCCCCCACCCCCTGGAATTCCTGAATTTCCTGCAAACTCCCAGGCAGGGATTTACCTTCATACGGGGTCAGCTCAGGCCCTCGCACCACGTAGTGCCTGGAAAAGAGGGGAATGAACACTGGGAAAACCACAAATAGCCCAAAAAATCAGGAGCAGCCTCAGGTAAAGCTTCCCTCTGCACCTGCCCAGACTCCAGGAGAGAGGGAGAAAGAGCTGAGAGCCTGGGAAACCTTCTGCTGCTCAGGGGAGAGGGACAATTCCCAATCCGTCCCCATTCCCACCCCAGTTCCTAATTCCCATTCCCAATTCTCATCCCCACTCTCATTCCCATCCCAATTCCCCAACTCCCACCCCGTCCTCCACCACAATTCCTTCACCATCCTCAATTCCCATCCCAATCCCCATCCCCAATTCCTACCCCTAATCCCCATCTGAATTCCCACCCCAATTCTCATCCCCATTCCCATCCCAGTTTTCCACCCCCAATTCCCCATTTCCAACTCTCCCACCCCAATTCCCATTCCCCAGCTGTCATTCCCCAGTTCCCATCCCCACCATTCCAGGATGTTGGAGGGCAGCGGCTCAGCACAGATGTAAGGCACTGGATCCTTTTTGATCCTCAGGTAATCCTGCTTCAGCCTCTGCGTGGCTGTGGTGGGGGCCCTCTTATTGCTGCTGCTGCTCATCTGAATTAAAAAAATGTTAATTCGTTAATTACAATTAAATCCATTCATTAAAATTCATTAATGCAACCTCAGTAAGCACAGAGCTTCACAGAACCTTTCTCAAGTCTTTATAAAATCCACTTTATGGACTGCATGTAAAATATAAATTGAATTATTTTGATTTTCAAGGAGCAAGAATGATAGAAAACCTTAATAATAAAATCCCAAAGAATTTTATTTTATGGGTTGTATTTGAGATATGAACTCAATTATTTGGATTGTTACAGTGCAAGAATCATAGAAATATATATCTTAACAACGTAGTCTAATTAACAAAAATGAACTAGTGCAACTTCAATAAGCACAGAGCTTCATAGAACCTTTCTCCAGGTCTTTACAAAATCCACTTTACGGCTGCATTTGAGATGTAAATTCAATGATTTGGATTCAAATTCTATTATTTGAATTTTTAAGGAGCAAGAACCATGGAAAAAGGGGGGAGAAAAAGGGAAGAAAAGAGGGGGAAAAGAGGGTAAAAAGGAGGGACAAAGGGGAGAAAAACGGGAAATAAAAGGGAGAGGAGGAAAAGAGGAATCAGAGAGGGAGGGAAAAAGGAAAAGAGGAAGGGAGGGAGTGAAAGGGAGAGGAGAAAAGGAGAAAAATAAGGAAAAAAGGAAAGGGAGGGAAAGGTAGAGGTAAAGAGGGAGGGACTGAAAGGAAAAGGAGAAAGAGGGAAAAGAAAGGGAGGGAATGAAAGGGAGAGAGGGCAAAGAGGAATCAGAGAGGGAGGGAAGAAGGGAAAGAGGAAAGGAAGGACTGAGAGAGAGGGGAAAGGAGGGAAAGGAGGGAGGGAAGGAGAGGGAGAAACAGGAGAGGGAAAAAGGAGAAACAGAGGGACATGGGGAAAGGAGGGAGAGGAGGAGAACGGCAGAGAGCGGGTGAGACAGAGGGACTGAAAAAGAAAGGGGAAAGGTAGAAAAGAGAGGGAGGGAATGAGAGGAGAAAAGAGAGAGAGATGGGGAAAGGAGAGAGGGAGGAGAACGGCAGAGAGGGGGTGAGAGGTGAGACAGGAAGGCAGCCGAGGAAAGGAGAGACTGAAATAGAAGAGAAAGGTGAAAAAGAGAGGAAAGGAGAGGGGAAAACGGAGGGAGAAGGAGAACACAGAGAGAGAGGGAGACAGGAAGGCAGCCCGCCCGTCCCTCCCCGTCCCGCTCACCTCTCCGCGGCCGCCAGGCCCCGGGCGGCCCCTCCTGCCCGCGGCCGAGGGAGGGAGGCAGGCGGGGAGCGGCGGCCGGGCCGCGATGGCGGCGGAGCGGGCGGGGCGGGCAGCGGCGGCCGCGGCTCCCTAACGGCTCCAGCCAAGATGGCGGCGCTGCCGGGAAGGAGCCGGCGGCGCTTCCGGGGCTCGCGCGACTTCCGGTTCCGGGGCCGCGCGCGCAGGGCGGGAACCGTGAGGGAGATCCGGGGAGGAGCGCGCGCCGGGCCCGCCCCGCGATCCCTATCGCGACAGAAAGAGAGAAAATATCGCGGTCGGGACACGGCCCCAGCGGGGAGGGTGATCCGGACACGCCAACTGAGAGAAATAGGGCTCAGACTTTAAAAGATTTTATATAAAAATGTTGAATAAAGCATAAAAGGGGCGATATCCAGCGCAATTTGCCAAAAGCACGGCCTTAGCTTAAAATAATTTTTAATATATTTTTGCATATATATGTGTGTGTGTAAACGATGTATTTTACATATTTATATGAGATAAATATAAATAGTATATATATGTAAAAGTATATAAAAAAGTATATGTAAATACACTCCTTTGTAGGTATATATATATATATTTTAAAAAATCTCTTTTTTAAGGAGGAATATCCTCTAAAAACTCCTTTTAAACAAGGAATATCCCACAAAAACTGCTTTTAAATGAGGAATATTCCATAAAAACCTCTTCTAACGAGGAATATCCCAAAACCATCTGATTTTTAACAAGGGTGGAGCAATAAGGGGAGGTGACAAAGCCATGCCAGGGCAGGTGACATCACCAGAACTCTGCACAAACAGCAATTAACAATTTAATGAACATTTTAATTAACCATTAACCCCGTGTCATCAGGCCTGCCTGGCAGGCAAAGCACCAGGGGTGTAGAAAAGTTAATTTTTTATTTATGTAGTTTTTGTTTATGGGAATTAAATGGGATTTTTTATGTAGAAAGTGGGGGGTTTATGCAAAAAAGTTAATTTTTTATTTATGCTGTTTATAGGAAATAAATGGGATTTTTAAGGGTTTGTTTTGGGTATTAAAAATAAATTAAAAACAGGTTTTAATAGCAAATTTTAAGGGTTTTTAAAGGATACAACAAAACCTGGTATTTGATGAATGAAAATAATAAACATAAATAAAGTTTTTAAAAGCTATGCAAATGTCTCTGCTGTTCTCCTTTTCCTATCTCCCTCCGATTTTCTGTTTCCTTCCCTCCCTCCCTTTTTTAAAAGCTTTTTTTTCCTGGGTTTTTTAAAATAATTTTTAAAATTTTTTAAAATAATTTTTTATGAAGTTTTTTAAAAATAAAGATTTTTTTAAATATAGCTTTTTAAAAAGAAAGTTTTTTTAAAATAAAGATTTTTTTAAAATATTTTTTTCAAATAAAGATTTATAAAAATAAAGTTTTTAAAAAATACATTTTCCTTTAAAACAAAGAGTATTTTTAAAATAATTTTTCAAAAAATTTTTTTTAAATACATTTTTTTAAAGCTTTCTTTGCAATTCCGCGCTCCGCCACGGCGGGGGAACGCTCCAAGGTGGGGAACCGGGGAATCGCAGCTGGGCTGATCCCAGGGAAATCCCTGCACGGGGCAGGGAGCTGCCACAGGCATGGAGCAACCCCGGCGTTAATTAGCGTTTGTTAATGAGAGCTCGGCTGCTCCTCCCCTGCTGCCGCCCGCTCCAGCTGCAATTCCCACCTCTTGGCCAGGAATTTGTTGGGATTCCTCACCTGCTCCGGGGCCAGGAGGGATTTCCAGCTCCTTTTCCTGGAGGTTTTTGGGATTTTTGGTAGCTGGGAGCTGCCCCAGCTCCAGCTGGAACTCCTGCCCTGGGAATCCATTTCGGGGCTGCTCCAGGAGCTGGGAGGGATTTCCCTCTCTTTTTCCATTTTTTTTTTTTTTTTTGGGATTCCTCATCTGCTCCAGCTGGAATTCCTGTCCTGGGAATTGCCGCCAAGCCTTGGGAATCGATTTTGGGCTTGCTCCAGGGGCCAGGAGGGATCTCCAGCTCCTTTTCCTGGAGTTTTTTGGGATTTTTGGTAGCTGGGAGCTGCCACCTGCTCCAGCTCCAGCTGGAATTCCTGGATTGAGAATCGATTTTGGGGCTGGTCCAGGAGCTGAGAGGGATTTCCGCCTCTTTTCCAGGAATTTTTTGGGATTCCTCATCTGCTCCAGCTCCAGCTGGAATTCCTGGATTGGGAATCGATTTTGGGGCTGCTCCAGGAGCTGGGAGTGATTTCCACCTTTTTTCCCAGGGTTTTTTTTGGGATTTTTGGCCTTTTCCAGGAGGGAGCGATGCGGTTTGCAGCCCCAGGATGGCTGCAGCTCCCGTGCCCTCCCAGCAGGGAGGTGCTGGTGTTCCCCAACCCTCAGAATTCCCCCAGATCCTGCTGGGTCTGACTGGGAATCAGAGCCAAACCCATCCCCAGCCAGCATCGCAGATTTGGGGTCCCAGGGGGTGACAGATCCCCGAGGAAAGGACCCAGAAGAGGAAGAAAATCCCAAAAAACCGGGAATTACTCCAGAGGGATGCCAGGAGCAGCTGCAGGTTCCCTCCTCACACAGGTGAGTGAGTACAAATGAATGCTTGCTCATCCCAGCAGGGTTTTAATTTTAATTTTCATTTGAATTTGAATTTCCGGGCTGGATTTTAACCCTCTGCACCCAGGGCACGGCTGACGTGGAGCTTGCTCATTAAGGAGGGGTAATTAAGGAATATTTCCACGGCTGCTGATTAACAGATTAGTCATGGGCTCATTGCTCATGTGCCAGGGAGTTTTATTTTGGAAAATTGGGATTAAAAACGAGTCCAGCAGGGGTTAAGGGGTGTTGAACCAGCCTGGAGCAGGTTTGGCAGCATTGGGACATCCCAGCTGTGCAGGTTCAGATCCCCGGGAGGGACTGCAGAGAAATCCCCCAGCCAGGGTTCAAAGCTGCACACAAACAACAATTCAGAGGGGAAAATATCAATTCACGGGGTTCCAGAGGGAAAAAAAATCAATTCAGGGATTGCCAGAGAAAAAAGAGGAATTGAGGGAACCCCAGAGGAAAAAGGAATTGAGGGATTTCCAGAGGAAATTCAGGTGTGCAGAGCTCCAGGAGAGGAGGAGAACATCCAGAAAATGCAGGAATTCAGCACAAAAAAAAGCAATTCAGGGATTTCTGGAGTAAAAATAGCAATTCAGGGATTCCCAGAGGAAATGTTGGTGTGCAGAGCTCCACTGACATTCTGAGGGAGAAGGAAAACATCCAGAAACCAGAAGAATTAATCATGAAAAGCAATTCTTAGAGGAAATTTAGGGGTGCAAAGCTCCAGGAGAGCAGAAGAACATCCAGAAACCGCAGGAATTCAGCACAAACAGCAATTCGGAGATTCTCAAAGGAAATTTGGGGGTGCAGAGCCCCAGGAGAGGAGGAGAACATCCAGGAATTGCAGGAATTCAGCACAAAAAGCAATTCAGGGATTCCTAAAGGAAATTTAGGGGTGCAGAGCTCCAGGGGAGGAGGAAAACATCCAGAAACGGGAAGAGCTCAGCACAAAAAGCAATTGAGGGATTCCCAGAGGAAATTTGGGTGTGCGGAGCTCCAGGGGAGGAGGAGAACGTCCAGAAGCAGGAGCAGTTCAGCACCAACACCAGCTCAGGGATTCCTAAAGGAAATGTAGGGCTGCAGAGCTGCAGGAGAGGGGGAGAACATGCTGAAAATGCAGAGCTTAGCACAAAAAGCATTGCAGGGAGCGCCAGAGGAGATGTCGGTGTGCGGAGCTGGCCACTGGATGAGCCAGTCCAGCCAAGCTCCGGTAGGCAGCTCCAGGGCTCCTCTGTTTCCCCTCCGCGCCGTGCCGCCCCTCTGGCTGCGGAGCTCCGCGTGTTCTGGGTGTTCTGCTGGAGCTCTGCACCCCAGATTTCCTCTGGCAGTCCCCGAGCTGCTGTTTGTGCTGAGCTCCGCATGTTCTGGGTGTTCTGCTCCTCTTCTGGAGCTCTGCACCCCAGATTTCCTCCGAGAATCTCTGCATTGCTTTTTGAGCTGAGCTCTGCATGTTCTGGATGTTCTCCTGCTCTCCTGGAGCTCTGCACACCAATATTTCCTCTGGCAATCCCTGGATTGATTTTTGTGCTGAATTCCTCCTGTTTCTGGATGTTCTCCTGTTCTCCTGGAGCTCTGCACACCTAAATTTCCCCTGGCAATCCAGAGTGGAAAGAATGAAGATGAGACATGTGATTTATTCCTCTTAAATTTTGCAATTATTTAAGAGATTCAAATCCTATTAACCAGCTGTTATTAGTCTGTTCTACCCTCTTTAATATTAAAAGGAAATTTCACAAAACATACCTGGAACCTTGTTTAAATTAATAAAAACCCACATTATTTCAGAAATTTTAATTAAAAATTGCAATTATAAAATTTTTAAATAATTTTGATTTTTAATTTAAAAAGAAATCAAATTGAATGACGAGTTTTAGCAGAGCCAGGTGAAGAGTTAATTAGCTAAAATCTCATTAAAAACCTCCCAGCTTTGGGAACCTTGTTCTGTCACGTTTGTGTCTCTCCTCACGCCGGGTTGTGCAATGGAAAATGCAACAATCAATCCTGACGATGCAATTATTGCACAAGGAGCAGCCACCGGAGCAAAACATTGTTGTCCTGCTGCCTCACAATGGCAGCACCTCAGAAAAAATCCCTGCAAAATTCCCCCCAGGAATTTTTTTTCTTGGAAAATAAGGAAAAAAAAAATCTGGATCAGCATCACTGAGAACATCTCCTGGTTTTGTTGGGGCATTTTTGTGGATCCTGAACTGGGAGAAACGGGCGGAAAAATTCCTTCACTGCTTAAAAATGTGACTTTTTTTTTTTTCAAAATGCAGAGATTGTGGAGATAAGAGCCCTGAGAAAGTCCTGGGGGGTTGCAGGGCTGTAATTAAAAATTCTGAGTAAGGAAATGTTGATTAGGGTTGGGAGGGAGGGAAGGAGAAAATGTTCTGTGTGTCCTGAGGAGCAGCAGCTCTGGACGTGGCCAGAAGGTTCCTTTTCATTGTAATTTTAATTTTTGTTCTTAGTTTGTTGATTTTCATGGAATCACATCCAATTTCATTGATAAAGGCTGCAGAGGTAAAGAAAATGTAGGAATTTTACCATTTTTCTTGGAAGTTTTTATGTATGAACTGTGCAAACTCTGTCCTTGGCCCTGCACTGGGTAATTATTATCTGGAACAAAATCCAGCAGAAATCATGTGTAAGTAGGATTGAAATAAATCAAAATCAGGAGAGTTTCTTTCCTTTCACCTCTGTCCTTTCTCCCTTCTTTCTGAATAAAATTTCACAAGAAATTTCAAATTTTTTTTTTTGCAAACACTGATATTTCACACCTTCCAGTGGGAGAGAAAATCCAGTTTGGAAAGGCAGGGTCTAAATTTATCTGGACCCCAAATATTCCCATTTTCACATTAAAAATATTCCTGCAGAGCTGGTTTCCATGTGGAAAAGAATCAAAAATAATCATGGAAGTTCTCCTTGGTGCCCCAAATCCACGTCTCCCTCATTTCTGCCACTCCTTAACCCAAAACCTGATTTGAACGGGGTTGGTTTGGTTGTGGTTCCATCTCAGCACCTGGATCCTGGATGGGGACGGGATTGGGATTGGAAGTGGATTGGGATGGAATTGGAATGGGAATTGGGATGGGATTGGAATTGAGATGGGATTGGGATGGAATTAGAATGGGATTGGGGTTGGGATTGGAATGGGATCGGGATTGGGATTGGGATGGAATTGGGATTGGGATATTCTTGAAGAAGCAGGAGGAAATCCACATCGATTCCACCAAGGAATGCAATTCCTCAAGGCTTGAGGGCTCCAATTCCCTGGGATCCTGCCAGGCTCTGGAAAACAGGGAAAGAAGGCAGGAAGACCCTCGATAAACGGGAAAATCCAGAGTGGGAAGGACATTCTGGAACCCATGGTTATTTCCCTAAAAACGATGACTCTGAACATGAGGGGGAAAACCAAATCCAGGTGAACACGCCAGCAGCACTTAAACCCAGCTTAACTCCGGTGTAAGCTCCACGTTAACCCGTCCGTCCAGTTTATTCACTTCCTATTATTCCCTGGATCATGCTTTGAATAATTTCCATCATCTCTTCCTCCAGTCCTGCCCCTTTTGATGTCATCCCTTCCCTCCATAAAGGCTGGACAGCTCCAGGGCCTCCCAAATCCCACAGCTTTGGGCCAGGACTTGACTTCTGCCCAGGGTTAAGCCCAGGGCTGGGTTTAGTGCCTTCTCTAAACGCTCACAGATCAGAGTTTCTGCCAAGGTACCGTGGGGAACGGGCTGGAATTTGGTTATAACTTGATTTTTTTTAATGTGTATTTTTATATTTGTAGCTATAAATCTTGGGTTGTGCTGTTTTTTTCCAGATTGGTTCTGAATTATTTTGCTTTGTTAAATTTTTAGAATGAATAATTTTAGCAAAGCAGATTTAAACAGGATGAATTCACCATAAATTTAAAATCCCACTCAGAACACCTGAAAATTATCTGAATTAACTCTGAAAACCAGGCTTTGTCTGGGGGTTTTTATAGTCAAAATTAGATTTAAAAAATCTGTTTGATAAATTCTTTAAGCATTCATTTTGCGTAATTATTGCCCTTTTCCCACATTTCCTCGTGAGCAAGGACTAGATTCTTTAAGCATTCATTTTGGGTAATTATTCCTTTTATTTCATATTTCCTGATGAGCAAGGAGTAGATTCTTTCAGCATTCATTTTGGGTAATTATTGCCCTTTTCCCACATTACCTCATGAGCAAGGACTAGATTCTTTCAGCATTCATTTTAGGTCATTATATTTTTTTTTATTCCACATTTCCTCATGGCTAAAGACTCAAAGCTTTGATTTCATTAAATTAAATCAAATTAATTTCATTAATTCCATCACAGAACCTCTCCCAACAATCCTTTAGCTGCTTCTCCTCTCCTCAATTTCAACCTCTATCCCTGTATTTTTTATTTATGTATTTTAATTTTTATTTTATTTATTTTATTTGGAGCAAAGGTTGTCCCGAAGTTTGGACTCAGTAAACTCCTTTTAATGACATAATGAGCAGGGTGATTCACGGGCTGCTGTCATGTTGGAAATTCTCACCTTGTCATCCTCAGGACACGGAAATGTCCCAGTGTGACTCTGCTGTCCCAAACTGCCACCAGAGCCAGTTTTCCATGCTCAGAAACGCTGGAATTATCCCTGGAATAGCACAGGAGATGTTTTAATTACTGGGAGAAACAATAATAAAAATATCTGGATTTTTAGTTGGATTTATGCCGCTCTTGTGAGTGGTTTTCAATTTCTTTTCCATTTCTTTTGACTGCTGTAAAATACAAATACCTAAATTCCTGTTTATGTGGCAAAATCACTGCTAATAATGTTAATTAATACCAATAATATCATATTATTTAATTAATGTTTTGGTGGTCTTGAAGAAACACCCTGAGGGCATTTTTATTTTATTTCCAGTGGTTTCTACAATTTCTGAATTAAATTCTTTCTCCACACCCTAGTTTAGCTCATCCCCTCTGTGCTTCCAGCTGAGGTTTTTCTCCATTTCCATCCCAAAATACTGCCTGCACCTCCTGTATTTCATCTTGGAGCAGAGTTCAGGGAGAAATTCATCCTTTTTATTCTGCAGAATGAGATCCTACAGCAAAAATTAAAACCAGCTTCTAATTTTCTAATTCAACCAGCTGAAAGTTGAATTTTTCCCTAATTCTTTGCCATAAGGATGAAGCCATAGTGGTTTTGAGCCAGTCTTGTTTTAGGCCCGTAAAACAAGAATAAATAAGAAATAATAATATAATAAATAATATATAAAAATAAATATATAAATAAATAATAAATCATATATATAACAACGTAATAAATATTAATGTTTAAACCAGAATATTCCACTAGAATTATTCCCCTCATCATGAATTACAAATCTGTGTGGACCCACAATGAGTTGATAATTCAGGATCAAGCCCGGCTCCTTGGAGTTCTTGGAAAGAAGGAAATTCCTCACCTTTTTTGGCCTCAAACTTCCCAAATCCACCCTGGCAAGGAAATCCTCTGGAAATGTGGGAAAGCTCCTCAGAATCCCTCAGCAGCAGCAGAATTTGGGTTCTTTGCTCCTTCCAGGATCCAGATCCTGGGGATCTCCCTGGATTCAGATTCTCTGCAGTTTTATTGTCAGGTTTTCCTAATTACAAACTCGTTTGGGGCCTGCTTGGAAAAGGTTTCTTTGGAAGAGGAAACTTTGGAAAAAAACCTATTTGGTAAAGGACTCTTGGGAAAAGCCATTTTGGAAAAGGCCTCTTTGGAAAAGGTTTCTTTGGAAAAGCTTTGTTTGGAAAAGACCTCTTTGGAAAAGACCTCTTTGGAAAAATCCTCTTTGAAAAGTGCCCGTTTGGGAAAAGCCCATTTGGAAAAGGTTTTTTTGGAAAAGACATTTTTGGAAAAGACTTCTTTGGAAAAGCCCATTTGGGAAAGGTTTCTTTGGAAAAAAGCTCTTTGGAAAATGCCTCTTTGGAAAAGACCTCCTTGGACAAAGCCTGTTTGAAAAAGCCTTTTTGGAAGAGTCTTTCCCTCAGATTAACACGATTTTCCATTGTTTTCCATGCCTAGAAAGCCATTTAGATGATGGAACCAGAGCTTCCAGGAGGAGAAGGAGGAGGAGAAGCGGCTGAGGAAGGGCTGATCGAGTTCTACGGCTCCTTCAAGGAGCTGTTTGAGTTCTTCTGCAAGAACACCACGATCCACGGCACCATCCGCCTGGTGTGCTCGGGCAGGAACCGCATGAAGACGGCGTTCTGGACGCTGCTGCTGCTGGCCAGCCTGGGCATGCTCTACTGGCAGTTTGCCCTCATGTTCAGCCAGTTCTGGGCCTACCCCGTGGTGCTCACCATGTCCATGGACTCCGAGCCCAAAATGTTCCCGGCCGTCACCATCTGCAACCTGGATCCCTCCAGGTGAGCTGAGGCTTGGGAATGGTCTGGGATTTGTCCCTGAAGGTTTGGGAATGGTCTGGGAGGCGTCCCTGAAGGTTTGGAATGGTCTGGGACGTGTCCCTAAAGGTTTGGGAAGGGTCAAGAACCCCTTGGATGCATCCCACAGCCATCCCCATCTGCCATCCCAGCACACCTGGATGGTCCCAAAGGTTTGGGAAGGGTCAGGGATTCCTCCTCCAGGAGGGACATATAACATTATTATTATTAATAAATATAATTAATGATTTAAACATTAAATTAATATTATTAATAAAGATTATTAATAAATTAAATACTTAATAAAGTTATTAGATTTAGGCGTGCTGAGCAGCAGAATTTCTGGATATTCTCCCACACATCCTGAGGAATAACCTTTCCATGGAACTTGTGAGATCAGAAATGTGGAATTTTTCCCAAAATGTTGAATTTTCTCCCAATCCCTGCAGGTTTGAGCTGGTCAGCGAGCAGCTGGAGCAGCTGGAGCGCATGGCCGAGGAGTCGCTGACCTTCCTGTACGGCCCCAAGGCCTCGGCCAGGCTGTCCCAGCTGAGGGACAGGAACAGGGACAGGGACAAGGACGGGGCCATCCGGGTCCAGGCCTGGGCCAACCTCAGCAGCGCCGGCTTCAGGCTCAGCCACAACTTCTCCCTGGTCAGGATGTGGGAGCCCAGGGCGGGCAAAAAGCACTCCAGAGTGGGATTCCGGCTGGTGAGGGGCGCAGCCGGGGATCGGGGCACGGAGGGGGCACCTCTGGGGCGGGGTACACCCCGGAGAAACTGGGCATTCCCCCCAAAATACCTGCATGGGATGGACACCAAAATGCCTGGGTGGGGATGGGGATTCACCTCAAAGTACCTGCATGGGATTGACACAAAATAATCTAGTACTATTATGGGAATAATAATAATTCCCATATAATGTAATAATAAAATAATATATAATTTATATATATAGTATAAAATATAATAATAATAATAATAATAATAATAATAATAATAATAGATTATGGTAATATCCTATTACTAGTATAGGAATAATAATAGTTCCCATATAATATAATAATATAGATATAAATTATATATTATATATTAAAACTATATATAATTTATATACTATTATATATATTATATGTATATTGATAGATATTGATAGATATTTAATATATATTATATAATGTATTAAAATTATATATGATAATATATTTCATATATATAATGTATTAATATATTAATATTTATTATAATATAATAAATATAATAGATATAATAAATATAATAGATATAATATATAATACAATATATAATATATTATATAATAAATATAATAGATATAATAGATATAATATAATATAATATAATATAATATAATATAATATAATATAATATAATATAATAGTTATTCTAATATAATAATAATTCCCATAATAGTAATAGATTATGGTAACAAGCTATTACCATTATGGGTACAATAATGGTTCCCATATAATAATATATATAATCTAACATAATTATTATCATGTAATACTAACAATAAATCCCCCAATAATAAGAGACCCTATCCCCTTTCCCGGCCCTTTCCCTGCGTCCCAGTGCAACTCCACAGGCGGGAATTGCTTCTACACGTCTCACCCGTCGGGCATGGACGCGCTGCTGGAGTGGTTCCGCTTCCACTACATGAACGTCATGGCCCAGCTGCCGCCGGGGCTGCCGCAGCACCAGCAGCACTTCCAGGACCTGGTCTACTCCTGCCAGTACGATGGGGAGCCCTGCAGGCCCAGGTGGGTGCAGGGGGGACGCCAGCCTCGGGTGGCACTGAGGGAACTCAGCTTGCATGTGCGGAGAAAGGTTTTCATGGGAAGGGGGATAAAGTTCTGGGATGGCTGCGCGGGGAGGTGCTGCAGTCCCCATCACTGTGTGCCAGGGTTCAGTTGGGCTGTTGGGGCTGGGTTGGACTTGATGGTCTTGAAGGTCTCTTCCAACCTGGGGATTCTGTAGCTCTGTGAATTCTCTGAATTTGGGGTTTCCACGGCATGCACAGCTCCTTCCCCCTGTCCCAAACACACCCAGCTTGGAATTAAGGTGGTTTCACACTTGTAATTAAAACCCCATTAAATTTCTCTTGATTTTCCAGTAAAACTCCATCAAATCTCTCTTGATTTTCCAGTGATTCCCATTTTCCCAACACACCCAGTTTTGAATTAAGGTAATAAATCAATTAATTAAACCCCATCAAATCTCTGATTTTCCAGTGATCACGTTCACTTCCACCACCCAGTTTTTGGGAGCTGCTACACTTTTAACAGCAAGGGGACAGATCCCTTCTGGGCAGCCACAAAACCAGGAATTCCTTATGGTGAGTGGTCTGCAAAATGGGGAAAAAGAGCTAAAATTAAGAGAATTCATTAAATTTGTCCTCAGTGCAGGATTTAGTGATAAATTTTGGCATCTCTTGTGGCACAAATGTGTGCCACCACAATATTATTATTTTATGCCCCAGCAGCATCTGGGCTTAAAAAAAGCAGAATTTATTTTTTGTTTGGAATGGGATGTTCTTACAGTGTTTATTGCAGAATATTGGGGTTTATTTATAGGGTTTTCATTATTTATTATGGGATTATTGAGGGTTTGCAATAGGTGCATTATCACCAGGGCTCTGAGGAATAAAAATGGCTCTTGAAGGATCTCAGAATCCCAATCTGGGTTTGTTGGGTTTTATTTATAGGGTTATTACAATTTATTATTTATGATGGGATTGTTGAAGGTTTGGAATAAGTGCCATTGTCACCAGGGCTCCAAGGACTAAAAATGGCTTTTCTGGGATCCAAAATGAGGGATCCCATAACCCAAATCTGGGACCCAAACCCACACAGGAGGGATTTGCCCAGTGCTGGGCACCCCAGCCTGCCAGCTGTCCCCAACCCCCCGTGTGTCCCCAGGGCTGTCCCTGATCCTGCGGGCCGAGCAGAAGGAGCACCTCCCGCTGCTGTCCACGGTGGCCGGCGTGAAGGTGATGATCCACAGCCACAACCAGACCCCATTCCTGGAGCACGAGGGCTTCCACATCCGCCCGGGCATCGCCACCACCATCGGCATCCGCCAGGTGGGCACGGGGTGCAACCAAACCCAGCCATCCCAAACCATCCCCAACCATCCCCAACCATCCCCACCCATCCCTCCATCGGCATCCGCCAGGCAGGCATGGGGTGCAACCAACCCAAACCATCCCCAACCATCCCAAACATGGCCTTTTGGCATCTGCCAGGTGGGCACAGCTCTTCAGTGGCACGGGGACACCTGGTGCACTTGGGGTCCTCTCCTTCCTCTCTTCTTCCTCTCCTTGTGCTCAGGTCCAAATAAGATGATCCCAAACGTGGCCTTTTGGAACCCAGGAGGTTTGGCCCAACCCAAGGATTGGGATGTCCCCTCTGGTGGCACAGGGACACCCAGCAGGCTCGGGGTCCTCTCCTTCTCTCCTCTCTGTGCTCAGCCCCAGATAAAAAGACCCCAAATGCTCTTTTGGCTCTCAAAATTTTGGAGCCTGATTTCATTCCCACTTAATAGATATTACATAAAATATATAAAACAGAAAATATTCATGGATATAATATGTTGTATATTAATGATATTCATTATATTAATTTATATTGTTTCACTGATGTTAATCACTGAGGTCCAGCTCTGGTGCTCATTAACTCCCTGCCCTTCCTGCAGGGTGATGGCTGGCTCTAATTAACCCTGCTAATCAATCACTTGGGCACTAATTAATGAACCCTGCTAATTAGTCACCCTTTGTGTCCCCACAGGACCAGGTGAATCGCCTGGGGGGCAACTACGGCAGGTGCACCACGGACGGGGCCGACGTGGCCGTGGAGCTGCTCTACAACAACTCCTACACCCTGCAGGTACTGAGCCTGCCTTAGCTAAACCCGGCTTAGCCAGGCTGGAGCTGCTCTACAACAACTCCTACACCCTGCAGGTACTGAGCCTGCCTTAGCTAAACCCGGCTTAGCCAGGCTGGAGCTGCTCTACAACAACTCCTACACCCTGCAGGTACTGAGCCTGCCTTAGCTAAACCCGGCTTAGCCAGGCTCTACAACAACTCCTACACCCTGCAGGTACTGAGCCTGCCTTAGCTAAACCCGGCTTAGCCAGGCTCTACAACAGCTCCTACACCCTGCAGGTACTGAGCCTGCCTTAGCTAAACCCGGCTTAGCCAGGCTCTACAACAGCTCCTACACCCTGCAGGTACTGAGCCTGCCTTAGCTAAACCTGCCTTAGGTAAACGGCTGGAGCTGCTCTACAACAACTCCAATTTTTTTTGCCCTTTTCTCCTAGAAGCTCCGTCCTACAGATTCTAAATTTTTTCTGATTTATCCAGGTTTTTTTTCCCTTTTCTCCTACCAGTTCCATGCTAGAAATCTGGATTTTTTTTTGGCTTATCCCAATATTTTCCCTGTTTCCAGGCCTGCCTGCACTCGTGTTTCCAGCAGGCCATGGTGCAGCGCTGTGGCTGTGGATATTTCTATTACCCACTGCCCGCCGGGGCTCGCTACTGCGACTACAGCCGCCAGCCCGCCTGGGGTAAGGCAGCAAAAATAAACACAAATATAAAATATAAAATTAAAAAAAAAAAAATCATCTCTGGGATTACCTGGGAATAGCGACTACAGCCGCCAGCCGGCCTGGGGTAGAGTGAGCCTGGAAATGAAATAATAATAATAATAATAATAATAATAATAATAGAATTCACTGGATCCTAGGAAATAATCACTGGGATTTCCTGAATACTTGGGAAAAAAATCCCTGGAAATTCCTGAGTCCCTGGGGAATCCCTGGAACCCGAGAATTCCCTGGGTTTAAAGGATCCTGGATCCATGGGGTGGGAATTACCTTTAAGGTCCCTTCCAACCCAAAATTCAGGGATTTCAGGATTTAATTTTGATTATTTTCCTTTGGGATAATTCCAGAGGGAGTGGGAATTCCTGGGAATTCCCGACCCTGTTCTTCCCATCCCATTTTCCAGGGCACTGTTTTTACCAGCTCTACTCCCGGCTCCGGAATCACCGCCTGGATTGTTTCCAGCACTGCCCCAAGCCCTGCAGGTGAGCCCCAGAAATCTCAATTTAAATTTCCATTTAATGCTCCCATCTTTGTAAAATTTAATTTAAATTAAAATTAAATTTATTCAAAATTTAATGTAATCGAAATGAAACTTAATCTAAATGTAATGGAAATGAAAATTAAATTTAAATTTAATGTTCCTATATTTTTCTCTTTTAAATTTAATGATTTAGATTTATTCTATTTAATCAACATTTAATTTAACACATTTATTTATGTTATTTCTATTTATTATATTTAATTACTCAGGGTTTATTTTGTGACCTGAATTGGGAAGCTTTCCCCAAAGTTCTGAAGAGCTGCCCTGGGAATTTTCTGGATTTCTGGGAATTCTCCCTGGGCAGTTCCTGGTGCTCAGAATTCCTGGGTTTTTTTCCTCCCCAGGGAATCCCTGTACAAGGTCTCAGCTGGCACAGCCAAGTGGCCCTCGGCAAAATCCCAGGTACTGCAAAAATTCCAATAACGAATATTCCAATAGAAATCTCCCACCAATGAACATTGCAATATCAAATATTCCAATGTCAAATATTCCAATAACGAATCTCCCAGTGACAAACGTTCCAATGCCGATATTCTGTTAATGAACATTCCAATGACGATATTCCAATAATGAGCATTCCAATAACAAATATCCTATTAAGAATATTCCAATGGAAACATTCCATTAACAATATTCCAACAACAAATATTCCAATGCCAACATTCCGATATCAAATATCCCATTGATAATATTCATCCATTGGAAACATTCCAATGGAAATGTTCCAATGCCAACATTCCAATAACAAACATTCCAATGCCAACGTTCCCGTGGCAGGACTGGGTGCGCCAGGCTCTGCGGCACCAGAACGGCTACAACTCCAGCAGCAGCAGGTGAATCCTGGGGCCAGCCCCATCCGTGGGGTCTGGGATGGGCAGGGAGGGCAGCAGGGAAATCCTGGGATCATCCCAATCCCAATGGGCTCATCCCAATCCATGGGATATTCCCAATCCATGGGGTCTGGGATGGGGACAGGAGGGCAATGGGAAAACCGGCATGATCATCCCCAAAAAAACCCCAAGAAACTCTAAAAAATCTCCCACTAAATGTCCAAGAAGTTCCCAATAAAGCCCAAAAAAACCCCCAATAAATTCCCAGTAAATGTCCAATAAGTCCCCAAAAAATGTGCCCCAGTCCCAACTGGGAATGCCCTGGAGCCAACTGGGAATGTCGCAGGAATGTACCCAGTGCAAACTGGGAATTCCCCCCAGTCCCAACTGGGAATGTCCCCAGTGCCCATTGGGAATGCCCCAGTCCCACTGGGGGTGCCCGGCGGTGCCAGCTGCGCTGTCCCTGCAGGACGGACATTGCCAAGGTCACCATCTTCTACCGGCAGCTCAGCTCCCAGGCTGTGCACGAGGCCCCGCTGCTCTCGGTAGGTCACAGCTCCTTTTTATTCCCTTGCCATGCAATTCCTGAGAGTTCCAGCAGGGATTCATTCCTAGAATTTAATGATTTACCTTTATTTTTATAGTATATAAAAATATATATGTTCATTTATATGATAACATTAATTATTAATTAACATAAATTAATTTAGGCTTTATTTTTACATTATACATAAATATATTTTTGTTTATATGACATTAATTAATATAATTTTATTTTTATTTTATAATATAGAAAAATATATATACTTATTTATTATATTATATTAACTAGCTCAATTCCCAGGCTGTGCACAAGGCCAACAGCAGAATTCCTGTTCCCAGAGCTCAGATAAATAAAAAATCAGGGATTATTTCCAGGAGAATCTGCTGCTTGGAGCTTTGGGATTGGTTCCGGGTTTTTGTTTAGGGAAAATGATTGGGAAAATGACTGGAAAATTGAACCACTGACCCCAAATATGGGACTGAGGAATAGGGAGACCATAGAAAAATCAAAATAAAACCCCAAACCTGTCCCATACCTGCTCATTTTTGGGTTTTCCAGGAGAACCTGCTGCTGTCCAGCATGGGCAGCCAGTGGAGCCTGTGGTTCGGCTCCTCGGTGCTGTCGGTGGTGGAGATGCTGGAGCTGCTCCTGGACACGCTGGTCCTGTCCCTGCTCTTCTGCCTCCAGAGGCTGCGGAGCAGGAGCAGCCCCGGGGGCTCCAGCCCCACCCCGCACGTCGGGCTGGCCCTGCAGAATTCCAGGGAATTGCGGGAGGAGCCTGGGACGGGGCAGGAGGGAGCGCCGGGGTCAGGGCTGGGGCAGGAGCTGGAGCTGGCACAGCTGTGAGGAGCTGGGGGCTGGAATTCCCAAATTCTGGGGGAAACGTGACAGAGACGTCCTGGATCCACAGCTGAGCATGGCAATGCTTGGAATTCCCAAATTCTGGGGGATAATGTGCCAGGGATGTCCTGGATCCACAGCTGAGGGGGATAGAATTCCCAAATTCTGGGGGAACAGCGAAAGGGATGTGCTGGATCTCCAGCTAAGCTTGGCAATGCTTGGAATTCTCCTGGAATTCCCTGAATTCTGTGGGGAAAGATCACAGGGCTGTGCTGGATCCTCCCCTGGGATCTCCCTGAGGGTGGAAATGTTTGGAATTTACCTGATCCTGCTGGGAAAGTGCCAGGGATGTCCTGGATCCGCAGCTGGGAGCTCCCTGAGCATTGGCAGCGCTTGGAACTCACCTGGACTCTGATCCCACCTGGAATTCCCAAACTCCACCAGGCCCCGATCCCACCTGGAATTCCCAAACCCCTCTTTCCCTCTGGAATTCCTGCTGCTTTTGGATTTCCTGGGTAATTCCCACCAACTGTTCCAGAGGGAAATAAAGAGAAAAAAAATCCAGGACTGGGAATTCTTCAGGTCCCAGGAAAACCCTCTGATTCCTGTGGAATGCTGTGGTTTTATTGCAGATAACAGACATAATGTTAATTTTTGTTAATAATTTTTGTTAATTTTTGTTAATAATTTTTGTTAATTTTTGTTAATTTTTGTTAATTTATCTGTACATAAAACAGAATAAACAACTTTATTTTTGATGGGGATGTTTGCACAGGAGCATTTTACTCTCTTGAAACCCACAAACTTTGGTTTTTTAAATTATTTTTTAAATAATAAAATGCTCTGAAAACAGATTTTTGTGTGCCATTCAGTGCCCCGCAGCTCAGCCTGGAGAAGGAAAAGGGGTTAAAAATGCAGATTTTGGTTAATCCAGCAAGAAACCAAGCTGAGAAGGAGGAGGGAAGGAGTTTTTATCCAGATTTTTATTAAGAGTGCTTCAAGAGACCAGAGAAAGGAGAGGGGAAAAAAGGCAGAGAGCACAAGAAAGAGCTTTGTAATTGTACAAAGGTGATTACAGAGAGAAAATCTGCATTTCCAGAGGTGCAGGGAGGGGAAGGGTTAAAAAATCCTGGTGCAAAGAGAATGGGGAGGGAGGAGAGCAGGGCGGGGAGTTTAATTTTATTTACAGCGAGGGCAGAGCCTCGGGCTGGCCAGAAACCTCTGGGATGGTAAAAACCCCTGTGAGAGAGCCAAAAAAACCGTCTGAGGTGGCCAAAACCCCTCTGAGGGGGCAGAAAAATGTCTGAGGTGGGCAAAATGCCCTCTGAGCTGTCCAGAAACTCTCTGAACTGACCAAAAACCCCTCTGAGGTGGCCAAAAACCCTTCTGAGATAGGCAAAAACGTCTGAGATGGCCAAAACCCTCTGACAGAACCAAATCAGGCTTCGGGCCTGGCCCAAGGGTCCCTCCCTGCCCCTGTGGTGGCCCCAGGTGCCACCTCCGGGGACAGCAGCATCTCCACCCAAACCCCTCCGTGCTGGCACCGAGGTCCCACCCAGGTGTCCCCTCCTGGTGTCCCCTCCCCGTTCCCAGCGGGAATTCCAGGCACAGCCCAGCCCGTTCCCGTGGAAACGGGGACATCCCACCCATCCCGGAACCTCCGAAAAGCCGTTTTGTCCCTCAGCCCCTCTGTCCCCAGGGCTGCCACCAGCTCTGTCACTGGTGCCACCCCCTGGCCCTGAGAGGGACACGGGGGCAGGGACAGCAGCAGGAACTGCTGAGGAACCCCAGAACTCCAAAACTCCAACCAGGAACTGTGAGCAATTCCCAAACCCAAACCAGGAACTGCCGAGGAACCCAAAAACTCAAACCAGGAATTGTGAGAATCTCCAAAACTCCAACCAGGAATGGCTAAAAAACTCCAACCACGAATTGGTGAGAAACCCAAAAACTGAAACCAGGAATTGCTGAGGAACCCAAAAACTCCAACCAGGAATTGTAAGAAACTCAAAAATTCAAACCAGGAATTGCTAAAAAACTCCAAAACCCAAACTAGGAATTGTGAGAAACTCCAAATCTCCAAAACTCCAACCAGGAATTGCTGAGGAATCCCAAAACCCAAACCAGGAATTGGTGAGAAACACAAAAATTCAACCCAGGAATTGCTGGGAAACTCAAAAATTCAGTTTTTCCACCCATGGCAGAAATTCTGTGCATTCCTTGAGCAGCTCCTGGGTTTTTCTTGCACAAATCACAAAATTTTTGCTGTTCCTGATCCTGATTTTGATATTTCCTGATATTTTTGATGTTTCTGATCTCTCAATCCCAAAATCCTCCCTCCAGTTCTCTCCTGGAAGCTGCAGGATGATTAATTAACGATGATTAATTAATTAATTTGATGATCTCAGAGGTATTTTCCAACGAATAATTCCATTTGATGCCTGGCCCAGCTCAGCTTCTCACACCTGGATTTTTGGTTAAAGGCATCAAATCTTCCAATCCCTTTTTTTTTTTTAATTTTTTCCTTTAAAATACTCCAAGAAATTTCCCAGCTCAGAGGCAGCAAGGCTGGAATAACCTGAAAAAACCCTGGAATATTGAAAATCCCAGCTGGAATCAGCGATCCAAACCCAGACTGGATCCAAGTCCAGGCACTTGGGTCACATAAAGAGAGAAAAATTCCCCCCAATCCCAAAAAATCCCAAGGATGGAGGATCCTGGTGGCTGAGGGGGTTTGACTTCTAAATTCCTCCTGTTAAATGTGGTTAAATCCAAGAGAAAACACTCACAGCCCCTTGGAAAAATAAAAGAGAAAATTAATCAAATAGAAAAATATCCAATTTAGGGCATCAAATCTTCCAACCAGGTTGGTACAACACAAATCCAGCTGCGTTTCAGGCAGGAAAAACAACAAAATGTTCATTTCCCCACCTCCCCCGGAGCCTGGAAATGCTCAAATTTCAATTTGAGAATTGAAATTGAATTTTCTGCGTGCCTTCCCCACTCTCCCCTCCGAAATTTGGAGCCCACACCCCCCCAGAACCCCCCCAGGAGAAATAAAAATCCAAGAAACACAGGAAATAGGGAGAAGTGCATCCTTAACGTGTTTTTCCTGGAGAAATTTATGGTTTGGGGACTGCAGGGTGTTGGGTTTATCTCAAATGTTGAGGCTTTGAATCCGTGATGGAAACACAAAGGGAAAAGGGGGGGGAAGAGAGGAAAATCGGGGTGAGGGGGAAAAAAAAGGGCAATTTTGGAAAAATATTCCCTAAAAACGCTACGGAAAAAATCCTGACATTAAATACAGACCAACTGTATTGAATAAAAATTGCACTAGTCCTCTGGGCACATCAATAATAAGAATAAATTAAATACTTAAACAATTCCACTGATTAAAAAAGACAGCACAAAACCCATAACAAAAGAACATAAAACCCCCCAAAATACTGTCAGGTAGGAAAAGTGCACCAAGTTGCTTTTATACATTGAATCTAAATATTTAAAGTACCAATACAATGTTAAATAAATCCATTGTCTTGCAAGATGCTGCTTTTTGCATCAGTATTTACATTTTTTTTTCCAACTTCATGTACTTCAGCAGTGAGTCTGAGCTTCCAGGGTGCAGCCTGGCCAGGATTCGTGGCCAGAATTCCCGGGAAAAGTGAAATAAAATGACCCAAAAATGGAAGCTGTGGTTTTTCCTCGGTTCTCAAAAGGACCAGTCGGGTTTTGAACTCCTCCTAAAAAAACTGGGAAAAGCAGGGGGGGTTGAAAATCAGTTTGGAGTTGCTGTACAGGTTAAAAAATTCAAATTATGGCCGTGCTGAAATCCACGAGCAGAACGGGAAATTGTCCTGGTGAAAACTGAAAAGTGGTGAAAAATGGTGGAAATTCTCCTTTGCCGTCAAGAGTGATAATTCTTCGCCTTTTCTCTCAAATGGTGAAAATTCTCCTTCACTTTTAAATGGTGAAAATTCTTCGCCTTTTCTCTCAAATGGTGAAAATTCTCCACTCTCAAATGTGAAATTTTCCTTTGTTCTCAAGAGTGAAGAAATTCTCCTCCACTTTTAAATGGTGAAAATTCTCCTCCATTATCAAGAGTGGAGAAATTCCCCTTTTTTCTCAAATGGTGAAAATTTTCAACTCTCAAATGTGAAAATTCTCTTCCACTCTCAAACGGTGAAAATTCTCCACTTCCAAATGGCGAAAATTCTCTTTGCTCTCAAATGGGGAAAATTCTCCACTCTCAAATGTGAAATTCTCCTTTATTCTTAAATGTGAAAATTCTCCTTTGCTCTCAAATGGTGACAACTCTCTTCCACTCTCAAGAATGAAGAAATTATTTTTTCTCAAAGGATGAAAATTCCCTTTTCTCTCAAGAGCTCTGAAGGGCCCTGAAGGGTTTGCAGGCTCGAGGGGGAATCAGCACCAAGAGCGGCCCCAGGGACGGGAGCAGCACCAGTGGGGTGGGACTGGGAGGGAATTCCCTGCGGGACGGGCCAGCCCCGGCTGGGATCACAGCAGGGCTGGGGTCCTGGGGAGCCCCAGGGTTCCACAGGGATCTGGGGCATCCTGCTGGAGCCAGGCTGGCATTTCGGGTGGATTTGGGAGCGGGACCAGCTCCCGACCCCATCCTAACTGCGCCAGGAGCAGCCAGGACTGGGATCCAAAATCCTGACAGATCCTGCCCCCAAATCCTGCCCTCAAATCCTGACAAATCCTGGTGCCAACTGCAGCTGGGACATCGGGAAAGTCTCTAAGCTCCAGCCAGGACTCCAGAGCCCCCGAGCTCCATAAACCCTGCCAGGACAGGGTGAGACAGCAGCACAGTGCTCCAAGGAGAGCCACGCTCCCTCACTGCAGCTGAGAGAGGGAAAAAAGGAGAAAAGCACAGAAATTCTGCTGCTCCTCAGAGCTGGGGAGCTCCAAAGCTGCTGGGCTGCTCCGGCACGGGGGAGGAGCACAGCGGGGACTCTGCGGGTGAAATTCTCCCCCATGGAGACCTGCAGGGAACAGGGAAGGCAAATCCTCCACCCCTGTGTGGGATTAGCAGAAGATTGGATGTGGTTTGGTTGGGGTGGGCCTGATGGTCTTGAAATTGACTTCCAGCCTGGGGATTCTGGGATGATGGGATCTGGGATAATGGGAGTCTGTGATTCTGTGAAATTGCACTGAGCAGCTGGAGCTGGTTCCCCTCCCTGCCCCGAGCCCATCGCCAGCGACAGGGATCAGTGCTGCTGCTTCCAGGAACTCCAGTGGGGCTGGAACCCTGCTGGGAATCCCAGCGGGATGGGAATCCTTCTGGGAAGCCATCAGGATGGGAATCCTTCCGGGAAGGGCAGCTATGGCTTCGGGCAGCCCAGACCCAGGGCAGCAGTCGAGGGGAGTGCGGCCGGTTCAGTCCTGAGAGCAGCGACGGGTGAGGAGCTGGAGATCCTGAATCCTGACCCAGATCCCGATCCTGGATCCTGCTGGGCCTCTGGAGCGTCCCTGCCCCAAATCCAGCCTGGAGGGCACCTCAGAGCCCTCCCAGGGCAGAGCAGGCTCCACGCCACCATCCCTGCCAGAATTCCAGGCCAGTTCTTCAGGGACAGCTATGTCTGCTCCTGGTGTTGGTGGCTCTCTCCTGGTCACAGAAGGCTTTTCCTTTGCTTCTCTTTTTGAATTTTTTTTCTTTTTTTTTTTTTTTTTTTTTTTTTTGTTGTTGTGTTTTTTAACCTCTAGGCTCATCTCTCACACTTCTCACACACTCCATCCCACGGGCCACAATCCGTGGTCACACCCTGGGGAGGCTCCTACTCCAAAAAAAACCCTCAAAAAAAAAAATTAAGAAATCAACCATCCAGTAGTCAAGCATGAGAACTCAAACCCCACAAGGAAAAGCCCCCTGAGGGCAGTTCAGCCCTCGGGGTGTGCAGGCATCACAACCAGACCAACCAGCAGGGAAAACACCGAATATCCACGGGTGGGGCTGAGCGGGGACCCCGCCCGGGTCCGGGCCGGCCGAGGGCGCCGGGCTGTCCCTAACACTCGTCGATGTTGAGGCTGATGAACTCCTGGATGCATTTCCTGTACTGCAGCTCCGTGGGGCTGTTGCTGGGGTACTGGCCGGGCTGCCCCAGGGGCCCCTCTGCCTCCCGCATCTCCTCGTTCATCCGCGCCAGCCGCAGCCTGCAGGGGCGGGACGGGAGGGCTGGTTATTCCTGCCCCTGCTGGCTCTCGGCGTTTCCCAGTCCCCAGGCAGCGTTTCCCAGTGTTTCCGGGTGTTTCCCAGTACTTCCCAGTCTTTCCCTGTTCCCAGGTAGCAGTTCCCGGTGTTCCCAGTGTTTCCCAGTCCCCAGGCAGTGTTTCCCGGTACTTCCCAAGCTTCCCAGTGTTTCCCAGTGCCTCCCGGCATTCCCCAGTCCCCGGTGGCACTCACAGGGTGACGATGTCGGCGTTGGCCGCGCTCACTGCGATGCTCAGCGGGTCCTGCCCGTCCCCGTCCGGGGTGTCCTGGGTCGCCCCACGCTTCAGGAACAGGCACACCTGCCTGGGGAGGGAAGGAATCAAACAATTCCTGAATTCCCTAATTCCAGCCCCACGCTTCAGGAACAGGCACACCTGCCCGGGGGACAGGGAGCTTCAGGAAAGGAATTCCAGAGGCACAGAATTCCAGCTCATCATCCTTATCGCAGGGTGCTCCAACCTATCCGGTGTGCCCCAGGTGGGTGGCAGGGAGGGGTGGCACTCACCCGGTGTGCCCCAGGTAGGTGGCGTGGTGCAGCGGCGCCCGGCCCCGCGCGTCCCGCTGGTTCACATCGGCCCCGTTCTGCAGCAGGAACTCACAGGCCAGCAGGGAGCCCTGGAAACGGGGGAAAAATAGGGAAAAAATGGGAATTCCCACATCAATTCAGCCAGACTGGACAATTCCCAAAGAATTTCCAATCAATTCACACAGACGGCACAATGCTTGAGCTCCAAAGAGGGAATTTCCACCTCAATTCACCCAGACCCAATTCCCAGAGGGAATTCCCACTTCATTTCACCCAAACTGGACAGCTCCCATGCTCCAGTCCCCCTCCCCACATCCCCGGCCCCTCACCCCGCTGACAGCCTGCATCAGGGGGGTTTTGCCCTCGTCCTCCTCGTTGGCCCAGTTGACATCGGCTCCGTGGGCCAGGGCAGCCGCCAGCAGGGGAAGGTTCCGGCTCCGGGCGGCCCGGGACAGAACCAGCCCCGCCGGCACCTCCCGAACCTCCTCCAGGTCCGACACCTCCTGCTCCAGCTCCGCCTCCCCGCTGGAGTCATCCGACACCTCGCACTCTGCTGGGATGGAGAGGGGAAGGGGAAAAAGGGGGGGAAAGGGAAAAGAAGAGGGATGGAAAGGGGAGCGCAAAGGGAGAGGAAAGTCAGCCCAAAGCACCTCCCTGCATTTTGGATGGTCCCCATGCCATCCTGGTCACCCACGCTGTCTAAGGGAAGCTGGGCCTGGCATTGCTTGTGGAGTTCTGCCTTTATCTGGGGGAAATTCCAGGAGAAAATAGAGAATCCTGCAGTGGGTTGGAAGGGCTCCCAAAACTCATTGTATTATGCCAGGGTGCTCCAACCTGCCCTTGAGCACTTCCAGGGATGGGGCAGCTTCTCTGGGAAACCCACCCCAGCCCCTCCCCATGCTCACAAGGAAGAACTCCTTCCCCAAAGACCCCAAACTCCTTCCCCAAATCCCATGTAACCCTGCCCTCCAGCAGGACTCGGGTTGGATAGATAAGTTCTGTTTTCCCAATCAACTCCTCAAAACCCCTCAGCCTTGACTCTGTCAAAATCTCCAGCCAAGAAGGTTCTGGATAATGCCCTCAGCCCTTCCAAGTGCCACCCCCGTGTGCCACCCCCGTGTGCCACCCACCCTCCTCGGTGACGCTGTCCACCACGGAGCCAAACACGAGCGCGTCGCCGCTGCCGTCCGTGCTCCCGCCCAGGCCGCTGTCACTGCTCAGACCTGCGGGGCCAACAGGACACAAACCACGGCCACCTGAACACCCAGCCCGGAGCCAGGCCTGCCCGTGCTGCTCCTCCTCCAGGAGAGAGTCAGAGAATCCACAGAAATCACAGAACTCATCCACAGAAATCCATCCACAGAACCCATCCACAGAAATCACAGAATCCATCCATCCATCCATCCATCCATCCATCCATCCATCCATCCATCCATCCATCCATCCACAGAAATCAACCCACAGAATCCCCAGGTTGGAAGAGCCCTTCAAGACCATCGATCCAACCCAGCCCCAGCACCTTAACTCAACCCGGGCACCCAGTGCCACACCCAGGGATGGTGACTCCAGCACCTCCCCAGTTCCTGGGAATTCCCCAAAATTCCCCCAAATTCACAGAATTCCACCAAATTCTCAGAATGACCAGGTCGGAAGAGACCTTCAAGATGATTGACCCCACCCCTCAACTCAACCCTGGCAGAACTGGGAGGGAAGGGAGGGGTTTCCTAAGAACCTTCCTAAGAATCCAAAATACCAGAAACTTCTGACCAAAGTGATCCCAGAGTTCTGAGAGCAAGCAGAACCTTCCTAAGAACCCAAAATGCCATAAAATTCTGACCAAACTCATCCCAGAGCAATCAAAACCTAAGAACCCAATATATCACAAATTTCTGACCAACATCATCCCAGAGCAGCCAGAACCTTCCTAAGAACCCAACATGTCACAGATTTTTAACCTTTTAAAGCTACCTCTGAGCAGCCAGAGCCCTTCCTAGGCACAGCCTCTCTTGCAGAGGTAAAACCAAAATCCATTAAAAATAGAAATAAAGATCTGTTTTAGAGCACTTACTGCGAGGGCCGGAGCCGGCGCCAGTGTCAAAGTAGGAGAAGAGGGAGTCGAGCTCGTCGGGGCAGAAGAGAGAATCCCGGCGGAATTTCCTCTCCAGGGTGGCTGCTGCTGCCACAGGAAATTCAGAATTAATGGTCAGCAAGGGAGAGCGTTCCCCAGCTGGGGCTGCACACCCAGAGCCACAGCTGTGGGCACACGGCCCAAAATGGAACAAAGCTCTGGCCAGAGTCATCCCAGAACAGTCAGAACCTTCCCAAGATCCCAAAATGGAACAAATTTCTTACCAAAGTAATTTTGCACCAAGTGCTTCAATGTAGTATAATTTAACAGCTAACCTTGTGTAGCTTATATATAAATAGTGATAAATTACATATATATTAGTTTTTATGTATTTATCTATAGTCGATATATATTATAAAATATATAGTTTATATATATTATTTTATATTTTATGTAGACATTCTTTTATTAAATAATAATTTATTAATAATTATATTAATAGACTAATATATTATCATAGATAATATATTAATATATATTATATATAACACATATTATTGAGATCTAGGTCAGCTTTTACAAGGTATCACTTTCATGAATTTATTTTTTCACTAAATTTCATATATATATAAAATAATTTTATTAATAAATTACTTATTAGTTATCTAATTAATTATATTATTTATTAATAACTACATTAATATATAAATATATATTAGTATATATTATATGATATAGTTTACATATGCAATATATGATATATAGTTTATATATGATATATAGTTAATATATATTTTACATATATGATATATATTTTATATATAGTTCATATATATATATTTTATATATCAGTGATATATAATATATAATTTTATAATAGATTATCTCTATATTATATATTTTTATACATTATATAAGAATAATGATATTAATATAATATATGAATAACGTATATTTATAGATAAATATTAACATAAAATTATAATAATAAATGCATTTTATATTTATTTTTCTATATTTTATATATATTTATATCTATTTTTTATATATTACTGATATCTAGACATCACTTCCTCTACTTTCCCAACAACACTCCATCCCCCCTATCCCCAAGGCTGGTTTCCAGGTTCCCTCACGGCTCCCCACCTGAGGCCAGGGGTTCCCCGGTTCCTGCACTGCCCCCCATGTTTGGTTTCCAGGTTCCCTCACGGCTCCCCACCTGAGGCCAGCATGGCGGGGCAGGCGCTCCCCGGCTCCTGCCGGTATTTCCTGCGCGCCGCGGGCGTCCGGGAGCCGCTGCTGTGCCTCTGGCACTTCTTGACGCACCAGCGGCGCCGCTTGGGCTCGGCCTCGGCCAGCGCCTCCCCGCCCGGCAGCTTCTTCAGGAACTTCTTCTCCACGTACTTCACCTTGATCCAGGCCTCCTTGTCCTGCCTGGGGGAGGGCAGCACAGAAACGGCAATTTAGGGGATTTGGGCAAAGGTGTTTTGTCCACCTGAAGCCTAAAATTTGTATTTCTCAGACTTTAAAATGAGGCATTTGCAGCCCTCTGAGGGAATTTGGTTTGCCCAAAGCCACCATGAGGGGATGGAGCTGCTGCTCTGGGGTGTTTTGTCTACCTGAGGTCTAAAATTCCTATTTCTCAAATTTCAAAGTGAGTTTTGAAGTTCAGGTTTTCCCTGAACCTGCTTTTCCACAGATTTTGGGCTCACCTGGAGCTCCCTGCTGTTGGTTTCTTCAGCCCCAGCTCCTCGCACTGCGCCTCGTAAATCTGGTTCATGGTGCTGTTGCCCAGCTCACACATCAGCTGGAAGTGAAATTCAGGGAGGGAATTAAAGGCTCAGGGGAGGAATTCCCCCCTTTTCCAGGGAATCCCTGGATCCCCAGCGTTTCTCCCTGGGAAAATCCAGCACTCACTTTCAGCAGCTCTGGCTCCCAGGAATCCAGCGTGAGGGAACGCACCTTGGAGCAGTGAACACCCAGGCTCCTGTTCAGCCAAGAGGGAGAAAATACAGGAATTATTACAATCCCACCATTTCCCTAATGAGCTCTGAATTATCTCTCTGCAATTCCAGCCCCACCACTTTTCCTGGAATCCTGTACTCCACCCCTGGCTGTTTTCCCTGGGAATCTTTTAATCAATCCCTGGCCTTTTTTCCTGGGAATCTCTTAATTCATCCCTGGCCGTTTTCCCTGGGAATTTTTTAATCTATGCCTGGCCATTTTTCCCAGGATCCCACCCTCCACCCCTGCCCATTTCCCAGGGATTTTCCCCTGGGATCCTGCCCTCCACCGTTGCCCATTTTCCTCAGGGATTTCCCCAGAATCCTGCCCTCCATCCCTTGCCCATTTCCCCACGATTTGCCGGGATGCCTCAGCCCAGCAGCACCTGTGGATGCCGGAGCACTCGATGCAGAGCAGGATGCCCAGGTTGATGCTGGCCCAGCGGGGATCGGGCTGCCCACAGTCACAGCACTGCTCGTTCCCAGGGATGCTCTGCACCCTCTGCAGGATCGGCTCCCCCTTCCCGCCCCGCTCCCGAGAATCCGTGGCTGAGTCGATGCTGCTGGTGGAGGGGGAGGCTGTTCTGTCCAGCCTCTGCAGGGAAAAGCAAAAAATCAGGAGATGAACGCCTGGAGGAGAGCAAACATGGCTTGGTTTGGAGTGGCTCTAAAGGAGGGGGATGATACCTTAGTGTTGGATTAAGTGTACAAGACTGAGTGAGCTTTCTGTCAGATTTTGAGAATTCTTTTTACAAATCCATTTCCTACATCTCCCTCTTTCTTGAACTGTATAAAGTTTTTAAAAGTTTGTAAAAAGAACAGTTTTAAGAATTCTTTACAAATCCCTTTACCACATCTCCCCCTCTTTCCTGAGCTGTATAAAGTTCTAAGAAGTCAGTAAAAAGAGCAGTTTTAAGCCTTCTTTGCCAGGGCTCACCTCGATGTAGAAGCAGTCGGGGCTCTCGCGGTAGGCAGAGGCGATGCTGGCTTGCACAGCCTGGATCCAGGCCTGGCGCAGCTTCTCCGAGTCAGCCTGCAGCATGCAGCTCCTGCGAGCGGGGTGGGGAGAGCCAAAAACACCGCCAGGGCTTGGGGTGAGGCTGCTCCTCCTCATCCTCAGCACCGGAATTGCAGCGGGGAAAAAATCTACCCCGCAAGGCTGGGGGGTTCCCACTACAAAGCTTCCAGGTAAAAACCTACCCCATCAGGTTGGGCTGTTCCCTCTCTGAAGCTTCCAGGCAAAAATAAACCCCACAAGGTTGGGGTTGTTCCCACCCGAAAGCTTCCAGGTAAAACATTTACCTCACAAAGTTGGGGTGTTCCCTCTCCAAAGCTCCAGGCACAAATGAACCCCCAATGTTGAGGCTTTCCCACCCCAAATCCTCCAGATAAAAATGAACCCCACAAGGTTGGTTGGACAGCCAAAGATGTTTCCACTCCAAACCTTCCAGCCAAAATTTACCCCATAAGGTTGGGGTTGTTCCCTTTCCAAACTTTAGGCCAAAATGAGCCCCACAAGGTTGGGGCTTTTCCCCATCCCAAAGTTTCCAGGTAAAAATGACCCCCACGATGTTGGGCAGCCAGAGGTGCTCCCAGCGCAACCCAGGGATCCTTGGGGAGCCCCAAACTCACTTGGTGGGGGACACGACCTCGAAGCAGAACCTCCTCTCGATGTCCTCGCAGGGTTTGACCGTGCAGAGCCTCAGGTCCTCCACCACCACGGTCAGCACGTCCTGGGGACACAGCGGGGCCTGGAGGGGCTGGGGGGCTCCCTGGGGCTGAGGCACACCTGGCAAACTCCCGCCCAGACCCTCCAAACTCCTTCCTAAATCCTGCAAAGTCTCTCCTGCCCAAACCCTGCAAATTCCTTCCCAACACTTTCAAAGTCTCTCCTGCCTCAAACCCTACAAAATTCTTCCCAATTCTTCTAAAATTCCTCCTACCCAAAACCTCCAAAATCCTTCCCAAATCCTCCAAACTCTCTCCTGCCTCAAACCCCCTCCAAGGCTTTCCCAAGCCCCCCAAACTCCTAACCCAACCACCCAAAATAACTACTTAATAAGTAATGATTTAATTAATAAATAATTATTTAATAAATAAATATTTAATAAATATTTATTCCATAAATAATTACTTAACAAATAATTATTTAAGAAATCTTTGCTGCTTTTTTCCTGGAGCCCACTCATGCCCTTGCTGTCCCCTGATCCAAATCCCGGCTCCTCCCACCCGCTCCTCCCCAGCCAAGCAGTTGGTTAATGGACTAACTAACTAGTTAATTAATTAACCATTTGGTTCATCCCCTGCTGTCACCTGGGGCAGCTTCACTAACCTTTAGCTTCTTCTGGTAGACCAGCTGGCTGTTCTGGATGGAAAACCACCTCCTGAGGGGGGACAGACACACGGACAGACATCAGCACCTCCCCATTAAAAATGCCAATTTTCATTAGGTTTTGAAATAAATCAATTGAATAAAATAAATAAAATAAATACATTAATTAAGTGCTTTAATGGACTGTTTATGCACAGAAATTATTAAAATTAATATTTCAATTAATTGGAGTAATTATCTGGAATAATTTCTCACCTGTTCCAGGTTTTGAAGGCGTTGCTGGCTCTCTTGAACAGGTAGCCCTCCATCACCACCCCGTTGGGGGCATCCACGTTGAATTCCACCTTGGAGTCATCGTAGGAGAAATCCTGGGGAGAGGAAAGAGACTCAGAACGACAGGAGCCAGGGGATCAGGGTGGAGAGGGGTTAATAAAGCAAGAAAAAGGGACAAATTTGCCAAAATCCCAACATTCGGGACAGGATTCTGACAGGATCCGTGGGATCAGGGTGGAGATATTTTAATAAAACAAGAAAAAGAGACAAATCTGCCAAAATCCCAAAGTTTGGGACAGGATTTCTGACTCTGACAGGATCTCTGGGATCAGACTGGAGATACTTTAATAAAGCATGGAAAGGAGACAAATCTGCCAAAATCCCAAAGTTTTGGGCAGGATTTCTGACTCTGCAGGATCTCTGAGATCAGGGTGGAGAGGGATTAATAAACCAAGAAAAGAGAGAAATCTGCCAAAATCCCGAAGTTTTGCACAGGATTCTGACAGGATCCATGGCATCGGGGTGGAGAGGGATTAATAAACCAAGAAAAAGGGACAAATTGGACAAAATCCCAAAGTTTTGCACAAGATTTCTGACTCTGAGAGGATCTCTGGGACCAGGGTGGAGATCCAGGCGGGAACTCACCTGCAGGAGGGTCTGCAGGGCCAGGCAGCAACACAGGGAGAAGAGGAGGGAAATAAAAATAAATAAATTAATTTTATTATTATTAATAGTTCATTATTTATTCCCAACCCTCAGGTTGAGAATCGTTGCCAAGGGTGGAAAATTGGAGATACCTCAGATTCTATTGTGAGAATAAAATGAAATTTATTCTATTTAAATTCTGCTTTAAAAGAATTATTTTGACTTGAATATTAAATGCAGGAATTAAATTTAAATTTGAAAAAAAAAAAGGCAGGAAAATCAGGAAAATCCTGAATTTGAGGCAGCCACAAGGCTCTCAGGGATATCCAGAAAAATCAGAAAAATCAGGAAAATCCTGAGTTTGTAGCATATGGAGCTGCCCAACAGCCACGAGGGACATCCAGAAAAGTCAGGAAAATCCATAATTTCCAGGAAAATCATGAATTTGGGGCTCACCCTCTGCTGGATCAGGGCGTGCTTGTGCTCCATCTCCCTCTTCTCCACGGCTGAGTCAATGACCAGCTGGTCCAGCTGGGAAAAACAACGGGGCAAAATCAGGGTGGAGATGGAGAGGATGGGGTGGGACAGAGATATCCTGGAGCTCAAAGCACCAAAAAGGGGGAAAAGGACGGGGAAAAGCCAGCTCTGGGTGGGCCCCACTCGTGCAGCAGCCCCTGGGTGCTCCCTGCTGGCCATGGGGGCAGCAAAAGGGGGAACCCCAAATCCTGCGGGGTCCAGGAGAGCCCAGGCCCCCCTCACCTCCGTGGCCAGTTTCTTCATGTAGGGGTCGAGCTCGTGCAGGAGGCTGTAACCCTGCTGGAAGAAGGTGAACTGGGCGTGCATGAAGGACAACATCTGCGCAGAGAAACAACAGATTTATTATTTATAGATTTATATACTGATATACAATACAAAATATATTAATGTATCTATATTACATATTATTATTTATATATAATTTATAAATGAATGTATAAAATGGGTTTAACCTTTGATTTTTTTACTTTCTCCAAGCAATTTATTCCTGCTTTACTCCATTTCCTGGGGTAGAGTAAAAAACCCTAAACCCTTTTCCCCCCCTCAAAATAATTTAGTTTTACTTTCTTTAATTTTTCTTTCTTAATTCTTTATTTTTTACTTTCCCCAAGCAATTTATCCCTCTTCTCCTTCCTTGCACTCTGCTGTGGGCACAAAGAAGGGCAAGCAGCACCTGAGAATCCCCAAAAATTGAATTTTCTCTCCAAGGAGCAGCCAGGGCTCCTTTCCTGCAGCTCTTACCGCGTCCAGGATCTCGAATTTCTTCTTGGCCTGCAGCACGTTGATCTGGGGGAGAAAAATCAAAATATTCCTCTCAGCACCAGCAGCAAAGCCAGCCTGGGAATCTCCAAATCCACTGGGAAATCAATCCCAAACTATTCCTGAATTATTCCAGTGCAAAGTGCCCGGAGGGTGGGTTCTGGAAAAGGTGCAATAAATGCACATTTCTCACCTGGTTAAAATCACTGCTGGGGAAACTTATATTCCTTTCTCTTACTCAGATCAAATAATTTATTGAAAGGATGTTATGATAATTTGTATAATTTATTTGTGTATTTTTATATATATAAAATTTACATATAAATATTATATTATATATTCATATATATAATATAATTTACTGTTTAAATATTTTATATAATATTGAGATCAGTTTAACATAATTTATGTATATGTTTATAATTTTTATAGAATTTATTGAAATTATTTATTAAAAGGGTAATTTTAGATTATTAAAGCATTTACAGCATGGTATAACTAACACTGATAGGCCAAGAAACACTTATAACACAATATAATTAAGAAATTAGTAATAAAATTATTATGTATTATAATTTAGAAATTAGTATAACTAAGAAATTAAGAAAATAGTTAACTTCTGATTGTGATGGTGTGAATTATAACATCTGTATTGTCTCACCCTTCACATGAGACTGAAAATGGAATAAAAGTTTTTCAAACACCTCTCAGTTACCCCATTTCTAAATAAAAAAAAACCCCAAACCCTAATCCAACATCCTTACTCTGTGAAGAGAGCCTAATGTAGGATTTAAATTGAAATTTTAAAAAATAAAAAGCCAGGAAAATCAGGAAAATCCTGAATTTGAGCAGGATAACTTCCCCTAATATGAAGCCCAGACCCACCCACTAAATTGAAAAATGGAAAATTGAAACCCTGAGGCTTCAGCGGGCGAAGTGCCCCCACCTGCAGCACGTAGTCCAGGGCCAGGTGCCTGAAGCATTTCCTGGTGATGCTCAGGGTGCCCGAGGCCTCCTCCACCTCGTGCGGCTTGTGCCGCGGCGCCTGCGCGTTCTTCACCAGAGAGATCTCCATGTCCTCCCGCACCTTGTCAAACTGCTTCTTGGTCTCCTTGAACTTCCTCACGTCACTGGGGCCACACATGGGGAGAAATCAGGGTTCGAAAGTGAGAATAAAACGTGGGCGCCAGCAGGATCCCAGCTCAGCCCAGCGCGTCCATTCCAGCTTCAGCCAAGTCCTTCTTTAGACATCCTTTAGAACTTTGAGGTGTTCATCCTGCAGGATCAGCCCTTCAGGATCTGGTTTTTCAGAGGAGTTCATCCTGCAGGATCAGCCTTGCAGATGGGTTTTGGGATGGGTTTGGCCTGCAGGGATCTGAACTTTGGGATGGGTTTTGCCTGGAGATCAGCCCTGCAGATGGATTTTGGGATGGGTTTATCCTGCAGGATCAGCCCTGCAGGATCTGAACTTTGGGATGAGTTTATCCTGCAGGATCAGCCCTGCAGATTTTGGGACGTGTTGTCCTGCAGGATCAGCCCTGCAGATGGATTTTGGGATGGGTTTATCCTGCAGGATCAGCCCTGCAGAGAGGTTCTGGTTCTGCTCCCTGCATTCCCAGGACAGGAGGAATGGGAAGCTCAGGAAGCTGAAAATCAAAGGGAAAAGACAAAGACTAAACAAACACTCACTCTTTGACAAAATTGTGCAGCTGCTGCCGGACCGACCTCTGGGCCTGGTCAAACAGGATCTGGAAGAGAGAAGAGGGGAAAAAATATCAATTATTTTGAAAAAGGGGGAAAAATCTGCCCCAAAAAGGTTTTCTACCAGCCAAAATCCTCCTCAGGGCCCTGCGTGTCCTCCCTCTGCTGCCCAGAAGGAAGGAAAAAAATTCTGGAGTGTAAGATTTTGGTGAATTCTCTTCCTTTTATTTGTCCCCCTTGCAGGACCTCTCTTTGTGGCAAACGCAGGGGACAGCAGCACCCAAGGGGAGAGGCGGAGGCAGCTCCTTACCATGTGGTAATTGATCATTTCCTGTAGGCTGTCCCCAAATTTATCCAGGCACTCCTGAAAAAAAAAAAACCACAACAATAAAAAGAAAATACAACAATAAAAAGAAAATACAATACATGGACAGGGGAAAATCCCATCCCAGGAAAGGACAGGGATAAAATCCCACAAAATAATTCCATAAAATATAATACAGTACAATAAAATACAATACAATAAAAAGGAAATAAAATACAATAAAAAAATAAAATAACATAAAATGAAATAAAAATTAAATAAAATAAATAGATAAAGAATTAAAAATAAAATACAAATAAATAAGGTGAAGGGACCTGGCAGTGAAGAGAAGCAGCTGCCCCTCATTGCCAGGGCTGGGGGGAGGCTCGGGAAGGCTCTGAGGAGCCCCTGGTCCTTGCCAGGGAGGGTTTCGAGCCCTTGGAGCCTTTCCTTGGCAGGGCAGAACTGAGCTCCACATGCGCAGCTCTGCGTGGGCTGCTCACCTCCCAAATCCCTGCTGCTCACTGACCTACATTGCCAAGCCTGCATCTCACCTCCAGAGCTCCACTTGAGTGGATCTCACCCTGACCTCCCAGCAAAGCCCATTTTAAATGGATCTCACCTGACCTTTCACCCAATCTCACTTTAAATGGATCTCACCCTGACCTCCCAGCAAATCCTATTTTAAATGGATCTCTGACCTCCCAGCCTGGTATTATCAGATTCTCTGCATCCCTCCAAACACAAATCTCATTTTGAGTGGATCTCACTCTGATTTCCCACCAAATCTCATTTTCAGTGGCTGCTTAAGCAGCGTGAGGGGCTTGGATTTGCGATCCATTCCCAGCGGCAGGGATCTTCCCCCTGAGACAGGAACAGGGATCTGAGCACCCCCAGCCCCCTGAACATCCCCCAGCCCCCCCAGCACCCCCAATCAGGAATTTGAGCACCCCCAGACCCCCCAATCAGGAATTTGAGCACCCCCAGGCTCACCGAGATCATCTGGTCCTTCCTGCACTGCTGGGACAGGTCCCTCACGCCGCTGACGAAATGTTTGTTGGTGGTGATGTAAACCTTGCCAGCCTCCAGCATGCCACTGCACAGCTTCACCAGCTGGGGACACACACACAGGGCCATGGGGACACACATGGGGACACAGGGACAGGGCGACACACATGGGGACATGGATATGGGGACACACACAGGGCCATGGGGACACACAAGGGGACAGGGACATGGGAACATGAGGACACACACGGAGACATGGACATGGGGACAGGGACATGGGCACGGGGGCACACATGGGGACATGGAGACATGGATATGGGGACACAAATGGGGACAGGGACATGGGGACAAGGGGACACACAGACATGAGCTCAGCACAGGCTTTAGACCAGCCTGGCTCTGTCCCACACCCAGCCCAGAGCTTTGGGACCGGTGCCCTTCCCGTCCCTGCTGTGCTGGGAACTGTTACGGGTGGGACAGGGGGAAATCCCACCCTGGGACAGGGACAGGGACAAAATCCCACCCAAGAAAGGACACGGGTAAAATCCCAGCCCAGGACAGGACAAGGGGAAAATCCAACCCAGAAAATGGCAGGGATAAAATCCCAGCCCAGGTTAGGACAGGGATACAAATCCCAGCCCAGGACAGGGATGAAATCCCAAGCTGGGACAGGACAGCCTGTCCCAGGAGGAGCTGGACTGGAGCTCTTATCCCAGCTCAGAGGAGTCCTGGGGACAAGCCTGAGGTGCTAAACATCAACTTATGAGCTGGAAAAGGGCTCAGATTTTGGGGGGCACCTGGAGAGACCCCATTTCTGAGCAGGGGATCCAGCAGTCCCCCTCAGACCACAATCTGCCCTCACCTTGTCGAGCTTGGCCTCGATCTCCACCACATCCGTTTCCACCTCATCGATGGTTGCCCTGCAACAGAGCAGCGAGGAGGAATTGTTAATTAGCAGCAAGGAATCGTTAATTGGCAGCTAGTGATGATTGGGTAGGAGGCCAGGAAGGGGTGAGGGAGGATCAGAGGGGCTGAGGGACTCGTTATTCCCACTGGGATGCCAGCGCTAAATCCCTCAGGAATGAATTTCAGAGCTGGAAAAAGAGATGGAGATGATCCAGATGATCCCAGGGCTGGGAAGACACCCCCAGCAAATTCATTTAGTGGCATTGTTCTGTTAATTAGCAGTGGTGCTAATTGACACAGGGATAACCATTGTTCCATCCAGCCCCACCAGGCACCAATTCCTCATTCCAGCACCACCAAATCCCATTTCCAGGCTGTCTGAAGTGCTGAATTATGACCTTTAAAGCTCAGGAACCACCCCTGAAACCCACACAGAGCAGCCCCTGGGCCTCTGAACACCAAAAAGCTCCTCCACACACGCGGGGCTGCGCTTGGATAGGGATGAATCCGCTCCAGGATTTTGGGATCGGCTCCTTTTCCACGCCAGCAGGCAGATGTGACAGCGAGGAGCTGCCACAGCCCAGCTGCAGAGGTCACCAGGCCTCCCTTGTGACCTCAGCCACTCGCAGGAGGCATTCCCAGACTCAGGAATGTGCTCCTGGAATGAATTTTGGGAGGGCAGAGAGCAGCAAACCCTGCAGAGCTGAGGGTGTTCCCTGGCAGAGCACTCAGGGGTTGGTTTCTTTAACCACACACCTGGGAATGAGGTCAAACCTCACACCGCCACGGGTTTGGAATCCTAATTTTAGTCAGGGAGCTTCTTAGGTGTGTAGGATCAAGGTTTTTAAAGTTGGTTCATGAAATATTGCACTCAAATTTGGAAAAATCCCAGCCCTGAGCAGCAGGGACGGGATTTGGAGGGACACAAACTCGTCCTGCTCTCAGGAAAAGGACAGGACAATCCAAAGGGAACAGCAAAATTCCTGCAGGAACCATCAGGACTTCTGTCTGAAGCTCTGGGTGTCTTGATCCTAGGAATAATCTCCAGTAAAAAAAAATGCTGGGTTGTCCTTTTTTTCCTTCCTAAACTCCCTCCAAACCCCCTGGAAAATGAAATCCAGGCTGGAGCTCCGTGCCCAGGGCTCTGCCCACCACCAGCCCTTGGAAAACATGAAAAACACAGCCAAAAAACAACAACAAAAAAGGAGCATTTCCATGGAATAACAAACCAAAGAAATATAAAATAAAGAAACAGCAGCTCTCCCACTCTGCTCTGCCTCCCACACACACAAACAGCAGCGTGGCTGTGCCGGGGGCAAAGCTTTGGAAAGAAAAGGAATCGTTAAAAAGGCTCTTTTCAGGTTTTTTCCCCCGTTTCAGCTATTTTTGGTGCCTGGGTTTGGGGCTCGTGTGCCTTCATGCATCTGCTGCCAGATCCAATTGTTCCACTCGGTTTCCTCGTGCTGCTGATAGCTGCGCACAAAAAGCAGCTGGAAAAGAGGGAAGAGCTGGATTTCCTGGGAAACATTTTCTTTCCAGGGAAGCAGGAGCAGCCATTGTGGAATCTGCAATCAAGGCAGCAGATTTCCTGTCTGTAATTTAATATAATTCTATCATTTATTCATTTATATTCTTGATTCATCTATTCTATGATTTATTCATCTATAATTTACTGCCTATTTTTATCCCAGCCCATGGATAAATTTGGGCTCTGTGGAGGAGGGAGATGTTTTTGGGGCTGGGGCAAAAAACTGGAGCTTTTTATTTGGTATGGGCTTGATGGAAAAGGTTCCAAAGGGTTTGAAAGCACGGGCAGAGATCCCAGGGGTTTATTTGGCTCTAAAGGAGATCCAGGAAGCAAAGCAAATTACATTTATCCATCATTTTTCAGGTACTTTTGTATCCCAAGGAAACTCCTGGGGAGACGAACTCTGAGATAAGCTGGGAGTGGAAAGCAAAAAGATCCCAAATTCAACCCCAAATCCTCCCCCACACCTGGTCCTGCCGCTCAGGGATTTTTCTTTCTGCATCTCAGGGCCTGATCAACACCTGACCTCCCACGCTTCAAGGGCACACCATGCCCAAGTCCATCCCTGGGGCTTTTGGGGTTAAAAGTTTGTTTTTCCTGCTCACTGATGCAGTTCCAGAGAATTAGGGTTTTTGAAGGTTAAAAATATTATTTTCCTGCTCACTGAAGGAATTCCACAGCACTGGATTTTTCGGGGTTAAAATGTCCTTTTCTTGCTCACTGGTGAAATTTCAGAGCACTGGGTTTTTGAGGTTTGAAATTTTATTTTTCCTGCTCACTGATGCAGTTCCAGAGCACTGGATTTTTGGGGTTAAAATGTCCTTTTCCTGCTGGCTGGTGGAATTGCAGATCCCACCGATGCCGCTTCCCTTGAGGAATCCCGGTTTCACTGCTGACAGGCGGAGGCTGCGCCAGCTCCACTCCCAGATTTCCATCCTCCCACCGCTCCCAGCAGTCAGAGATGAAAGGCAGAGTTACACAAGCAGCCTGGGGACCTGGGATGACTCCTCAGGGATGAGGAAATGCCACCTCAGCACCGTTCCAAGGAATCTGGGAATGGGAATCCAGATCTGCTCCTCACAATTCCCACCCCATTCCCATTCCCATCCCATCCTATAAATCCCATCCCCATTCCCATTTCCATCCCATCCTAATCCCATTCCACCCCATCCCCATTCCCGTTCCAATCCCATTTGTGCCTCCTGAGAAAATCTCAGCGACTCTCAGCCTCTCCCAGCTGCAGGAACCCAACTCAGACAAGAACTGAACCTTTTCACCCCAAAAAATAAAAATAAGGTGATGTCCCGATGCTGCTCCATCCTGGAGGAATCTGGCAGTGGGAATCCATTCCCATTTCCAACCCATGGATCCCATCCCATGGATCCCATCCCATTCTCATCCCTATTCCCGTTCCCATCCCATGGATCCCACCCCATCCCATTTGTGCCTCCTGAACAAACCCCAGCCACGCTCAGCCCAGCCAAAAACTGAATCTTTTCACCCCAAAATGAATATTTGAATAATTTGAATCAAACTCGTCCCCAGGGCTGGCCAAGAACTGAATCTTTTCACCCCAAAAAGCTCTGAATGAAGCTCTGTCCCAGAACTGGCCAAGAACTGAATCTTTTCACCCCAAAATGATTTGAATGAAGCTCTGTCCCAGAACTGGCCAAGAACTGCCTCTTTTCACCCCAAAAAGCTCTGAATGAAGCTCTGTCCCAGCCTGAGCCTGTCCTGGCCCTGTGCCCCGAGCGTTTCCTGCCGCTCTCCCTTCCTGCTGAAGCCCTGCCAGGATTTTTTCCTTTTTCTCTTTGCAAAACAATCCCTGGCCTCACCCCAAGCCCTTCCCACCGCCAGACGAGGCTGAGCTCCCTCAGAGATCCCCACAGCCCTGCTCTGTGCATTTGGGTTGGCTCAGAAATGCAAAAATCACCCAAAACGTGGCCAAAATCCCACCAGGAATGGTTTTGTAGCCCCAGAGATAACGAGCTGTGAGTTCATTGTGGCTCCAGCTCCAGCCAGGATCAGCTGCATCCTAAAGGGATTCAGGGAAAGGATCACTGGGAAAGGGATCCAGGGGAAATTGTGACAAAAAATAGAAAATTAGGCAAAAAACTATGCGGGAAATTATGTCAAAAATACAAAATTAGGCAAAAAGCGATGCGGGAAATTAGGACGAAAATTAGGCAGAAAACTATGCAGAAAAACAGAAAATTATATAGAAAATTAGGCCAAAAATTATGCAGGAAATTAAGCAGAACATGATGCTGAAAAATAGAAAATTAGGCAAAAAATTATGCAGAAAAATAGAAAATTATATGGAAAATTAGGCCAAAAATTACAATGAAAATTAGGCAGAAAATTACACAGAAAATGATGCCAAAAATACAAAATTAAGCTAAAAATTATGCAGAAAAATAGAAAATTATATGGAAAATTAAGTCAAAAGTTATAATGAAAATTAGGCAGAAAATTACACAGAAAAATAGAAATTTATATAGAAAATGAGGCCCAAAAATTATGCAGAAAATTATGATAAAGATTACAAAGAAAATTAGGCCAGAAAATTATGATGAAAATTAGGCAGAAAATTATGCTGAGAAATAGAATGTTAGGCAAAAAGTTATGCAGAAAAATAGAAAATTATATTAAAAATTATGCCAAAAATTAGAAAATTAGACCAAAAACGAGACATGAAACCTCTCCCAGTCACCATCTAAAATCATCCTGGAGATTTTCCCTTCCCCAGCTGCCCCAGAGCAGCTCCAGGTCCAAGTGAGCTCATCCCAGCGGGATCCCAGCCAGCTCCCAGGGCAGAGATCCCTGCAGCAGCAGCAGGAATGCTTCCGGAAGCTTCCCTCCCTCTTCCTGCGCCTCTGCCAGCCCCAGCTCCAGCTGAGTTCTCCCTCTCCCACCCTGAAAACTCCACACAAGCCTCTCCCAGCTGGAAAGGGGGGTTTGGAGCTCCCCTGAGCTGTTCCAGCTGTTCCCAGCTGTTCCCAGCTGCCAAGTCTCTCCCCTTTTGGACGGATCATAAATCAGAAGTGCCACAGTCGGAGCAGAGATTTGGTACCTTGTGATGGCAACACCTGAGTGAGCAATTCCTAAAAAACCCTTTCTGGAATGAATTCAGAGGGGAATAAACTCCACTGAGTGAGGAATTCCTGAAAAATCCCTTCCAGAATGAACTCAGAGGGGAATAAACCCCACTGGGTGAGGAATTCCTAAAAAATCCCTTCCAGCGGGAATTCAGAGGGGAATCCTTTCCCTTTCCCTTTCTCCATCCACGGCAGGGTCACCATGACAACAGCTCCATGGTGACAGTATCCATGGCAGCCCCATCCTGCCCAGGCCCTGCTGAATTCCAGGGATTTTTCCTCCCGGGAGAGCTCAGGGCACAGCCACAGGTGGGGATTTGGGATAACCTTGGGAGCTTACAGAGAAAAGAAACTGAGAATTGGGATCCTGGTGTGGAAATCTGGGATTCCCATACTGCTACTCCCTCCTCTCACCATCCTTGCCAAGCTGCTGAGCAGGATCAGATCCCTGGGAAAGGGATCCCTTGTCCCCACATCCTTTATCCCCTTTTACCCTGTCCTCATTCCATTTATCCCCATTTACCCCTGTCCCCATCCTTTTACCCCTGTCCCCATGCCATTTAACCCCTTTTGTCCCTGTCCCCACCTCCTGGCTGTGCTGGGGGATGCAATTCCAGCACTGCCCCAAAGTAAAACCCAACATTTATGGCTCCTTTGGGATGGAGATCAGTGCCAAGCCTGGGACAAACCCCTGGGCAGCCAAATTCCCAGGGTTGGGCTGTCTGGTGGCCCAGGGCTGTGTCCCCCCAGGAGCCCCCATCCCATCCCATCCCATCCCATCCCATCCCATCCATCCCATCCCACCCCATCCCACCCCATCCCATCCCATCCCATCCCATCCCATCCCATCCCATCCCATCCCATCCCTGCTGGCCATGCCATGCCCTCGGTGCCCTCGGTGCCACCCCGGGGGTGTGGGCAGCTCTCTGGGCACCCCAGGGATGGACGGATGGATGGACGGATGGATTTAGTCCAGCCCTGCTGTGCTGACGAGGCAGCTCCAGACTGAGCCTGACCCAGATTCCAGCAGCTCTGCTGGAAATGCTGCGTGTGCTGCTCCAGCTCTGCTGCCTCTCCCTGTGCTCTTCTCTTCCTCTTTTCTTTTTCCCCTTTTCTCTTATTTTCGCCCTTTCCCACTGTCTCACGGGGCTCCTGGGGCAGGGACAGCCCGGGCAGGGGGACAATGCCCTCCCTTGTGGCAGCCCCACAGCAGCTCCCTGTGAGCCCCACACTGGGGCTGTGTTCCCTCGGCTGCACCCCCACAGCCCTGCTCTGTGAGATTCCCTGAGCCCTGCCGGGGCTGGGCCTGCCTTCCAACTATCCCATTATCCCATTTCCCACTGCCCATTATCCCATTTCCCACTGTCCATTATCCCATTTCCCACTGCCCATTATCCCATTTCCCACTGTCCATTATCCCGTTTCCATTTCCCACTGCCCATTATCCCATTTCCATTTCCTATTATCCCATTTCACGCTGTCCATTAGCCCATTTCCATTATCCCATTTATATTTCCCATTTCCCATTGTCCATTACCACATTTCCCATTATCCCAGTTCCATTTCCCATTGTCCATCATCCCATTTCCCATTATCCATTATCTCATTTCCATTTCCCATTATCTCATCTCTCATTTCCCATTGTCCATTTTCCCATTCCCATTTCCCATTGTCCATTATCCCATTTCCCATCATCCAATCTCCCACGATCCTATTTCCATTTCCCATTTTCCAATTTCCCATTGTCCATTATCCCATTTCCATTGTCCATTATCCCTTTTCCCGTTTCCCATTTCCCATCATCCCATTTCCTATTTCCCATTATCCATTATTTTTTGGTAATGGTTTTTTGCCAAGGAGATTTTGGGAAAGGTTTTTTGGCAAAGCTTTTCTGGCAAAGGTTTTTTCCTGGTAGCTTGGCTGCCACAAGAAGGAGAGGCTGGTTCAGTGCGATCTCTGCCCCCTCAGTGGGTCATCCCCAAAAATCTCCTTTAAATGCCAGAAGAGCCCCCGGGCGCCCAGGAGCTGCTTTGTTTGGAGGTGACTCTGGGCAAGAGCAGCTGAGCTCTGCTCTGGCCCAGATAAATCTATTTATAGCAGGAGTTATGCTAATTCCCCAGGGATCTGATCTGCTGGCACTGCTGCAGCAATGAGATTTTCTGCTACCTGTCCTTTCAGCCACCCTGAGCAGCCAGAAATTGCAAAATTCTCCAATTTCCAGCTCCGTGCCTCCTGCTGCTTCCCTTCCCTGACATCTCCATTCCCTGCTGATTTCCTCCCTCTGGAAATTGCTGCTTCACCCCAAAACTTGGAATAAGCGGGGAAAACCCAAGGAAAAACAGCTTGTAAAAATAATTTTAAAGCCACTCTTATTTAAGTCACTAAAAAAATTCAAAATTGAATTGTTTTATCACCTTGCCTGAGGTTCATGTTAGGTTTTATAAAGAATAATTCATTTACTGCCCCTTTTGTGAGCTGAGGAGTGTGGAGGGGATTTACCTCATCATTAAAATGTCCCTGTCCTTGGGATAAAAGGGGTTTTTTTTCCCCTCACAGCAATTTCTTAACACAGGAACGGCACTGAAGAGCTGTTGGCAGTGCTTGGGCTCTCCTGGTTTTGCTCCAGGATAATGGAATAAGCTGGATTTCTAATCTTGACTAAAATCACTCCACAGATGGCACCATGGAGAGGTGGAGGCTGCGCCAGTGGGAGCAGGAGGAGAAAATCCAGGTGGAACAGCAGAAATTCACCAAAATCATCTCTCTCTTCATAGCTTTATCCTCATCTCAGCGTTTTTTCCCAAAGGCCTGCTGAAAAATCTCTTCTTCCTTCCAGTGATTGCTCAAAAATTTGAATTTTTCATCAAATCCTTCTAGGTGGAACAGCAGAAATTCAGACTGTGACACCAAAATCATCTCTCTCTTCATTATTTTATTCTCTTCTGGTTTGTTTTTAAAAGCCTAATGAAAATTTGCTCTTCTTCCTTTCAGGGGTTCCTCAAAAATTGGAATTTTTCTTCAAATCCTTCAGCTCCAGCTCCTCTGCCACAGAGCTCCACCACCCCAAATCCTCTCTCTTTAATGCCCAAATCTTATTTGCACTTCACAGACATTTCCTGGTGGTTTGAGTTCAATTTTTCCCATTTTTCACAGAGTTTTGAGCAGGAACAAAACCCCTAAACCACCTTGCACTGTGATTTCTCTGACGTGCAGATGTGGGAGCAAGAGAGAGGTTCCTGCAGGAAAATCCGGGTGGAACAGCAGAAATTCAGACTGTGACACCAAAATCATCTCTCTCTTCACAGCTTTATCCCCATTTCAGGGTTTTTTCTCAAAGGCCTGCTGAAAATTTTCTTCTTCATTTCAGTGGTTCCTCAAAAATTTGAATTTTTCTTCAAATTTTTCTTCAGCTCCAGCTCCTCTCCCACAGAGCTCCACCAGCCCCAAATCCTCTCTTCAATGCCCAAATCTTATTTTCACTTCACAGACTTTTCCTGGTGTTTGTTTTCCCCCATTTGTCACTGAGATTTAAGCAGCTGCACAGCCCCTAAATGAACTTTTCTCATTTCTGTGCCCAAACTCAGCTCTGGCTCTGCCAGCAGAGCTCAGGAGGTTTTTACAGAGCCCCAAAAAACCCCAATTCCTGTCGGGAATTTGTTAAATGTCAGTTTACAGCTCCTTCCCTTCCCTGAGACACTGGAGGTGGATGTTTAGACAAGGCTTTGAAGCAGGATGAGTAAGATTGCAGAGTTTTGGTTGCTTGCTGTGTTTAGTTGACTTTTTTTACATTAATATTTAGCAAAAACCTGGCAGTTTTCAGCAGAAAATATGGGGTTTTATAATGCACACAAAATCCCATTTCTTTTTCTTCTTCTTCCCATTTTTCTTCTCATTTCTGCTCCGATTTTAGGAGTCAGGAATTGGAATTTAATCAATTTTAATCAACTTTAATCAATTTAAATCAAATTTAATCAATATTTGAGTGTTTTTCTCCAAGCTCCTGCAGCACCAAGGAGCTACTTGGGGAAGGTCACGAGGATTTGGTGACCTCCAGAGGTTTCTTCCAACCTCAATTACTGCAGGATTTAATGGCTTAGAGATGAAATCCTTCCTTAGCCCTCCTAATGCACTCCTGATGTCATGGATCTGATGATAACGGGTTTTTCCCTGGCAACTCCCAGCCAAACCTCCCCAGGAACATCTGGAATTTTCTGGAAGTCACCTGCTCAGCACCACCCACCTGCAGCTCCCTGCAGTGATTTATTCTGGGTAAATTATTCTGGAACTGGTTCTAGGCCTGGATGGACCCCACCTTCCTTTCTGCTCTGAATATTGTTTTTTTTTAAAGTTCACTGCAGGAGTTTATCCCTGAATATTGAATATTGAATATTCTTTTTTTATTTTTACAGCTCCCACCTTGAGCTCACTGCAGGAATTCATCCCTGGATGGATCCCCACCTTCCTCTCTGCACTGAATATTAATTAATTTTTTAAATTTTTTTTTCAGAGGAACAGCCCAGTTGCAGAGTTGATTTTAGCAGGAGCTGATTTTTGATTTTAGCAGAAGATTTTAGCACCACAGCTCCCAGGTGCTTTTAGGAAACCCCAGTGAGAAATGCCTGGCACAAGAGTGGAACTGCACAGGCAGCCCTGAACACAGGAATATTCTATTCCTGAGCTGAAGAAAGACTCATTCTGTGCCACAAGACCCTTTAGACATTTGTTTGCTTTCTTTGACGAGTAAAATGGATTTAAATAAAAAAAAAACGGCCTCAAACAGTTCTGTCTTCTCCCCAAGTGACCTCAGTGGCACCGTTTACCCACAGGGCTGGAGGAGCTCCAGCAGCTTTTGTTGAGACTTCCCCCAGCAGGGATCTCTTTCAGCACTAAATGCTCTTTATTTCTATTTTTTTTTTCCATTTCTCCCCTCCTCCTCTGGGCCTTGGCTGGAGCTGGAGCTGCCCAGCCTCTGGGCTGGCTTTGTTTGGGGCTGAAAAGGCTTTTCCTGCCAACGGCAGCCCTGCAGTGGCACCAAGCCCCTGCCCCTTCCTCTGGGTGCCACTGGGTGACAAGTGACAATTTGGCACCTTCCCACAGGTGCCAGATGGATTTTGCTGTGCCTCAAAATTGGGATTTTTTCCCAGTGCCACAACCCTTTCCCAAAAGGGTGGGAGTTCATGGGGCTGCTGGGGGAGTGTGAATGAAAGCCCTGGAGCTGCTCGTCCTTGATTTTGATTTATTCCCCTCAGGGGCTGGGCACAGCCCCACTTTTCAGGGGAATGTGGCTGTGGAATTCATCCCCACGTGAAAAACCAGTGTGTCAGTGCTCCAGGTCTGGGAAAGCACATCTTGGAGAGGAGCACCTCACGTGCTGTGGGTGCTCTCTCTCCCCTTCCCTGCTTTTCCTTTCCCCTTTTCCCCCTTCCCCTTTCCTTTCCTTTTTCCCCTTTCCCCTTTCCTTTTCCCCTTTTCCCCTTTCCCTTTTTCCCTTCCCCACATTTCCCCCATTCCCAGATTTCCTGCTGCCTGTCCCATCCCTCTGAGGTCCTGAATCCCCTCTGGATGCAGGAAAAGCATCCCTGAGAATGTCCTGCATTCCCAGGCTCACAGAAAAAGCCGAATTGTTGAGGGAAGGGGGAATCCTCAGGCAGGAAACATGGATGAGGAGGAAAATGAAAGCATCCTCTGTGCTGCAGGCAGAACAAAGCTGGCCTTGTAGGAACGGGGCTGAGCAGAGGAGAAGAACTGCAGCCCCAAGCCCAGGGGCAGAGCAGGACTCAGCCCCACAGGATTCCCAGATTTCCATCCTCCACACTGAGCATTCAGCCAAAACTCACTCCTGGTTTCCTGTGTGCACCCACCTCTCACCCCCCAGGTGAGGTGACAGCTCAGGAGCTGAGATGAAAGCCCACAAACCCGGCTGTGACATCTCCCCCATCCCAAATCCCGGAGCTTTCCCGGCTCTCAGCCCCGTTTGGGAGCTGGCACCATCCCACATTTTCGTGCTTTATCTCCCAGCTCAGATGAGTCAGTGGCACATCAAGAGCTCCTCGCCTCCTTCCCAACTCCCCGGCTCAATCTGGCTCAGATTCCACTCTGGGAATCAAAGGCAGGATGTCCCTCCCCAAAAAAATGTCACTTTGCTGCCTCAAAAAATGTCACTTTGCTGCCTCCACGGCCCCCAAATGCCAGGTGGGCAGAGCAGGAAATGTGGGAATGGGGGAAGGTGGGGAAAGGTGGGAATGGGGAAAGGAAAGGAGGGAAAAGGAGGAAAATGAGGAAAAGGGTGAAGGGAATGGTGAGGAAAGGTGGAAAAGGGGAAAGGAAAGGAGGGAAGGGGAGAGGAAAGGAGGAGAAGAGGAAGAAGGAAATTAAAAAGGAAATCTGGGAATGGGGGAAGGTGGGGAAAGGTGTGAAAGGGGAAAGGAAGGGAGAGGAAAGGAGGGAAAAGAGGGAAAATGAGGAGAAGAGAGAAGGGAAGGGTGGGGAAATGTAGGGAAGGGGAAAGGAAAGGGAAAGGAAGGGAGGGAAAGGGAGAGGAAAGGAGGAGAGGAGGCAAAAGGAGGAAAAAGGAAAGGAAAAAGGAAATCTGGGAATGGGGGAAAGGGAAAGGGAAGGAAAAAGGAAAAAGGAAAAAGGAAAAAGGAAAAAGGAAAAAGGAAAAAGGAAAAAGGAAAAAGGAAAAAGGAAAAAGGCAGAGGCCCCTCCAGCTGGGTCAGTGCCAGCACCGTGGTGGCTGTTTCTGCCATCCTGGGGACAAACCCAGACCTGCTGCCAAATTCTGGGTTTATCAGAGAACAGAGGGGGGACAGTGTGCCCCGAGGCCGAGCTGTGGGAACAGCAGCGTGTCCCTGAGCGGGAATGGAGCAGGACAAGGACAAGGCTCGAAGGGCTCCTCAGAGATCTCTGCACCCCCAGCTCTGCCAAGTCTGGGGGTGCTTCCCTAGAGCCTGGCACAAGCCCTGGGCGCTGAGGATCCCACCCCTGAGTGTGCAGGGCTTTTTATACCCATTAAACATCCTGGGGGCTCATCCTGATCATTCTAAAGCCTGGCACAATCCCTGGGCGCTGAGGATCCCACCCCTGAGTGTGCAGGGCGTTTTATTGCCATTGAACATCCCGGGAGCTCATCCTGAAACCCCACGTCCTGGCAGCCCCTCCGTGCTCTCACACCCGGCTGGGAGCAGCAGCATTCCCCAGAGAACGGAGAGGGTTAAACCCTGCTGGAGCTGGAGCTGGAGCTGGGGGAGCTGCAGCGCCCGGGGGGCAGGAGGCCGAGCTCCCTCCCGATGTGACGGGATCTGTTGGGATGGGGCCACTCGAGGCTGATTTACTGATTTACGGGCTGAGTGAGCACCGGGCTCTGGCATGCGCCACCCAGGAGCTGGGCCATCAGCCCTGTGCCATAGATAGCTATCATCATGGGTAGATATTAATATTGCTAAATAACAAATAAAATTGTTCATTAATATTTATTCGTACTTATCAATATTATCAATATTAATTTATCTTATTAATAAATAAATTCAAATAATAACAATAAATTAATAAATAATAAAAACAAAAATAAATTGATACTTTTTATTAATATTTAGATATAATACCTTGTTAATTATAATAAATATAATAAATAAATTAATTATAAATATAATAAATATAAAATATTTATAATCATTATAATATTAATTAATTTTTCTATATTATATTTATACTAAATATTCTATATTTATAATTTTATTTATTTATAATTAACAGAATATTAATTAATATTTCTAATTTATGTTTATATAAATTATATTTGTATTTTACATTCATTTATAATTAATATAATAATCATTATTTATAATATGATCTTTTTTATCTATTATATATTATATTTGTATTTTACACATTTATAATTACTATAATAATAATTAATATTTATATATTTTATCTTTATATGATATATTTGTATTTTACATTTATTTATAATTAATATAATGTTAAATTATATTTGTGATTAATATAATTCATAATTAATATCATCTATTTTAATATTGGCTCTTCACCTCTAATTCACCCCCAATTCATCCCCAACTGACCCCCAATCCACCCCAAATCCCCCCCACAGCCTGGGATTAAGGCCTACAATTAATTCCTTAATTAATTACAAGGAACACAAGTCCCATTGCTCCACCCCCCTCCAGGCAGGGAATTCTGCTCCCCAAATTCCCATTCCCAGATTTTAACCCTGCATTGCCCCAAAGAAGGAAAAGCAGCTGCCAGGTAAAAAAAAAAAATCTCATTTTTCCACGTTCCCTCCTCCCTCCAAGCCTGGAATTGCTGTCAAAAAGAGAACAAATTCTCCTTTTTTTCCCCACAAAACCCCTGAATTCTGCTTTTTTATCGCCTCCTCTCCTCCACCCTCATTTCTGAGCAAAGCTTTGCCTTAGATGAAGCTCAGAAATCCCTGAGTGGAGCAAACACTCGGGGAGCTGCACCCAGCAAATGCCTGGAATCCCAATCCAGCCCTGAGAGAGGGGAGCAAACAAGGAAAAAAAATAAAAATAAAAAACCAAAAACCCTCAAGCTCACAAAAACATTTTGTCCTGTCCTCAAAATTCAGCCAGACTTGGACTCCAGGTCCCTTTCAAGGGCTCTTCTCTTTATTCCAGATAACCAAGCCAGCAGAAGCTTGGTTTAATTTTAAGCAAAACCAGAAAAAATCCTTTTTTAAAAATAAAATAATTCATCCTGTGGCTGAAATTTCATAGTTATGAAACCAGGATTTAAAGGGGCCACTGCTAAAGAAGAGCCTGGGAGTCCAAAACCTGATTTTCATTCCTTCCTCCACTTCAGGAGATTTCCAGTTTCAGGTTGGTTTTGGGCTCAGGAATTGAATTTGGATTAAAAATTTTGTAATTTTTAACTAGGTATTTTAGAGAATTAAAACTGTTATAAATCCTCAGAGACAAATAAACTGTAAATCCTCAAAATCATCAAAGTGATTTTGTCATTTTTAACTAGAGAGTTTAGAGAATTAGAACTGTTATAAATCCTCAAAAATTATAAATAATAATATTGTGGGAAGACCCCAAATATCCCTATGGGAAAACCATCTCTTTATAAAGATATTTGACCCCAAATATCCCTGCGTGAAGACCCCAAATATCGTTTTATAAAGACCCCAAATATCTCTTTATGAAGAGCCCAAAAATCTCTTTATAAAGACCCCAAATATCCCTGTGGGAAGACCCCAAAGTTAAACCAGAGTTAAAGTTAAACTAAAATAGATAAATAGATATTTTCAGCTAATAAACTGAATGTAATTTATAAAGTATTGTAAGTGGGAAACACATGAATTTTTGATTTTGAAGCTGAGGGTTCTGTAAGTAGGAAATAAATTAAAATTAATTTTTGATTTTGAAGCTGAGGGTGGCAGTGCTGTGGGACAAACTCAGGGACAGCTGCAGCCACCCCAAACCCAAAACCCCAAACCCCAAATCCCAAATCCCTCCTGCAGCTCAGGTTACAGCTCCCAACCTTCCTGCCCAAAATAATCCAGGGCAAAAACCTCTTCAAAATTCAGCTGTTCCCTGCTAAGCCCTGACACCAAACTGGGCCTTCAGCCTCATTCCCTCCACTCTGAGCAGAATTTTTATGTATAAATAATACCTTACAAAAAAAAAAGTACCTAAAATATATAAATATAAATATAAATATAAATATAAATATAAATATAAATATAAATATAAATATAAATCTATTTGTTTTATATAAATATATAAAAATATTAATATATTAATATATTGTATATAACTATATATAATATATACCTATATAAATATATAAAAATAAAATATATAATTATATATTTTATATTATATATAATATATCTAAATATAAATATGTACATAAATATATATTATATAAATATATATTTATCATAAATATCTATAAATATGTTCTTGAATATCCTAATGATAGGGGAAAAAAGGTGCATAAATCCCAATGGCAGGCAAAAAAAAGGGGGAAACAAAGGTGGATAAATCCTAATGATAGAGGGAAAAAAAAGGGAAATAAAGGTGGATAAATCCCAATGGATGCTAAGTGAGCAGAGGATTTATTAAATTGGATTTCTCAGTGGATTTAAGAATTCTCTACAAATTCATGCCCACAAAAAGAGCGCTCCTAGATTTCCCAAACTCCTGCTGGGAGATAAAAACCCTCAGAGGTGCAAGAACAGGTCCTGCCAGGTCATTAAATTGTTTACCTGAACTGCAGCCACGCCTCTGCAAGTGCCTGGCAGAAATCAGCTTTATCTGCCAAGCTCGAGCTGAGACACATCTAAATAATGGCATTTGACACATTAAAAAAAGTCAATTTTCTTTGTAGGAACTGGAATTTATCAGGTAGGAAGTGATGAGGGGGATTTGACATCAGGATTTCTCAATATTTGAGGTGTAAACTCTGAATATTTCAACTTGGTTCTTCTTTTTCCCTCTAACATCAAGATTTCTCAATATCTGAGGTGTTAAGTTTGAGTATTTCAGTTCTTTTGCCTTCTAACATCAGAATTTCTCAATATTTGAGGTGCAAATTCTCAATAATTCAACTTGGTTCCTTTTTTTCCTTCTAACATCAGGATTATCTCAATATTTGAGGTGTAAATTCTGAAAAGCCCAACTTAGATCCCTTCCTTCCTTCTAACATCAGGATTTCTCAATATTTGAGGTGTCAATTCTGAATATTTCATCTTGATTCTTCTTTTTCCTTCTAACATCAGGATTTCTCAATATTTGAGATGTCAATTCTGAATAACTCAACTTGGTTCCTTATTTCCTTCTAATGTTAGGATTTCTGAATATTCAAGGTGTAAATTCTCAATAACTCAACTTGATTCTTCTTTTCCCTCCTAACATCAAAATTTCTCACTATCTGAGCTGTTCATAATTTAAATATTCCCCTGCTGCACATATTCCAACCCTCCTGAAACGCCCAAGCTCCTGAAATGTCTGATCTCTTGTTCTCCCTCTAACAGACATTCTGTGTCTGGCCACGGGGGAAATAGTTCATAATTCCAGCCTGAAATAAGTGGTTTTGATCAAGGTCCAAGGGAGGGCTCTGAGAGCCGTTTTGTTTTCATGGACAGAGCAGAATGATGCTGAAAAACCTGGCCTGGAGCCCACACACACACACACCAGGGGCAAAATAAATAAATAAACAGATCAATCAGGGCTGACGTCAGCAGGAAAAGGGTCAGTGCCATGTGGGACAGAGACAGACAGACAGACAGACAGCTGGACAGTGAGGTCACAGCTCTGGCTCGGGGCCACCCTGCAGTTCACGTGCTCTGCAGCACAATGGGGTGGGATGACAGGCAAAAAAAAAGGGGATAAAGGTGGGTAATCCTAATGATATGTGGGAAAAAAAAAAGGGGAAATAAAGGTGGGTAAATCCTAATGATATGTGGGGAAAAAAAAGGGGGGGAAGGTGGTTAAATCCTAATGACAGAGGAGAAAAAGGTGGGTAAATCCTAATGATAGGTGGAAAAAAAAAAGGGAAATAAAGGTGGGTAAATCCTAGTAATATGTGGGAAAAAAAGGGGAGGGAAAGATGGATAAATCCTAATGATAGGGGGGAAAAGGTGGGTAAATCCTAATGACAGGCCAAAAAAAAGGGAAATAAAGGTGGATAAATCCTAATGACATACAAAAGAAAAGGGGGGAAAAAGGTGGGTAAATCCTAACGATAGATGAAAAAAAACAGGAAAAAATGTTGATAAATCCTAATGACAGGTAAAAAAAGGGGGTGGAAAGGTGGATAAATACTAATGATAGGGGGAAATAAAGGTGGATAAATCCTAATGACAGACAAAAAAAAAGGGAGGAAAAAAAGGTGGATAAATCCTAATGGATACTAAGTGGGCAGAGGGCTGATGAAAGCATTTCCTGCCTCACTCTATGAAAAGTCCCATGATGCCAGAGCTGTCATCTCACCTGGCCCTGCCCAGCACCTGGCAGTGCAGGAAGAGCAGGATCTCCCTGAGAATGAGCAGATCTCCCTGCAGGATCTACCTGAGGATGAGCAGGATCTCCCTGCAGGATCTCTCTCCCTGCAGGATGGGCAGATCTCCCTGCAGGATCTCTCTGAGAATGAGTAGGATTTCCCTTCAGAATGAGCAGATCTCCCTGCAGGATGGGCAGATCTCCCTGAGAATGAGCAGGATCTCTCTGAGAATGAGCAGGATCTCCCTGCAGGATGGGCAGATCTCCCTGCAGGATCTCCCTGAGGATGAGCAGGATCTCCCTGCAGGATCTCTCTCCCTGCAGGATGAGCAGATCTCCCTGCAGGATCTCTCTCCCTGCAGGATGGGCAGATCTCCCTGCAGGATCTCTCTGAGAATGAGTAGGATTTCCCTGCAGAATGAGCAGATCTCCCTGAGAATGGGCAGGATCTCCCTGCAGGATCTCTCTCCCTGCAGGATAAGCAGATCTCCCAGCAGGATCCCAATAAAACCACGTGCAGGGTGACCCTTCCCACACCCCAGCCACACATGTGTTACCTCCACAAGCACACAGCACCACAAAATGCCAATTTGGCAGCCCGGCTTCAGCCACAGACCACTGCAACCCTTCTGCACCCCAACCACTTCTAGAAATGCTTCAGAAAACCATTCAATGCTTTAGAAACCATTCCTAAACACACTTCCAACAAAACGCAAGCTGTTTTTTCCTGGGTTTTTTCGGGTTTTTTTTCCAATAAACAAAAAGATTCCGAGCAGGAACAACACGAAACATCTGCAGGAAGCAGAGAACACCCTCCAATAACTCCTTCCCCTGCACACACAGGCAGCCCCAGCCGCTCCTGCAGGCTTTTGTCTGCATTTGGCTGATGCAGACAGCGCTGGGGCGGCGGGGATCGCTGCCTGCGGGAGCTCTGCTCTCCCTGAACAGCAGCAGCACATCCCAGCACATCCCAGCCCCTCCGGACACGCAGCCAGGATGCTCCGGGCACAATGGAGCGGCAGCTGCCGGCTCCTTCCCCGCCAGCCCCGGCCTGATGTGGATGCGAGAGCACAGCCAAGCCGGAGCCTTTGTTGTCACAGCCCAGATTCCTCCAAGACCGCTAAAAAAAAAATTAAGAAATCCACCCTCCGAGAGCCGGGAATGTGAGCGCATGGAAAATGAGTGTATTCCCCTTGAGCGGCTCTGCGGGCGGCTCCGGGCAGCGCCGCCCGGCCGAGCCCCGGGGGATGCGCGTTCCCGGCGGGGACCGGCGCTGCGAGCCCCAAAAACCCCGAACTGTTCCCGTGCCAAGCTCCGGGAGCAGCGGGGATGCGGGACACGGATGCGGGGCACGGGGGGATGCGGGGCACGGAGGGATGTGGGGCACATGGAAGGGAGGGTGCGGGGAACGGGAAGTCGGGGTGCGGGAGGGATGCGGGCACGGCAGGGCAGCGCCTGCGGCCCGAGCATCGCCGGCTGCCGGCGGAACGCGCTGGGCCCCGGCTCCGGCCCTTCTCGGCCCCGGCTCGGCCCTTCCTTCCCGGGCCCGGTTCCCTCTGCCCGGGCCCGGTTCCCTCTGCCCGGGCCCGGCTCGCTCTGCCCGGCCGCGGCCCTGCCCATTCTCCCGTTCCCCCCGCACCGCCCCGAGCCGTTCCCGGGGAGGCCCCGGCGCTTACCGGAACCGGGGCGAGTCCTTGATGCACTCCTCGAACTCGACCGTCATCCTGCCGGCTCGGGCTCGGCCGCGCTGCGCTCAGCGGAGAAAGCGCATCGCCCGCCGGCTGCGCTCAGCGCGGGCAGCGCCCGCCCCCCGCGGCACCGGCCCGCCTCCCGCACCGCCGCCGAACCGGGGATGGAACCGGGGATGGAACCGGCCCGCCTCCCGCACCGCCACCGAACCGGGTACAGCACCGGCCCGCCTCCTCCCGGCACTGCCACCGAACCGAGGATGCAACCGGGAATAGCACCGGGAACAGCCCAGCCTCCCACGGAACCGGCTACGGCACCGGGAATAGCACCGGATATAGCCCAGCTTCCCACGGAACCGGCTACGGCACCGGGTACGTCACCGGGCACAGCCCCCGGTCCAGCCCCGCCACGGCTCCGATCCGCCTCCCGCAGCACCGAGACAGAACCGGGAGCAGCACGGACGCGCCTCCTGCCGAGCCACGGACAGAACCGGACACGGCACGGACACAGCCGTGACACCGGACACCGCAGGGACACGGCACGGACACAGCCGTGACCCCCGCTCCTGCACACCAGCCATTAGGGTTTATCCACCTTTTCCCCCTATCTTTAGGATTTATCCACATTTTCCCTCCTTTTCTTTTACCTGCCATTAGGATTTATCCCTTCTCCCCCCACTATTTTTTTCACCTGTCATTAGGAATTTCAGCTTTCCAATCCAAACCCTTCCATGATTTCCAGAATAGCTGAATTTCAGCTTTCCAATCCAAACCCTTCTATGATCTCCAGAATAGCTGAATTTCAGCTTTCCAATCCAAACCCTTCCATGATTTCCAGGCAGGGTTTCCAGGCAGGAACAAACCAAATCCAATGGTAAAATTCCACAACCAGCAGCAGGGTTGGCATCAATCCTGTCCCTCCTTAATCCAGTTTTTCATTTTCCATAAGCAGTGGATTTGCTGCTGCCAGCAGCCAGGGGATAAATCTGCAGGAATCACTCGGGGAAGGAGCACATCTGGGTTTGTGGGTCCAGCTGAAGGTGAATTCCATTGCCACAGGACAGGCAACAAACTGTGGTGTGGCTAATTGAGGTTAATTAATCCTGATCTTCCACCCACCCAGCACCACAGACCCAGCAGCAGCAACCACATCGCTCACTGATGGTTTCAGATGAACTTTCTGTGAACTGAGAGAAGGGCCTGACGTGGAAATCCCACGTTTGAAGAAAATCCTACATCTAAACTGAAGCCATGAGTGAATCAACAGGCCCAGGGGGCCCTGACAGATGTCACAAGGAGACCTCACCCAGCCATGGACAGGAACAGGGATGAAATGAAGTGAAATTTGATGTTTAATGCCATTTTTCCCACCCCCTGCCACGGGCTGGGAACTTTCACCATCCCAGGTGCTCCAACCTGGCCCTGGACACTTCCAGAGATCCAGAGGCAGCTGCTCTGGGAATTCCACTCCAAGGAAGCCATTCCCTGTGTCCTGTCACTCTGTCCCCTGTCCCCAGTCCCTCTGCAGCTCTCCTGGAGCTTCTTTAGGCCCTGGAAGGTGCTCTGAGGTCTCCCTGGAGCCTTCTCTTCTCCAGGTTTTTAACATTCCCAGCTCTCCCAGCCCTTGGAGCATCTCTTGTGGTCCCTGCTTTAAGTGTTTTCTTAGCTGAAATCAATACAACATTATTATTATTTTTATTATTATTGTTTTCTTCCATCCAACTGAGTTGCAGGCAGCACAGTGGAGAGCTGAGGAGCAGCTGAAGTGAAGCCCAGGGTTCCAGAGGGGTTTTATGTTTGCACAACATCCCAGTTCCCATCCCATCAGCACATCCTGACTCCCACGATCACATCCCAGGTTCCGAACAGCACATCCCAGATCCCCATGAGCTCATCCAAGGTCCCCATAAGCAGGTCCCAGTTCTCATGAGCAGATCCCACTTTCCCATGAGCAGGTCCCAGCTCCCACCAGCCCATCTCCGGTCCCAATCAGTCTATCCCAGGTCCCCATCAGCCCATCCCGGTCCCCACGATCACATCCCCGGTCCCCACGAGCTCATCCCCAGTCCCCACCAGCAGATCACCGTTGCCCATGACCACATCCCGGTCCCCATCAACCCATCCCGTTCCCCCTGAGCCCATTCGCCGGTCCCCCAGCCCATCCCGTTCGTTCCCTACCAGCCCATCCCGTTCCTCTCCAGCCCATCCCTGTTCCCCATTAGACCATCCCTTTCCCCACCAGCCCATCCCGGCTTCCACGATCCCACCCCGCTCCCCAGCAGCCCGCCCCGCCCTCTCCCGGTCCCCGCCGTTCCGTGCCGTGCCGCGCCGTGCCGGAAGCGGCGGTGCCGGCCGGGGGAAGGGGCGGCGCTGCGGGCGGTGCTGCCCTGCCCGGCCCGCTCCGCTCCGTGCCGGGGCTGCGTGCCCGGGGCTGTGCCCGGCTCCCGCGGCCCGGCCATGGCCGGTGCCCCTGCCCGGTACCTGGTGTTCTTTCAGTACTTTGGCACCAGGTACAGGTACGTGCCGCGCCGAGCGGCGCCGCGGAGCCATGGAGACAGCGGGGCTGGGCACAGAGTGTGGGGACAGCTTGGGGATAGAGTTTGGAGAGAGCAGGGTTTGGGGATAAAACTTGGGGATAGAGTTTGGGGATAGAGTTTGGAGAGGGCAGAGTTTGGATTGGCAGGATTTGGAGCGAGCAGGGTTTGGGAGAGAGAGTTTGGGGAGGGCTGGATGAGTGCAATGGGAAGAGCAGAACTCGGGGGAGCAGAATTTGGGAGAGCAGAGTTTGGGGAGGAAGGAATGAGAGCAGAATTTGGGATGGCAGGATTTGGGGAGAGAGCAGGGTTTGGGGGAGTGGAGTTTAGGGAGAGCAGAGTATGGGAGGTCAGAGTTTGGGCAGAGCAGAATTTGGCGGGCAGAGTTTGATGAGGATTGGATGAGAACAGTGTCCAGGTGAGAGATTAACCCCTTCCCGAGCAGGTGAGAGCTGGACCTTGCTGTGCACAGAAAAGGATGGTTCAGGCAGGAAATGCATCAAACCAGCAAGGCAAAAAGACAGGAAAGGGCAGAGGAGAAGGGAGGTTTCTCTCAGGCTGGGGCAGGAGGACAGAGCAGGAGGTTCATCACAAACTGTCCTTGTGGCCTTTTAGTCAATTTATGACATTCACAAGTCCTGGCCTCCCAACTGGCAACCAACTCCTGGCCCTAAAATAGTTTAATCTCAAACTAACTTATCTGCCTTATTCTCCTGTCAGCCTCTGTCTCAAGGGCCAGTCCAGAGAGGAACATTTGAAGGATTATTTTGTTTTATTTCCAACATCCCTTCTGGAAAATAACCACTTTTAATTTTAATAATTTAGATTTTAATAACTTTAATAACCAATAAGGCACTTTCCCTGCCCATTCCTCAGTGTTTGGTCCCTGCAAGTTCTGTGGGAAGATCCAAGAAGTCCTGGATTTTTTGGTGGGCTCTGTCAAGTCCCTAAATGTTGACATCAGTAAATCATATTTGTTTTGCTCTGCAGTGGAGTTATGGAGACCAAGAGTGATCAGGCCCTGGTTGGAGTCCAGAATTATTTGGAGGTAGGTCCTGTTGTCACAAAAATGAATCTTTTAGGGTCACACAGGTGTAAATATTATTTTGAGATGGACACTCCATAAAACTGGCAGAGTGCTAAACACTCCAAAGTTCAAAACTGAATCCCTAAGATGATGTCATGATGCAGATTCTGACCTTAAAAAGATGTCAACCCTTCAAAGAGACTTAAAATTGAGCCCAGAACTGCTCAATTGAGAGCCTTATCAGGTGCTGACCCACCTGAGCTTTGTTAGGACTTGTGGCTTGTCCTTGAAACTGCCTCAGTTGTGTTTCGTGTCCAGTTCCTTCATGGATTTAGCAGCTGGATGCTGTCTCCTCCCAGGGGAGGATGTTCCTGACAGAGGTTTGTTAACAAAGCACAGCAGGATGTCCATTGCTCTGTGCTGCTTCCATTTTTTTTTTGGAGTTTGCCAGGGGAAAAAGAAATATGATCCTGTTACCCCTGCACTGCTCCCAGGGATTCCCTTGGATCTGGGAATGGTTTGAAGACCCCAGGTTGCTGTTAGGGTTGGCAGAGAGTGTGAACAGGAATGAAAAAAACCCATTTTTACACCCAGGAGTAGAAAATGGATCACCTGAGCGTGGTGGTGCAGTTGGGAATTTAAATTGTAAATTAATTACAAGTCGCTGTTGAGCTGCTGAGTCAGGAATCAAAAGGAAGGTGAATTACTTCTCTTGTCTTGGAAGCATCATGGGGTTCAAAAGGAAAGTTGTGCCAGCTTGGAAGATAAGAGGTTGTTGATTCATGTTGATTCAGAGCACATTTTGTCACTCAGTTCCCATTTGTGGTCAGTCTGTCTGACCCAAATCCCAAATTGCAGCACTTTGGGATGCTCTGCTGCTGTGGAGGACAGAGCTGTCCAGGAGCAGCCTTGGTGACATCCCAAGGGACAAGGGCAGGACATCCCCACGCTCTGTGGAGCTCAGAATTCCTGCTGCTCTCACTGGGGTGCCTTGGGAAGGCTGGCCTGGAACAGGGACTAGAAAGAGTTACAGAATAAAACATGGATTTCGGAAAAATTTCTCCTCAATGGATCCACCTTGGGCAGCACAAGAGCCTAGCCAGGGCTGCACCCAAGATGAACCAAATGGTCACAAAATGATCCCAAATTAACCAAAATGGTCCCCAGAATGAACCCAGTATGAACCAAAATGGTCCCAAAAAATGGACGATCAGTCACAAAATTATAACTTCTGCTCCATTTGCATCTTGGAGTGAATTGTCCAATTCCAGCTTTAGCCCCTGCAGTCCCATCCTTGTTTTTCTCTCCCCAGCCCACGGTGTTTGTGCTCCTGGGCTGAGATTTGGATCATTTGTCCTTGGTGCCCAGCTGGAGCAGGAATTGTTTTGTCTCCCTGCTCTGTGCACAGAGCTCAGCATCCCCTGATATGGAGCCCAGACCCACACACTAGAGCAGCACAGCATGTGAAAAATAGAAAATCCAAAACCTGAGGCATCAGTACAGAATCTGGAGAATAGAAAAGCCAAGCCTGAGGCATCAACTCGAAAGGAAAGTGTGAGGAATTATGGCTGGAATCAGGGTTCTCAGGATGCATTCATGTGGCTTCCTGCCCCGAGACTGTGGCAGAGAAAGTGGCTAAATTTTGTGCAGAGCCCAAAAAGGATTTTCTATCCCATTTATCTCATCCTCTGAGCCACGCAGGGCCCCAGGCTCTGGGCGTGGGGTGAGCCCCGCAGTTGTTCTGCATTATCCCAGTGGTGTCTGAGCAGGCAGATGGGTAGGGAGGGTGATTAGGGCAGAAAAGAAGAGGAGAAAAAGACAAACATGAGCTTATTTGGTGTTGCCTTTTCCCCAGTATCAGCACTTTGCAGGCCAGCTCGGTGCTTTGATGTGGTGCTATTGATGCTGGGCGCTGCTGCATCTATTGGAACCACATGGGAAGCCTTAAAGCAGCTTTAATAGAAAACTTCTGGGGCCTGCAGGAATTTCTCTTCCTTCCTCCTTTTCTGTGCAGCCTTGAACTTCACTGCTTTCCCCAAAGCCAGGAAGGCAAGCGAAGGGAAGGGCAAAATTAAAGCTCTAATGAGATCCTTATTGTGTTCTGAGGATGTTCAGCCATTTGTTTGCAAGCAAATAACCTGGGAGGTGCAGACTTGGTGTTCCAGCAGCTGTTTTGTGGAAACTGGGATGGGCTGGTTGGTTTTGTGTCAGTTTGGGCTGGGGCTGAACAGATCTGTGTCATTGCAAATCTTTTTTAGTTCTTGGTGCTGCTCTGTGACAGAGGCCTGCGACTGCCTGGAGATAATGGAGCCTTGGTTTAGTCCAGAGATACTTGTGGGAGCTTTTCATCTCTCTTTGAGGGTGTGAGCTTTGCTGGCAACATTTTATTTTTTGGAGACAAGTCTTGGAGCACTTGGAACCCCAATTTGGACCCAAAGCAAATTCCAGGCCTTGTTTTCCCTCAGGGGGGGGTTGGAACTCTCATTTGGCTCCCTCCAGTTATTCATGGAACTTTTCACATCCAAGACTTCATGCTCTGTCTCTTATAGGAGCTTTTCATCTCTTTTTGAGGGGTGTGAGCTTTGCTGACAACCTTTTATTTCTTGGAGACAAGTCTTGAAGCACCAATTTGGACCCAAAGCAAATTCCAGGCCTCGTTTCCCCTCATTAGGAGCCTGGAGCTCTGTCATTTGGCTCTCTCCAGTAATTCACAGAAATTTTCACTTCCAGGACTTCATGCTCTGCCTCTTGTAGGAGCTTATCATCTCTCTTTGAGGGGGATGAACTTTTATTTCTTAGAGACAAGTGAACTTTTTTTTCTTGGAGTACTCAGAAGCCCAACTTGGGCTTGTTGGGCCCAAAGCAAACTCCAGGTCTTGTTTCCCCTCATGGGGAGGTTGGAGCTCTGTGATTTCGATCCCTCCAGTTCTTTGTGGGAGCTTTTCACATCCAGGACTTCACCTTCTGTCTCTTGTAGAAGCTTTTCATCCTTTGAAGGGGATAAACTTTTATTTCTTGGAGACAAGTCTTGCAGCACTCGGAAGCCTGACTTGGGCCCAAAGCAAATTCCCGGCCTCATTTCCCCTCATTGGAAAGTTGGAGCTCTCTGATTTGGCTCTCTCCAGTTATTCACAGAAATTTTCACTTCCAGGACTTCATGCTCTGTCTCTTGTAGGAGCTTTTCATCTCTTTTTGAGGGGGATGAACTTTGCTGGCAACATTTTATTTCTTGGAGACAAGTCTTGAAAGGCCAACATGGGCCCAAAGCAAATTCCAGGCCTCGTTTCCTCTGATGTTGGAGCTCTGTGATTTGGCTCCCTCCAGTAATTCATGGAAATTTTCACATCCAGGACTTCAGGCTCTGTCTCAATTATTGGAAATGTCTCTGCTGTATAGGAAGATCTCACTTTTTGCTGTTGTTTGGGATCCGCAGAGTTCCCTTCCCTCTCAGACCTGCCTGAACCATCTCCCATTTCTCATTTTGTTGGGAATTTCTGTCCAGACCCATCCTCCCCTCCCAAAAGCCTGTTCTGGCCAACAGCCTTGTGCTGAGGGCAGAAATTGTTCCTTGTGAAAGGAAAAGGGAGGAGGAGAGAGAGAAAGGAGAAACACCAGCTCCTTACTATGCAAGGCAGCTCTGGTACAACCTCCTTCCCCACGTCCTTTAAAAAAAGAGCAAGAATTTCAAGCAGACAAAGAGAACTGTCATCTTCAGCCTCTGTTTTGATAATAATCCCAGTGACGTGGCAGATTGCTTTGGAAACCTTCTCTTCTAACAAAATCCACATTCTCGGCGTGTCCTTCCTGGCATTCACTTCCATTTCATCCATCCAACTGCAAATGAACTGGGTTTTTAATTAGTTTCAGCTGACATAGCACCCAGTGAGTCAGGGAGGCTGGCATCACTTGCAACCAGCAGCTTGCGTGCTATTAATTATTAGAACACTGTAATTAATAAATTGTGCAGCTCCCTGGCAGGGCTCTGCAGCCTCTGTGTCCAGAGGATAAAACCATGACCAGTCTAGGGGAAGAGAAATTTATTTTTCCAAAACGTTCCCAATATTGGCCTGTAAAGGTCGATGGAAAATCTGGAGGATTTTTTTTTTTTAATTCAGATTTCAGGAAGGGAAGTGGATGAACTTTTGCTCCCCTGCCATGGCTGATGTTCATGAGAGGAAAAATGAGCTGGGAGCAATAAAAGCAAGCTGGAATGTGGATCCATATCATTCTGGCAGCCAGCAGTGGAAATTCCAGCGTAATTCCAACTGTGGAAGGCTCAGTGAATGAAGTGAATGAAGCAGGACGCAGCAGCTAAATGCAATGAATGCTTCCCCCTGCATCCCTGGCGTGTCTGAGGGATAAACTTCCACCCTGGCTGCTCCAGGAATGTGGCTGGGTGGAAAAATTCAGGATAAATTCAGAAGGGTGAGATGTGAGAGCCTTCCAGCAGGTGCCAAAGCCAAAATTTCAGTGTTTATAGCACCTGCTAAATAAAAAATTTTAAAAAATTAAAAATATGGCTTAAAGGAGGAAGCAGAGAGCTGTGAAATGAGAACACACAGGACTCATTTATTCCTTTATCTTCTTAATTTCTCTTTAGCTGGGTGAAATCTTAATTCCTGCCTCAGTCCCACCCTGGGAACCCACAGAGGATCCCAAACAGGATTGGGATCTGGATGAGCAGCACCCAAACCTCAGATGAAAGAGAGCAAGGGCAGGAAAAACTGGTCCCTATCCAGCAATTCCTGCATGTAAATAATGCACTTTTTTTTGAAATTCAGGGTGGGAGATAATAAGAGATTAAAAGAGGAGGAAACCTTCAGTGCTCCAAGGACTTTGGATATTCAGACAGGAGATATTTGCAAAGGTAAAGGGGTCATTTTTCAGCTGCCTGCAAAGGGGAGTTGAGCAGTTCAGGAATTCTCTCTTCCAGGAGATTCTATCCCATCCCAAAGAAATGAAATATTAAATATTAATATGAATAAATGAAATATTAAATGAAATATTAAAATTGAAGCTGAGGGCAGCAGTTGGTGGAATATTATCAGTGTGTTTTGTTGTGCTGGAGGAAAAATCCACAAAGCTTTGAGCTTCACAGACTGGGATTTATTTGGTGGTGCTGATGGTGAAATTCCTCCTTGGGATGCTCAGGAAGGTGGGAAAAATCTGCTGGAGAAGAAAAATCTCATTTGTGGAAGGAAAACCCCTGGTCCTGCACCTTTGTGGATTTGCTGGCTGAGCTGAACAGGGGAAATAATCAGATTTACTTGGGATTTTGCTCCTCTTTTCCTCTCCAGTCTGGTTTTTAGTGGAGAAATTCAGAGTTGTGCTGATCCAGATGGAGCTGGGATGCACTGAGGGATCCAAAGCAGTGCTGCACCCTAAAAAAAAGGATATTTTCCATGTTCTCTCCTGTTGTCTCTCCCAACTCTTGTTTCCACTGGCTGGTTTTTGTCTGCTGAGGAAGGACGGGGAGAAAAGGGTGGAGAGAGGGAGGGAGGAGCCTGCAAAACCCAAACATCTCTGGAGAAACTTTGCTCTTAAAAATCAGCCCCTGCTCTCAGACAAATTGCTGAGGCACAGGCCAAGGTCTGCTGCAGGAAATTATTTCATTTCTGTCTGCTCCTCTCTGCTTGGGGGTGATAAATACAGATATTTTTCCCCCTGTTAATTGTAACCACATGTGAACTGCAAATGGAAGGGAAAGATCAGTTTGGTTTTTTTCCCAGGCCTCCCCCTGCAGCTTGGTTACGTTTTTTTTTCTGCCTCCCTGTGCATTTTCATGGAACATTTCTGAGAGCTCACAGCTCTGACCGCTCCTCCAGGAGTCTGGAAGGTATTTGTGAGTCAGCAATTCGAATTTTATTGACTCTTGTAGCAAATTAAGATCCAATAAAAACCGCTGGGTTCAGTGCTCGGGAGCGGGGATGGGAAGGAGAAGGAAATTTTGAGTCATGCCTTTGGTTTCCTGCCTTCTTTTGTGGTTTTTCACTCTTTGAGATGTTTCACTTCTTCCCTGCAGTAATTTTCTCTGGATTTTCTGTCTGGGGTTTGGGTTTAAATGAGCTGAAATGGGTGATCCTCTGTTTTTTCCCCCTCACCCAACAACACAAAGCAGATAAGGAAATGAATATTTTTCACTTTATTTTGTGCTCTTAAGGAAGCTCACAGGACACAGAGCAGACAAAGAAATGAATATTTTTCACTTTCTTTTGTGCTCTTAAGGAAGCTCACAGGACACAAAGCAGAGGATAGATAGTAGTTAATTTTTACTATTTTATTTTGACTTTATTTTATCCCCCTAAGGAAACTCTCATGGCATTTTGGATCCTCTGTGTGAGGTGATTTCAGGGCAGAAGCTGAGAAATCACTGATTTTAGGAGAAATTCCCCCAAACCCTCAATTCTTTATAACCCACAGTAACTCCAAACTCCTCTGGAAGCAGCACAAGGTGTGGTTAGCCAGGAGTGATGCCTCAGGTTTTGGATTTTCTATTTTTCACATTCTGCGCTGCTTTAGTGTGTGGGTCTGGGCTCCATATCAGGGGATGGTGAGCTCTGTGCACAGAGCAGGGAGACAAAACAATTCCTGCTCCAGCTGGGCACCAAGGACAAATGATCCAAATCTCAGCCCAGGAGCACAAACACCGTGGGCTGGGGAGAGAAAAACAAGGATAGGACTGCAGGGGCTAAAGCTGGAATTGGACAATTCACTCCAAGATGCAAACGGACTAAAACTTATTATTTTGTGACTGATCATCCATTTTTTGGGACCATTTTGGTTCATCCTGGGTGCAGTCCTGGCTGGGCTCTTGAGCTGCTCAAGGTGGATCCATTGAGGAGATCTTTCTCCCCAATCCCTGCTTTATTCTTTAACTCTGTCCAGCCTCTGTCCTAGGTCAGCCTTCACAAGGCATCAGGAGGAGGACAGTTTTGCTAAATTATTGCTGAATTATTGCTGAATTTTTGCTAAATTATTGCTGAATTATTGCTGAATTTTTTCTGACTGTTTGCTGAATTTTGTGCTGAATTATTACGGATTTTTTCTGAATTTTTGCCAAATTGTTGCTGCAGTTTTGCTGTTTGCTTGCAGAAGGCAGCAGAGCAGCTGAAGCCCAGCGCTCCCATCAAGTTCCACATCTCCAGCCGGACAGACAGCGGCGTCCACGCCCTGGCCAACGCCGCCCACCTGGACATCCAGAGGGCCCCGGGCAGGGCGCCCTTCACTGGCCCCCAGCTGCTGCAGGGCCTCAACCACCACCTCAAACCCGAGCCCATCCGGTGAGTCAGGCAGAAATCCTTTATTTTGCCTTACTTTACTGCAAGAATCTCGGGATTTCCGCTGCTCACAGTGACCCCAAGGTGTTAAATGTCTCTCTTCCCTGCCCGGTGCTCAAAGAAGGAGTCAGAACTCTTCACTTCTCATTCTCAAGGTTGTTTATTGTTTCTTATCTATAATATTTTTCTTATCTATAAAATTTTTTCTTACCTATAAAATTGTTTCTTATCTATAAAATTGTTTCTTATCTATAAAATTTTTTCTCCTGTCCAGCCGAGGTGCACTCAGCAGGACAGACAGAAGCACTCTGCCTGCCCCTGGGTGGTGTGTCACAGACAGGTTTTATGAAAAATCCTTTCCTTACGATTTTTTTCTCCTGAAACAAAATGTAAATAATAATTATCTGCTGCTGTGGAATGCAACAGGTGCATCTTTGATTGGTCTCATGTGGTTGTTTTTAATTAATGACCAATCACAGCCCAGCTGTCTCGGACTCTCTGGTCAGTCACAAGATTTTATTATCATTCCTTTCTATTCCTTGCGAGCCTTCTGATGAAATCCTTTCTTCTATTCTTTTAGTATAGTTTTAATATAATATATATAATAAAATAATAAATCAGCTTTCTGAAACATAGAGTCAGATCCTCCTCTCTTCCCTCATCCTGGGTCCCCTGCAAACACCACCACAACTGGTGACCCCAAGTGATGAAAAATTCACACACTGGTGTTATCTTTTTATCCTAAAAACTATGTGTACAATGTTTACAATTATTTCCCAATACCTATCACCTATGTTAGACAGTGAGCTTCTACTCTAAACCAATCCAAAAGTGCCACCAGCACAGCAGGAGATGGAGGCCAAGAAGAAGAAGGAGAAAGGCTGGACATGCCCAGATCCCTCCATCTTGCCCCTTGAACCCCCATTCTAAAAACCCCAAAAATCTATTTTTCACCCTGTGATAACTTCACTATCATTCTACTTAAACTTTCTTGACCTGTAATTCTTCATGTAAAGGTTGGTGATTGTTTTTCCCAAGGGCTAAATCAAAGGCACAGGGGTTGGGGCTCTGTGCCAGGGTCTCTGAGCCCTCTGACAGGGTCTCGAGTCCTCCAGGGCAGCCAGAGGAATTCCCTGGGTTGCAACAAGTGCAGAGCAAAACATTCCTTTATTTTGGCTTGGTTTTAGTGCAAGAGCAGGAAAAACTGGTCCCTATCCAGTAATTCCTGCATGTAAATAATGCACTTTTTTTGAAGTTCAGGGTGGGGGATATGAAGAGATTAAAGGAGAGGAGAGAACCTTCAGTGCTCAAAGGACTTGGGATATTCAGATAAAACTCTAAATTTTTCTCACCTTAACCTGTCTCTGCTTTAAACTATAAATGCACATTTTCACTTCTAACACCTAAGTTTGGGAGCTTTTTCCAAGGTCTAAAATCAAATCCTGGGTTTAATTCTGAGGTTTGGCTTCCAGGCCCAAAGTTCTGAGAGTTCTTTGCATTTCAGATCCCAACACCATCCCCCAAAAATCAGAATATTTCAATCAGAGAATATATTCAGAATATTTGGAGCTGTTTCAGGAGGGTTCTGCTGCCCTCAGGGTGGGACTGGCGGTGTAGGAGTCCCACACCTCCTGTTCCTGGTTTTGTAACCACACAATAAAAATTCTCGAGTGACAAGGCAGAGCTGGGATTCCTCCCACCTCCTGCAAATTGGCTTTGAGGTGGAGAGAACAGGTGGATTTTTTCTCTCATACATTTCCATTTCTAATTAAATGTCTTTGGGCTTTTTTTTCTCTTTGATCTCAAAATTCAGGCCCTGTTGGAAATGCTAAAAAATGTAAAAAATAAAAAAAAAGCCACAGTTCTTTATTTACCATCATTTTTAAAAATGGGATCTCAGCAAATGAGATTTAAAAATGGGATCTCTGAAATGCAGAGAAAGAAAATCTTTGGAATCTGAAATCTAGAAAATCTTTGGAATATGAAATCTGAAAGGCAGCTGCTGGAGAACATTCTGGACAAAACCATTCCTAGCTGAAAGGAACAATTGCAACAGGAAAAGCTGCTTGCGCTGAGGAATTCTGTGAGCAGAAATAAACTCCTGTGACAGAACCTCCCTACAAGGATGGTTATTTAATCAAAACCACACAAGTGCTAGCTCAAGGCAGCCTGGGTGCTTGTGGAGGCATGCAGACAGAGGGAAATAAATGTCATCATTTTATTCTGGTGTTTGGAGGAGGCTGGAGCTCCTCCTTCAAACCCTGGAGGATGGGATTTGCATTTCTCCTGATGGTTTATGGCACTGGAGCAATTCCTGGGATTGTTTGTGCAAATCTTTGTGGCAGCGTTTTATTTTTTGGAGACAAATCTTGTTTTTTGCAAATCTTTGTGGCAGCATTTTATTTTTTGGAGACAAATCTTGAAGCACTCAGAACCCCAATTTGGGCCCAAAGCAAATTCCAGGAACTCTCATTTCTCCCTCTGTGCTCTGAGCCAGGGCAGGGAGGGCTGAGAGCCAGAGGCCAAAAATCCCCAGAGCACCAACTTTCCTTAAAGTAAATAAAGACATTTGTGGTCCCAAATCTATCCTGGGTTTTTGGCTGCCCTGGCTCCTTTCTCCTCACTGAATTCCAAAGGCAGAGAGGCAAAACAGCAGGAGAAAATTCCCTTGTAAGGAGAGCTCTCCTCTCAAGCAGCACCTGCAGGGGTGGTGGCTCTGAGCAGGGTTTTTCCTGCAGGATTTTGGATTTTGCATTTTGGATTATGGATTTTGGATTGTGAATTTTGCATTTTGGATTTTGCATTTCTGATTTTTTATTTTGGATTTTGCATTTTGGATTTTGGGAGAGTCACATCCAGTCCAGAGAACGCTTCTGGGAGAGCTGCAGGAGCTCAGGGAAGCTCCATTTCCTTCCCTGGCAGGGAGAATTTGCTCTCTGTGCCCTCCTCTCTGCCTCCCAGGCTCTGCGGGGTGGTGATTTTGGGTTTGGAGAAACAGGGAGTTTTCTCCCTGCTGCCTATAGAGGAACACGGGGAAGCTCAGGTGCCTGGGAGCTCCTTTTTGGCTGTTTGGGGTTGGTGGGAGATGGGTGGACACTCATGGGAATGGCTTTTGGGGCTGAGAGAGTTCTGCTGTTCACTCCCACCCCACCCCTCTGATGTTGGGATTTTCCTGGATTTTCCTGGATTTTCCTGGCTGCACAAAGTCCTGCAGGTCCTGAGGGAAGGGACCTCCTTGAAAGCATCTCCATCTGCTCCAGGAGCTGTTTGGGGGGAACAGAGGGGAGTTCCTTCCTCTCACTTGGGAATTTTGGTGTCCCTGTCCCCTGTGTGCCACAGCATCCTCAGTGCCCAGTGAGTGCCCTGCACCTTCCAGTGGGAAAGCTTTGGAATGTTCGTGTCCCTCTCAATGGAAAACCTTTGGAATTTGTGTCCCTGTTGATAGAAAAGCTTTGGAATTTCTGTGTCCCTTTCAATGGAAAACCTTTGGAATTTGTGTCCTTGTCACCTGTCCCTTGTGTCCCACAGCATCCTCAGTGCCCAGTGAGTGCCCTGCACCTTCCAGTGGGAAAGCTTTGGAATTTCTGTGTCCCTGTCCCTTGTGTCCCACAGCATCCTCAGTGCCCAGCGGGTTTCCAGCACCTTCCATGCCCGTTTCTGTGCCCTCTCCAGGACCTACATCTACCGCCTGCTGCTGGGCTGTGCCCACCGCTCCCAAATCCCCGTCTTCGAGCAGGATCTGTGCTGGGCTCCCCCAGGAGGGTGAGTGCAGCTCCCTGGGGAGGCTCCTCTGCAAGGAAATTAGCGAATCAGGGCTGGGAGGGGAAAAAATGGGATTTTCTGGCTCTGAACAAGTCCCTGACAGGAGGGGACAGCCCCGGGTTGGGCTCTGGGACAGGAGGAGAGGGAATGGCCTCAGGCTGGGGTTTAAGCTGGACATCAGGAGGGTTTAAGGGTCCCAGGAGAGGTTTAGGAGGAATTTCCCCTTTTAAAGAGTTGTTAAATGTGGGAATTGCTGCCCAGGGAGGCTTGGAGTGCCCATCCCCCCCAAAAAAAGTTGAAATAGAATTTGGGCAGGGTTTTTGGCTGCTCATTTTGCTCAGATTGGAAACCAGTCAGGACCTGGAAACCCAAACCCTTTTCTGGATGTTGGAGCAGTCACAGAGGACAGGGAGATGGGTCAGAGCTCTGATTTCCTGCCTTAAAAGGAGTTTGGGGTTTGACCCTGGTGTAATTCCCTGGGGTTTGAGCCTGGCCTAATTTATTGGGGTTTGATCCTGGTGTAATTCTATGGGGTTTGAGCCTGGTGTAACTCATTGGAGTTAAAGCCTGGTGTAATTTATTAGGGTTTGAGCCTGGCATAATTCTATGGGGTTTGAGCCTGGTGTAATTCCTTGAGGTTTGAGCCTGGTGTAACTAATTTATTAGGGTTTGAGTCTGGTGTAATTCCCGGGGTTTGAGTCTGGTGTAATTCCCGGGGTTTGAGCCTGGTGTAATTCTGTGGGCTTTGAGCCTGGTGTAACTAATTTATTAGGGTTTGAGCCTGGTGTAATTCCTTGGTGTTAGAGCCTGGCATAGCTCTGTGGGCTCTGAGCCTGCTGTGAGTCCCTGGTGTTTAAGGCCGGCTCAGTGCCCTGGCTCTGAGCTCTAAGCCTGGCTCAGTCGCAGTGCCCCGAGCAGGCTCTGTGCACTGCAGCCCCCTGGACATCCCAGCCATGAGGGCAGCAGCGCAGCTCCTGCTGGGCACCCACGATTTCAGCACCTTCCGCTCCCCGCACGCCGAGGCCGCGGCGCAGAACCCCGTCAGGACCCTGCAGCTGCTGCAGCTCCAGCCTGGCCACGGCCTCCTGGGCCAGCACCCCCTGCACAGGTGAGAGCCCAGGCACTCAGGGCTGTGGGCAGCACCCAGCTGGGACAGGCTGCAGCGTGGGACTGGCAGGGAGCAGCTCCTGGGAGGGGCTTTGTGTCATTTACACTCATTTTTTGTGTCATTTACACTCTTTTTTTGTGTCATTTACACTCATGGCTAAAATCCACCTCTGTCAAGGAGTTGGGTTTTATTTTCCTACCTGCACAGGTGAGAGCCCAGTGTTAAAAACCACCCGAAATTTGATTAAAATGCTCTTTTTTTGTTTTTTTTTTAGGGGACTGGAGTTCTGGGAGGTGAAGGTGAAGAGCAAATCCTTCCTGTACCGACAGGTACTGCCTGCAGCTGCTGCCAACCCAAATTTAAATTTATTAACTAACTTTAAAATTAATTAATTCATCTAAAAATCGATTATTTTAGCAATGTTCCAGCTGTGTGGCACTCACAAGAACTTGGGCTCTTTATTTGATCCCAAAATCTCCTAAATTTGTGCCCAAAACCTTCACAAAATCAGGTGGCAGGATGGAAAAAATTGTGTTTTTCACAATCTCTGTCCTTTTTAAAAATTATTTTTAATTTTTTTCCGTGCTCAGTGGATTTGAGCCTAGGAAAAGCTGTCTGGAATTTTACTTCCTGGCTTTTTTCGGAAAAAAAATTTAAAAAGGGTGTTTTTTCCTTTACAAACTGCAGAAATTCTCCCTATGCCCTGAAACTCCCCTGTGTTTTTTAGAAATAATTTCAAAATAATAATTATTATATAATTATATATTATAATTATCTTAATATTTTAATATTTTATATGTTCATATTTTAACCATTTAGGAGGCTGAACGTGTATATTTTTATATGTGGAGGCACCAAACCTACAGATATGGGTGCCAATAATCCGATTTTTAGTCTGATGGTTGCCAATAATCTTATTTTTTAATCTGATTTTTAATCTGATGGGTGCCAATAATCTGATTTTTAATCTGATTTTTCCTGAATTGTGGAGGCAGCAAAGTCGTGGCATGCAATGACCTCTAGTGAGGGAGGATGAAATAACAGAGGGGAGGATTTGAGCTGCTTGGAGAGAAATTCTGGGCACTCCAAGGTCCCAAAATTTCCCTCTGGATAAAACCACCTTGGATTGTTGGATATTTTTGAAGTGCTGATCATGAGCAGGTTGCTCAGGGGGCTTTGGTTTATTTATTTTTTAATTAATGGGTCACAAACTCAGCCCAGGGATTTGTTCCAGCGCTGCAGGGAGGGTTTGGGAGAGTTTGGAAAGGTCAAAAATGGAATTTTTTAAAAATCCAAATCAGGGATTGAGGTGGGGGTGGAAAATTGGGGAGGGGGGACTGGGGGTGGAGAATTTGGGGCAGAGAATTTTCCATGAGGAATGGGGAGGGGGAATTGAAATTGAGAATTGGGGATGGAAAATTGGAAATTAATTGGGGATGGAGATTTGGAGGTGGATAATTGGAAATGGAGAATTGGGGATGGAAAATTTGGGATTGAGAATTGAAATGGAGAATTGGAGGTGAGTAACTGGGGACAGAGAATTGGGGATGAAGAATTAGAAATGAATTGGGGATGGAAATTTGGAAGTGGAGCACTGGAAATGGAGAATTGGGGATGGAAAATTGAAGTGGAGAATTTGGGATGGAAAATTTGGGATGGAGAATTAAAATGGGGAATTGGGGATGGAGAATTGAGAATTGGGGATGGAGATTTGGAAGCGGAACATTGAAAATGGAGAATTGGGGAATGGAGAATTGGGGGTGGACTTTCGGAAGTGGAGAATTGAAATGAGAATCGGGGCTGGAGAATTGGAGGTGGATGAGACGCTGGGCCTGGCGCTAAGCCAGGCTGGTTCCTGTCAGGTTGACGGCAGAACTGTCTCCCCTGTGTGCCCAGGTGAGGAGGATGGTGGGGGCCCTGGTGGCCGTGGGCCAGGGCAGGTTGGCCCCGGGGCGGCTGCAGGAGCTGCTGGAGCTCAGGGAGCCGCGGGCGCTGCCCCCGCACGCCACGGCCCCGCCCCAGGGGCTCTTCCTGCACAGCGTGGAGTACAGCCACACAGGTGGGCAGCGCTCCGCTCATCAGGAACCACTCATTGCTCAAGTGCTAATGGGCTAAAGTATTGATAAATATTAATAAACAATATACATAGTAATTATGATAGAACAGTATCATGTATATTGCTGTACTATATTATGATATATAATTATATATTTATAGTAATGTATAATTAATATATATAATAAATATATTCTAAATATTTATATTGTACAGATTAATATATATAAATATAATTATATAATTATTTATAACAAAAATATATAATCAATATATATTAATAAATATATTCTATATATTTTATATAGTAAAGATTAATTAATCTAATTATTTACAACAATATGTAATTAATATATATTAATCAGTATATTCTATATACTATATATTATACTTGATATCTTATAATAGAGATTAATATATATAATTCTATAACAATATAGAATTAATATATATTAATATATATTGTATTATATTTTATATCTTACAAATGAATTAATATATATAATTATATAATTATAGTAATATGAAATTAATATGTATTAATCAATATATAATATTTTGTATTATATTTTATAACTTTACTATAGATTGATTGATATAATAATGATATAATTATTTATAATATAATATAGAATGTATCTTAATTAATCTATAATAGTGTCCTGGTTTGAAAAACAAATAGATATTATAATTTATATACTATAATATAGATTAATATATACATTATTCTATAATTATTTATGATTATATATTATTATAATTATTGAATATACATGGGATGGTGGAAGGTGGCCCTGGCAGGGGTAGAATGGGTTGAGTTTTTCCCTATCCAGACCTTCCCATGATGAACAATTTGAGCCAAAATTTAACAATTTAGCTTAAATTTAACCATTTTCAGCCTACAGAAGTGGGATAGATTTGCAAATACCTGCTTTCAACCAGCCAGGATCCCAGTGCTTCTTTACCCCTAAATCAATATTTCCTTTTCCCCTAAATCAGTGTTTTCTTTTCCCCATAATCAATATTTTTTCCCTAAATCAATGTTCTTTTCTGCTCTCTCCTCTCAGATTTGGCCCCTCCAAGTGCTCCAGCAGAAGAGGAGCTCTGTGGGCTGAGCCGAAAGGAATTTATAACATAAATTATAAATTAAATTAAACAATTAAAAAATTGTAACATCTGTATTGTCTCACCCTTCACATAAAAGTTTTTAAAACACCTCTCAGTTACCCCATTCCTAAATTATAAAAATTCATATTCCAACACCTCTGCTTCCAGGGGGGAGGGTTGGGGGAATGAAACAGATCCCAGGTGCTTCCTGGAGTTTTTTTTTCCTGATTATTTTTCTGGGGTTTTTTCCAGATTTTTTTTTCTATTTTTTTTTCTGCTTTTCTTCTGCTTTTTCTAATTTTTTTCTGTTTTTTTTCCTGAAATTCACCCAGGTATTTGTCCTTAATTGGCCACCTCATTAATTATTATTAAAAACCCCAGGTTAGCTTCTGGCCTCTCCCTCTCTGTTTTGCTCAGATTTTTAAATCTTGGTGAGAAAATTCATCTGCAACTTTTGTAAACTCTGGAAAATTCCAATTCCTGGCACTGTGGGAGCCTCAGCCCCTAAGAATCCTTTACCTTGAGCAGAAATTCTTTTTTTTATCCCATTTTTTCCTGTGGGGAATCCTCCCAGCACTGGAGGGGAACTCCTTTTATCACAATCTTATTGAAAAATGTAAAAAAATTGGATTGGAGGCTCCTTGCAGCTGGGCCTGAGGGAAGGATGAGGAATTAAAGATGTTTTGCTGCTTGGTTTTCAGCACATTTAGGGTTTTTTACTTTCTGTGATGCTTTTATACTTTGAATTTTAATTTTAAGCAGGGGATTTTCAGCTGTGGAGAGGGGAGAACACTGAGTAACTTTTACTTTAATGTGTAAATTGCTCCTCAGGTCTATTTAAAAACAAATTCTTGACTCCCTGGCTGTTTTTTTCCAAGGGGAAAAAATCCCAGTGCTGGTGTCACTGCAGGAATTGGACAAACACTGAAATTCTTTTATTAAAATCAAGCAGAAAAAAGCATTGAAAATGTAAACAAAATAAAATCTGGGCTCAGCTCTCAGGGGGTGCTCTGGGGCAGCCCCTTCTTCAGCAGGGATGTCAGGTAACTGCCCAGCTCTTCATCCTAAAATGGAAAAAAATCAGCATGAGAGCAAAATCCTCCTTGGATTGTCCCACCTGGGCAGTAAATTCAATTCTGGTGCCCAGGAATGACTGAGAGAATTCCTGGAGCCTGCAGGATCGAATGCGAGCTGTGTTTAAAAACTGGAATAATCCACAAATTCATTTCTGGCTGTTTTCACAAACTATTGCTGTGAAATTCCCATTTCTCCAAGGACCTGAGGGGTTTCCTTTGAGGAAAAGCCCCATTTTTGCTGGAAATCAAGGAATAAATTGCTTTGCCTTCCAAAGGCATTTCCTGCTGTCAAGAAAGAGTTTAATAATCCAGAAAATTTAATAATGCAGGAAATTTAATAGTGCAGAAAGTTTAATAATTCAGAAAATGTAATGATCTAGAAAGTGTAATAATCCAGAAAATGTAATAATCCAGAAAATTTGACAATGCCGGAGATGTAATAATCCAGAAAGTTCAATGATCCAGAAAGTTTAATAATCCTGAAAATTTAATAATCCTGAAAATTTAGTATTCCAGAAAATTCACTATTCCAGAAAAATCCATCAATCCAGAAAAATCTAATAATCCAGAAAGTTCAATTTAATAATTTAATAATCCAGAATGTTTAATAATCCAGAAAATTTAATAATCCAGCCACAGAAAGGGAAGGTGATGGGATGACTCAAATAAAAGAATGTTTAGATTAGAAACAGTTCTCTATTTGTGTGAAATTTTCTAAGTTAGAAATACAAAATCAAATACTTAATTCAGAACTGAATTAAGTGGAATTACCCCAGAAGTTCTCTGCTTTACAGAGCTGTAAACTCATTTCTGCTCAGAAAGCACCAGGGACTGCCCCTCATCTTCCACATTCCTTCCAAGCCAGAGGAGGCAGGCTTGGGATGGAGGGATTTGGGTGAGAAATGAGGAATTCCCACCTGGTAGGTCCAGGAGACCAGCAGGACTTTGGTTCCCTGGTCCTCTGAGTGAGCCGTGGCCTGGATCAGGATGGACTCCACGGTGATGGAGCCGTCAGGGAGGTGCTGCACTGAGTAATCCTTCAGAACCCTGCAGAGAAAGGAGAAATTTGGGGTTTATTTGGGAAATAAATGCTGGGTTTTCATCCCAAATCCCACTTCTGAGCCCAAGAAGGGAAAAGGAGCTGATCCACTGCTCATTTTGGTGATTTTTCTTTTTGTACTATTGCATTTGTATTTTTTTTTCATTTCCCTAATAAAGAACTGTTATTCCTGTTCCCATATTTTTGCCTGAGAGCCCCTTAATTTCAAAATTATAACAATTCAAAGGGAGGGGGTTTACATTTTCCATTTCAGGGGAGGCTCCTGCCTTCCTTAAGCAGAACCTCTTTCCAAACCAAGACAATTCTTGTGACCAGTGGCTGGAGAGATCTTCCTACAAGTTTTGCTTTGGTTTGTTCCACTTCCTTTAACTTTTCCAACCCCATGCTTGAAAACGTGGGCTTAAAAACCATGGGGATAAAAAACCATGGGGATAAAAGAATCAATTGAATCCCTGAGAGCCAGAAAAGCCCTGCCAGGGCTCAGGGCTCATTGCTGGCTGGGGCTGTACAAATCATGAATGGGACAGGACTGCTGGGAACATGCCTGGAGCTGGTTTTTTTCCCAGCATCAGTCTCATTCCATGGTTATGACAATGGGAAGATCCCAGCAGCTCACATTCCAGGCAGCAGACAAAGAACGTTGTAGTTGTAGAAAGGTTTTTGACCAATCACACAAAGCAAAAGCACATTGCCAGTAGTTCTATCCAACCACTATAAGCACAAATCCAGTTGGTTAAAACAATGCTTGCTTATTTCAAATACAATACCTGCTTGTAAGCCTCAAAACACAATGCACAGAGCTCCATTATTAAGCTTAGAACTCCCTAATATCTCTCTAGATAGACTTTTCTGTAGCTCAGGGAGTTATTCTAGAGAAGCATTAATATACAAACCATTGTTCTATTTGTCTTTTCTACTTCTTATATAATTTTTCTGCTGACCAATCTCATGGCTCCTGCTTAGCTCTAATCACATTTCTGCTGTCTCTGAGGCCTTTTGCAGCTTTCCCAACCCCTCAGATGTTAAGGGCTCCCCCGAGGGCTCACCCCTTGAGGTGGTTGTAGACCCTGAGCACAGTCTCGTGCTCCTTGCGCGGGTCCTGGATGTGCACGCGGCAGGTGAAGCGCAGCTGATGCTCAGCCAGCCCCAGCTCCTTCAGGGCCTGCTCAGGGGAAACCAGCCTGAAACTCTGCCGGAAAAAGAGATTAAAGGGAGAAAATTAATCCCCACAGCTTGGGGGAGTTGTGGTGCTGGCAAGCAGGGAAGGGCGTTCCGTTTCTGGGCTGGGATATCGCGGTGTGTTTGTCACTGCTGAGGGTGGGCAGCAAAGGGAGAGCTGGGATTGGGACAAAACATCTACCTCAATAATTATAAATAAATATTTAACATCATCAAGCTGGTCTCTGATAAAATTAATCCTCAGAGCTTGGGGGAGTTGTGCTGCCAAGCAAGGAAAGGTGTTCCTTTTCTGGGCTGGAATATCACAGAGTGTTTGTCACTGCTGAGGGTGGGGAGAGCTGGGATTGGGACAAAATATCCACCTCAATAATTATAAATAAATAAATAAATATTTAACAGCATCAAGCTGGTCTCTGGAAGGTGGCTGAAGCTCTAGCAGGGGAGTGATGTTTGAAAAGAAAGATGAGGTTGCAGATGAACTTCCTTTGTTGGAAGTGAAAGCACTGGCGGTAATTTGGGTTCTTTGTGTGTCTGAAACAGGACAGCACCTTCAGAGGGCACAAAAACACCTCAGAGGGCATAAAACAGCCTCAGAGGGCATAAAAAACCCTCAGAGGACAGAAAACACAGAGGATATGAAAAACACCATGAGAGGGCACAAAATACACCTTGAGAGGGGAAAAACACAGAGGATACAAAACACATCCTCAGAGGACATGAAAAACACCCTCAGAGGGCACCAAAATCACCCTCAGAGAAGAGAAAAAACACCCTCAGAAGACAAAAAGCACAGAGAACATGGAAAAACCCTGGGAGGACATAAAAAACATCCTCAGAGGGCACAAACTACCCTGAGAGGACACAAAACAGAAAACACGAAAAACACCTTGAGAAGGCACAAAAAAACATACTCAGAAGACATGACAAACACCCTCAGAGGACATGAAAAACAGCCTGAGAGGGCACAAAAAGCAGAGGACACAAAACCCACCCTGGGAGGCCCCAGGGCAGCCGAGGGCTCTGTACTCACGTTGTCCTTCATGAGCAGCGTGCCGTGCATCAGCCTGGGCCTCTTGGCATCAGGGGCAGCACCTAAACAGGGCAATATTGACACCTGAAACCAGTATTTAGTGATACACAGCAACTCCCTCTGTTCCCAGAGCACTTCCTGATGTAAAAATGAGATTTTTTTTTTTCTAAAATTCCGTTTATAAATATATATTTATTTATATTATATATATAGTATATATAATTTATATTTTTATATAAGTAAATATAAAAACACATTTATTAATATATAAATAGTAATAATATAGTTATGCTATATATATTTATTAACATAATTATATTAATAATATAACTATATTATCAATAATATAATTATATATAATAATGATATTAATAATATAAATATAGTATATTTTTATATTTTATATAGTATGAACTTATACATTATATATGTTTTATATATATATGTACTGAATATATATAGATATATATATTTATATATTCAGTTTATCTCCCAAATCAAGCACACACAGGTAGCAAACCAGGCAGGGCGTGCACATTGATTTGAAACACATAAATTATATTTTAAATATAAAGCTACATCTAAATTTTAAATAAAAATTTACATCTAAATTATATTTTAAATATAAATTTACAGCTTTATAACCCAGCAGGAGGGAGGAAATGGGGGGTGGGCAGTGTCACCTATGGCTGTTTCCCTCTTGAGCAGGCCCAGGGAGATGTCCACAGGGATGCAGGGGTTGGTAAGGATGGTGGTGGTCTCTCCGTTGGCCGGCATGAAGCAGCTGACATCTGCAAAGGGAACAGCAACAAAAGAAATTTCAGCTCCAAGGGGGCCACTGCAATCCATTCATGCTAATTAAGGTGTTACAGGCATCACTTCCTTGAGGGGAGGCGTAAATGCCACCCCAAGGGCCAAAATAGATCCAAAATGTGTAAAATTTTAACTCCATCCCTTCCTCTCCACTGGAAAACAAACCTAATTTATGTCCAAGGGGTCACTGCAATTAACTGGGCCTAATTAATGTTAATTAAGGTGTTACAGGCATCAGTTCCTCGAGGGGAGGTATAAATGCCACCTCATCTAACTGTGCTGAGGGCCCCAGATGTGATTTCCAGCTGTTCAGGGTTCCCTCCCCCTGCCCAGGGATACCTACGGAACTCCTGCTCGATTTTCTGCTTCAGGAATTCCATTTTCTTGGCCTCCCCGTGCACCAGCAGCACATTCCTGGGCTCAGCCTGCCGGATCAGCTGCATGATGCCCTTGGCATCTGCGTGGGCACTGAAGGACATGTACTCCACCTGCATCTTCACCTCCAGCTGGGGACAAGAGAAACAGAGTGCACAGCTCTGGGAACTGGGAATTCCTTGGGAACACACCCAGATCCCTCTGGATTTATATAAAATTAAGAGGGAGAAAACCTAAATTGCCTTGACAAAAAGCTGTCATAATTTAAAAGCTCCAATTCTCTCATTTCAGACAATATTTGTCACAAAAATCAAATACCGAAGCTCCACCTGCAGCTTCACTTCCAGCTGGGAGAAGAGCAGAGCTCTGGGAACTGGGAATTCCTTGGGACACACCCAGGAACAGCCAGATCCCTCTGGATTTATTTAAAAGGAAAAAGGAGAAAACCTAAATTGCCTTAACACAAAGCTGCTGTAATTTAAAAGCTCAAATGGCCTCATTTCAGACAATATCTGTCACAAAAATCAAATATTGCAGGTCAGCTGGTGTTTTATTATCCAAATGTGCTTTATATGGGTGAAAATATATCAATTGAAAAATGGAAAAATATATCTGTTGAAATGTGAATATATCAATTGAAATGTGTAAATATATCAATTTCATCTATTTGCCTCATTACTAAACAGTATAAAATACTCCTAAGTATTTAAAGAAATTTTAAGAATTTACTTAATTATTAATTTACTTAATAATTAAGAAGTAAAACTTCTTAAGTTTTAGTAAAACTTATTCACCTAAATTTTACAGCAGAATCAAAGGGCCCTTCAATGTTTTTTTTTTGCAGGAATTAATGCAAAAGGGGGGAAAAAATAAAACAAATCAAACTTTGCTAAAGCAAAAAAGGAAAAAAAACCCAAATAAGTGCAACTCCAAAAGTAAAGATTATTTTGAAGTATTTTCAGTGCTGGAAATTGAAAATCCAACTCACAATTTGTCTTCCTTCCATCTCCAGCTTCCTCTGCCCACTGAGGATTTTGTGGCCCACAGTTCCCTGGACACAGTAGCCAGGCATGATCACCTGGGAAAAATGCCAAAAAAAAAAAAATTCCATGGATTTAGCCTGGGAAATCCATTTAAAACATCAAAAAAGCCACAAAATAGAGTTAGTTCAAAGAGGATTTTTGTCCTTTAATTCCAGCTCCACAAGAAAAGCTTTGCCATAATCTCAATAGTTGTGACTCACATTAATATGAGACATAAAAACCCAATAAAAACCCCCCAAAACCCCAATAAAAACCCTATTTCTTACCATGTTCTTCTCATTCCCTGCCCATTTCCTGAAGATCTGCAGGGATTGTCCTGCATGGAGCATCCCAGGGGTTGCAAACACCACCTGCAAGTCAAAGATGGGCCATAAATCACTACAAAAAACCCATTTTTCCATGGTTTCCAGAAATATCCTAGATCTGTGCAGAGCATCCAATAAAAGATTGTGTCGAAAAGAAAACCCTGGTTTGAATCAGGATGTGTAGATGAAATAAAGATGCAAGATTTTCATTTTTTCTGGGTGTTTCACCTTTAATGAAATAAAAATTCAGAAAGAGATTTTATATTTACAGAGATGACCTGGAGAGATTTTGAGGTGGGATTTATGGCAAAAAGATGCAAAATTTTCATTTTCTCTGCGTGAAATAAGAATTCAGAGAAATTCAGAGAATTTACAGATATAACGTGGCCATGAGAGGTTTTGTGGTGGGATTGCTGGGGTGGAGGATGCTCAGCCTGATTTTCTCCCCAGGATTTGGGATAAATCTGGAATAAAAAAGCTCCCAAGCCTCTCCTACCATGGGCCCAGGGTTGTCTGCAAAGGCTCTGTCGAAGGCTTTGATGTGTTTGAACTCAAACATGTTCCTCTGCACAAAGGTTTTCCTGATTTTCTGGTTGGTCCAGGTAATGAACAGTTTGTAATAATGGTTGGCTTTCTCTGTCAGGCCCGTGGAGAAATAAATTGGAGCTTTCAGGTTCATCCTTTCCCTGCAAGAGAAGAAAGAGGCAAATATATAATACATAATAAATAATATATTATATATTATATATTATATATTATATATTATATATTATATATTATATATTATATATTATATATCATATTATGTTATATATTAGATATTATACAACATATCAATATAACATAACACATTTTACATATATAAAACATTTTTATATATGTTATCTATATTATACATATAACAAATTTTTATAAAAATAACATAATATAACATGTTTTTATATATAACATATCATATATATAATACAACATATTATATATAGCATATTATATATAATACAACATGATATATATAATATATTGCATATATAAAATATAACTCTATATAAAATATATTAAAATAAATAAATATTATATACATGCATATATATAAAAACATTATATATATAATATACATAATATAGACAATATATATAATATAGACAATATATACAGTATATACAATATATATAATATATGCAATATATATCATGGCTGGCCATAAACCTGGGGAGTCTCCCAAGGTTTTTTTGGGGTGTATTTCCCTGTTTCCATGAGCTAGAAATCAGTGTTTTATATAAAATACTTTCAATATTTAATAATTTTAATTTTAGCTCTCCCTGCACCCAGGGCAATTCCGCTCCTGGAGGAATATTAAATAATACATATAATATATATATAAAATATATTTCTATGTTATTATATCCATTATTTATTGATGAATTTATATATTATTCGATATTGTCAGTGGCATCCAAGCCCAGGCAGGTTTCAGTGCCTGTCTCCCCACAGATCGACTCCTCCATTTCCAGCACTCATCACACACAAAGGATCCCAAAAGCAGGGGGGGCTCACCAGAAGGTTTCCAGCAAAATGCAAAGTTCCTGAGCACGGCCAAGGGCAAAAACTGGGATGAGAACCTGGAACATAGGGGGAGTTCAGAGTCTGACAAAGCCAAACAGCATTCATTTACTATTATTATTAATTACACTATTATTAGTAGTAGTTGTTGTAGTAGTTGTAGTAGTATATTTCTATTTTATGATATAATACATATATTATAATATATATTTATATATTAATATATTACTATATATTATATAACATATGATCTATTATATAATATATTGCATAATTATATTTTATTATATTTATATTTTTTATATACTATATACTATAGATATATAATAAGATATAGTAATATAATAATATATACATAATAATAATATATAATAGATTTAAAATATATATAATAATAATTTTCCATTACTACATTTTCAATCACCAACTGATAACTGATATCTCCAGCACTGATTGATATTTTTGAGATTTGTTAATGTGTGGGAAAGACAATTAGATATTTATGGTTATTTATTACTTAGTATTAATAATAACTCTTATGTTTTAACTATTTGATTATATTTTAATTTATTTTAATTATTTATATTTTATTATAATTATATTTATTTACAGTTTTATATTTATTTCTAATTTTTATTTTATAATCATTGATACTTTATTATATTTATTTTTTAATTTTTATTTATTTTCATGCATTTATTATGATTTGTTTTTCCTGAAAATTTAATATTTTTACTTATTTTCATTCCTTCTGTACCTTCCCTCCTCTCTCCACAGTCTCGTGCACCTTCTTGAGGAAATCCCTCTCGCGGCAGCGTTTGGAGTCGCGGATGGTGGTGGCGTAGGTGGACTCAGTGATCAGCAGGTCAGGGCGGCACTTGTCCAGCCAGGCTGCCCTGAAAACAGGGAATTCCACCCAAAATCACAGCAGGAAAGGGGCTCTGATGGGTTAAATCTGAAAATCTCCAAGGTGGGTTGGGGAATGGCACAGGAAATGGGAGGAAAGTGGGCACTGGGGGCTCTATGGTAGCTTAATTGGAATTAATCCAGCTCAGTACTGAAGTTACAGAGCTCAAAAATTAGAATTTCAAAATTCAGATTGCTCAAAAAACAATATTTATCCAGTCTATTACTAGTATATTATTTATAATATTTATCCAGTCTATTACCAGTTTTAAATGCATTAATTTAAATGCATTAAGATTCAAAAATCACAGCAGGAAATGGTTTCTGGTGTTTCTAATCTGAAAATCTCCAAGCTGTATTGGGGAATGTCACTGTGTCCACAGGAAACGGGAATAAAGTGGAAATGGGAATAAATATATAAAGGAAAATAAAAAATAAAGGAAATGGGAATAAATCCCATAATACCTTTGGAATTCTGTGGTAGCTTAATTTGAATTAATCCAGCTCAGAATTGAAATTACAGAGTTCAAAAAGCAGTATTTGTCCAGTTTATTACCAGTTCTAAAAGCAATAATATTCAACCCAAAATCACAGCAGGAAAGGGTGTTTGGTGGGTTAAATCTGAAAATCTCCAAGCTGGATTGAGGAGTGGCACAGGAAATGGGAGTAAAGGGTGCCTTTGGAGCTCTGGGGTAGCTTCGTTTAAATTAATTCAGATAAAAATTGAAATTCAGCTTTCTACTCACCCCAAGTGTCTGTCTGGTGTCATGTTATAGTCACCCTGAGGGAAGAAGAGAAACCCCGAGAGATTTTTGAACCAATGGAGGCTCAAATATCTAACAGAATGTAATATAAATAATATAAATATATGCTAATACATAAATATAATATCTAATATATAGTATACATATAAATATCTGGTATATCAATAATATAAATATATGCTAATATATAAATATAAAGATTATATATATAATATAAATAGTATAAATATCTGGTATACCAATAATATAGACATTAATATACAAATATAAATGTAATATGTATATTATATATATGGCATATAAATAATATGCATAATAATATATAACAATAAATATAATATATATAATTAAAATATCTGGTGTAGTAATAATATAACTATGTATTAATATATAAATATAAATAGAATATGTATAATATAAACTATATTAATATCTTGTATATAAATAATATATATAATAATATATAAATATTATAGATGTGATAAATAAAATATATTGTATATAAAAATATATATAATTTTATATATATCATTATATATAGATATAAAATATAAATATCTGGGAATATTTAGAGCTAAAAAAGGGGAATAATTCTAACTTTGGGCATACTCACAGTGTACACCACGGACTCACAGCCAACCTTGATTTGGAACATGGCAGCTCCCAGCACGTGGCCTGCATAGTAAGCCTTGATCTCCAGCTCCTCATCCACCTGCCAACAGCAAACCCTCAGCACCGCCAGCATTTCAACTTTATATAGATAAATACATAAAATATAAACAACAAACCCTTCAGCAGTGCCAGGATTTCAACTTCTATAGATATGTGTATATAACTTATAAAGAGCAAACCCCTCAGCAATGCCAGTATTTAAACTCCAATTGGAAATATCTGGAAATCCAAATTCCTCTGGATTTACTCAAAAGGAGGAAGGAGAATTTGCCTAATAGCTACATTTCTAATTTAACCCCTTGATTAATTAGCTACATTTCCAACTCAACCCATTGATTCATTAGTTGTATTTCTAACTTAAGCCCTTGATTAATTAGCTACATTTTTAATTTAACCCCTAGATTCATTAGCTACATTCCTAACTTAACCCCTTGATAAATTAGCTACATTTCTAACTTAACCCTTGATTAATTACTTGAATTTTTAATTTAACCCTGTGATTAATTCGCTGTAATTCTAATTTAACCCCTTAATTATTTAGCTTACATTCCTAACTTAACTCGCTGATTCATTAGCTACATTTCTAATTTAACTCCTTGATTCATTATCGACATTCCTAACTTAATCCATTGATTCATTAGCTTATATTCCTAATTTAACCCCTTGATAAATTAGCTACATTTCCAACATAACCCCTTGATTAATTAACTACATTTCCAACAACTCATTGATTAATTAGCTACATTTGCAATGTAACCCCATGACTCATTAGCTACATTTCCAAATTAACCTCTTGATTAATTAGCTACATTTCCAATTTACCCCCTTGACTCCAAGCCCCCTGACCTGCACTGTCTGGTGGAGGTGCACGGCCACCACCTTCTTCATGCAGTCCTTGATCATCTGTGATGTGAAGAAGTTGGTTTCCCCTTTCTTGTCCACGGTGATCTTCCTGTAGTCCTCCAGCAGGATGGGGCAGATGGCCTTGGTGGGGTGGGTCATGTAGATGGGGCCATCATAGCCAACCATCTCACTGAAATAGGGCAGGGCCCCACAGTGGTCCAGGTGGAAGTGGCTGCAAAAAAAAATAAAACACAAAAAACCCCAAAATGGTTGCACAGAATTCAGTTTGGGTGGCTCCCAGATCTTCTCAAGAAGGAAAATGCAGGTAAAATATGAGGGGTGGGCTTGGGATGGCACAAAAAGAGGTGGGAGAAGGAAGGAACCTCACCTGATGATAACACAGTCCAGGAAATCAGTCAGCCTGCCATTCTGGGTGATGTAGGAGAAGTCAGGGAAGCGCCTCTGCAGCCGGGGGAAAACAGGAGATCCAGCAGGAATGCACCAGTGATCCAAAAACAGGGAGGGAATGGGACAGTGGGACTCTGGGAATGTATTGAGCTCTCTTCAGGCAGCACCAGCATCAGTGATCCAAAAAACATGGAGGGAATGGGACAATGGGACATGGGGAATGAGCTGGGGCTTCTACAGGCAACACCAGCATCACTGATGCAACAGAAAACAGAGGGAATGGGACATTGGGAATGTGCTGAGGCCTCTCCAGGCAGCACCAGCATCAGTGATCCAAAAAAACAGAGGGAATGGGACAATGGGACACTGGGAATGTGCTGATCCTTTTCCAATAACACCAGCATCAGTGATCCAACAAAAATGGAGGGAATGGGATATTGGGAATGTGCTGAGCCCTCTCCAGGCAGTTTTTGCGTGCAGGGAGAGGCAGAAAAGAGGGCACAAACAGAAACTGACCCTTTCATAAATAAATCATTTTATCTCCCAAATAAAACAGGAGCTGATCACACCCTGGCTCTGAAGCACAAAGCCCCAAAAGCTTTCCTGTCACAGCACATTTGCTGCTTGAGCTAAATCCTACAGAGTATCTGTGCCATTATTCCTTTCCTGCTGGGTCAGGGAAGCCAAAATCAGGAGTCTCCTTCTCTCCCCCTGGAGCAGCAGAAATGTGGTGAGGATCCCACCTGGAATGAGCTGCCCCAAAGCTTAGGACAGGATTCCTGCTCACAGGAAACCCAGAGAGTCCAACCCCAGCTGCATTTGCAGCTGCATTAATAAACATTATTAATAAACATTTCCCCAAGTCCACAAGCCAGGGAAAGCAGGGCTGATATTTCATGGAACACTTGAGGAGAAGGGAGATTTTGGAAGGGGAAAGAGCAGCTCTGCCCCAGCCCAGCCCCAGCAGGGGCTGATGGAGGAGCCCAGGGGTGCAGGAGGGACAGAAGGGAGGACAGGAGCTGGCCCAGGGGACACTCACATCATCGTTGTAGCCCATGTGCATCCCACAGTCCAGCATCACATTCTTGCCAGCGATGGACACCAGGATGCAGCTCCTGCCCACGTCCTGGCCAGCACCTGGACACCAGAAAAACCATCAGTAAACACCAGGAGAACATCACAAAATATCAGCAAAATATCAGTAAAACATCAGCAAAACACCACCAGCAAAATAACAGTAAACATCAGGAAAACATCATCAAAACACCACCAGTAAAACACCAGGAAAACATCACAAAATACCAGTAAACATCAGGAAAACATCACAAAATACCAGCAAAATACCAGTAAAATATCAGCAAAACACCAGGAAAACAGCAGGAGAACATCACAAAACAACAGCAAAATACCAGTAAAAATCAGGAAAACATCACCAGCAAAATACCAATAAAACCCCAGTAAAACACCAGGAAAACACTAGGAAATCATCACAAAACACTAGCGAAACACCATCAGCGAAATACCAGCAAAGCACCAGGAAAATATCAGCAAAACACCAATAAAACAGCACCAGGAGAATACCAACAATACCCCAACAAAACACCAGGAAAGCATCACAAAACACCAGCAAAATACCAGTAAAACATTGGAAGAACACCAATAAAGCATCACCAGCAAAATACCAATAAAACGCCAATAAAGCACCAGGAAAACAGCAGAAAAACACCACCAGCAAAATACCAGCAAAACATCAGCAAAATACCAGTAAAATATTGACAAAACACCAGTAAAACATCAATAAAATGTCAGCAAAATGCCAGTAAAATACCAGCAAAACACCAATAAAACACCAGTAAGACACTGGTAAAACACCTCTGGGAAAAGCTGCAATTCTTTCAAAATAAAAGCAAGTGAAGGTCTGCACAGACTTCCTGCAACTGCAGTTTCAGGGAAGAGAGAAGAATCCTTCATCTGGCAAGGATCAGAACTCCTTCTCCAGCTGCTCTGCCCTCGTTAAGCCTCATTAAGTTAAACCCAAACCAAGGCTGAAAACTATCCAGGAGGATAAAGCAGATCTGCTGCTCAGTACATCCTCTGCCCTCTCACAACAAAACACATTAAAAAAGATTAAACAGGGAAAAACGAGAAATATTTTCTTCCTGTGGCTCTTTAGCACTGTAGAGAATTAATGCTCCACAACAACACAGTACCTATACAAGAATAACTTAATTAATCCTGATTAATTAATCCAAACAGTTATAACAGTCACTGGAAAAACCAAGGGAGGGCAGAGAGGAATCACATGAGGGATTCCAAATATGAGCCTCAATTCCCCCTAGGGTTTCAGTGTTTGCATTTCAAGGCCATTTTAGGCCGGACTTACCCAAGGGGGTGACTTTGATCTCGGGCATTTTTACCCCACTCCAAGTCCCAAACCCGCACAGAAAATTAGTCCAGAAGCAGATGCGAGAGGGGCACAACGAGAGAGGATTTCGTTGGTTTTACTGGCACCATTTCAATTTTTTCCAGGATTCGGCCGAAGACTCGAGCAGAGCCCAAACTTTTTCCTGAGGCGAAACAGAAAACACGGGTGAGGTGATAAACAACAACCTGCGGGAAAGCGGCCCCGTTTGGCTGCGATACCCACCACCGCTGCTGAGAGCCGGGAAAACACGTGTAGAAACACAGAAAAACGGGCAAAAAAAGCACAAAACCACAAAAAAATAACACAAAAAACCCGCACAAAACTCCGCAAATTCACCCAGGCCCGGCCGCAGCCCCGGCGCCTCCTCGGCGCCTGCGCCGCCCCGCGCGGATTGGCCGAGCTGCAATGACGTCCGCGAAGCGGATTGGCCCGCGGGGCGCGGCGGGTGACGGACGCGGCCCTGATTGGCCGAGCGGGCGGTGCGGGATGCGGAAGGAGGAGGAGAAGGAAGGGGAGGGGGAGGCGGCGGCGGCGGCGCCGCGGCGCGATGGCGGCGGCGGCGGCCGCGGCCCCGTTCAGCCTCAGGGAGGTCCTGGACGCCTTCCGCAGGTGCGTGACGGAGCAGCGGGAGGTGCTGCTGGAGCCCTACCTGAGCGGCTGGCGGGGGCTCATCCGGTGAGTGCCCGGCAGCGAGCGGGGGGGCTGTGGGCAGAAGGATGCAGTGACCGGGCAGGGAGCGACGGCTTCCTACTGAAGTGTGTTTGGGCTTCTCTTTTCACCCTTCAGATGCTTTTTATCTTCTCTTTTCACTCCTCAGATACTTTTTGTCTTCTCTTTTCACCCCTGATGGAGCTTTTGCTTTCTCTTCTCACCCCTCAGGGAGCTTTTGCTTTCTCTTTTCACCCTTCGGATGCTTTTTGCCATCTCTTTTCACCCCTCAGGCGATTCTTTGGGCTCTCTTTTTCCCCCTCAGGTACTTTCTGGCTTCTCTTCCCACCCCCCAGATGCTTTTTATCTTCTCTTTCCCCCCCTCAGATGCTTTTTGGCTTTGCTTTTCACCCCGAGGTGTTTTGGGGTCGTCTTTTCACCCCTCAGATGTTTTTTTGGCCGGGGTTCGGCAGGGCTCTCTTTTTCCCCCTCAGGCTATTCTTTGGGCTCTCTTTTCCCCCCTCAGGTACTTTCTACAATCTCTTTTCACCCCGAAATGTTTTGGAGTTCTCTTTTCGCCCCTCAGGTGCTTTTTGGGTTCTCTCTTCATCATGGAGGTGTTTTGGGGTTGTTTTTTTCACCCCTCTGGTATTTTTTTCACTTCTGTCCCCATCCCTCGCCCACCTAACGCACCACCTCCCTCTTCCCCTCAGCTTCCTGCAGAGCCTGGGCGCCGTCTTCTCCTTCATCTCCAAGGACGCCGTGGCCAAGGTGGCTCTGCTGGAAGGTCACCAGCAGCAGCACGGCTTCGTGTCGCTGCAGTCGCTGGTGCAGCACGAGCTGGCGGCGGGGCCGGCGGCGCTGCGGGCCCGCTCCGATTCCGGCTGCCGCACGGTGCTGCGGCTGCACCGCGCCCTGCGCTGGCTGCAGCTGTTCCTGGAGGGGCTGCGCTCGGGGGAGCCGCGCACCTCCGTGCTCTGCACCGACGCCTACAACGCCTCGCTGGCCCAGCACCACCCCTGGGTTGTCCGCAAGGCGGCCACCGTGGCCTTCTGCGCGCTGCCCTCCCGGGATGCCTTCCTGGAGATCATGAACGTGGGCTCGCAAGAGGAGGCCGTGGCCATGCTGGGAGAGGCCATCCCCTACATCGGAGATGTCTACAGCATCACCCAGGAGCTCTTCACGCAGCACAAGCTGCTCGACCTGCCCTGATGGCTGAAAATGACATTTTTGCACAAGCAACACACTCTGTCCGTGGTTATTTCCACTTTTTCTTTCCAGCCCGGAGGTGGAAAGTTGGCCAAACTATCCCACTTTATAAACGTGGACCATTAATTTTTTCACGTTTCTCAGTTCTTACCTTACATCTCTAAAGTTAGAAAAAAATTCCACATTAGGATGAGCTGCTAAGAGATTTATTTTTTTAATTCCCGCCTTACAGCATCACCCAGGAGCTCTTCGCTCAGCACAAGCTGCTCAACCTGCCCTGATGGCTGAAAATGACATTTTTGCACAAGCAACACACTCTGTCCGTGGTTATTTCCATTTTTTCATTCCAGCCTGGAGCTGAGGATTTGACAAAATTATTCCATATTATAAACATGGACCGGTTATTTTTTTACATCTCTCAGTTCTATTCTTACATCTCTAAAGTTAAAAAACAATTCCACATTAGGTTGAGCTGCTAAGGGATTGATTTTTTTTCTATTCCTAGCATACAGCATCACCCAGGAGCTCTTTGCTCAGCACAAGCTGCTCGGCCTGCCCTGATGGCTGAAAATGACATTTTTGCACAAGCAACACACTCTGTCCATGGTTATTTCCACTTTTCTTTCCAGCCTGGAGCTGAGGAATTGGCAAAACAAGTCCATATTATAAATGTGGACCAGTTCTTTTCTTACATCTGTACAGTTAGAAAAAAAATTCCATATTAGGTTGAGCTGCTAAGGGATTTTTTTTTAATTCCCACACCTTACAGCATGAGCCAGGAGCTCTTTCTGCAGCACAAGCTGCTCCACCCAACCTGCCAGGATGAGCCCAGAGTGAAAATAACATTTTTGCACATTTATTATTTGGTTATTTCCACTTTTCTGTCCATTTATTATTTGGTTATTTCCACTTTTTCTTTCCAGCCTGGACCTGAGGAGTTGGCCGAGTCATTCCACTTTATAAACATGGAATAGTTTTTTTTTACACCTTTTTTTTTACATCTCTACAATTAGAAAAAAAAAATCCACATTAGGAGGAGCTGTGCAGAGTTAGAAAAATAATTCCACATTAGGATGAGCTGCTAAGGGATTGAAGTTCTGAATTTTTTTATTCCTAGCAAAGCTGGAAACGGTTTTTCTTTTCAAGCCCAAGTGCAGCAGCTTGTGTGCATTTACAGCAATATTTGTGGCCTTGTGTGGCAGCACAAATTGGAGCTGTGGTGTCTGAGCTCATTCCCACACTTTGATTTGTACAAAAATCCCACCTGGAGGATTTCATGCTGAGCAATGCCCTGGGGAAATGCCCTTTCCTTGCTACTGTGGGAGCTGCAGGAAATGGGGGTGGAAGGAGGAGAAAATTGTTCCACCCAGCAGCACCTTCCCCTGTGCCCCTTCCCTGTTCAATCCATGATTTTTGCACTTGGGATGTGCAGCAAATTTTAATTTCTGCTGCACAATCCCCTCTGTCCAGCTCAGAGCTGTTTGCTTCTGAGTTGCGTTCTTGTGTGTTTATTTTTAATTTTTATCAATGTGTTCAATGCCTACAAAAAGGATTTTTCTGCCTCTCTGGGGCAGGAAATCCACACTTGTACTGTAAATCACTGCTTTGGGAGCTTCTGCCAAACCCCTGGAGGAGCCAGAGGTGTCAGGTGGGATTTTCTGAGCTTTGGGAGCTGGAGAAGCCCTGCAGGGTTATTGCAGGGATCAATCCTGCAGCTGATTGTCTCTTTCTGCCCTAATGGACCACTGAAAAATTCAGGAAATCACAATTACCTCATGGAGACTGGACTCACTGCACATTAAATGATGTGAATAATGTGGTTTTTGAGGAGTGTCCTTTGTGGGATCACACTCGGGGGGCCCAACACCATTTACAGAAAACCTACTCAGATTTTGTTTCCCTGGAAAAATCTGTTTCATTTCCCTGGAGATCAGGCCAGCTGATACTTCACCAGTGCAGTGAATTAAATACCTTCAACTAAATCAAATAATGTGTGTCAAGGGAAAAAAAATGGGTTTAAATCTCTAGAAATGATGGTATGACCACAAGAAAATTTTTTTCTCCCTTGTCACACTCATTGTAATTATTCTTAAGAGATAAATATTAATATTTATAATTACCATTGCTAATATTGAAGATGAACTTGCCCAAAATTCAGAATTGTGTTTAGAACTTATTTTTTAAAGTTTTATAGTTAAACTGACACTTAAATAGTCCAGGAAAGGGAAAGGATTCTTAAAGAAATGTCAGTATGAGCATACCTGGAAAACACAGCTGCAGCTGGTGCATTCCTGTATGTAGGTCTCTAAATCTGCTTTTCTTCCTGCAAGGAAAATATTCCAGCCTTGGAGCAGCACTGGCAGCAAAAGCAGTTTTCTGATATAGAAAATGCAGGAAATTGAACTTTCCATTCAGAGCTGTCCTAAAATCCAACAATAAAATACAGTAATAAAACCTAAATTACCATGCTATGAACTCAGATTTAAGTTTTTAAACTGAAATTAATATTCTAGTTCAGTGTGAGGGAAAGATAAATAGATCAGCCAGTAACAACTTCCTAAAAAATATCAGTAGAGCTGAGGGACAGCAAGGCTGTGACCCAGGAATGGCCTCTCCAGGTAAATTCCTGCCCTGCCCTCAGGAAGATTTGGTTATTTCCATGATGAGGTGTATTTAAAATTTAAATAATTAAAGGATAATTTAATTTTTTAAAATGGAACGTAATAAATAAATAAATAAATAAAAATAAATTACTGTTGTGTAAATCATTTACCAGAATCAGAGTGGGGCACCTGAGTTTTGTCGCCTCTGCCAGAGGAGCCCAAATTTCCACAGCTGTGCCAATGAATTTGTAAATAACTCTGAGTAAAAGCTACTCAGTAAAGGAAATCAGGATGAGGGCAGTGGTTTTTTCTTAGAGACTATTTGATTATTATCCACTAAAGTGAATTTAATGCATTTTGCCAAACAAATTCCTCCCCATCACTTCAACCCCTCTGAGCTCTATTTAAAGAGACTTCCCAGGACCATCTGAGCCTGGATTTCCTAGATTTCCCCCAAAATGCAGGTGGTGCTGGGGCTGTGGCTGTGCCTGGGCTCTGCCTGGGCTGCCCCTCTGAGCCCCTGGTGTCTCTCAGCCCAGCTCAGGAGGCCTGGGGATTTTGTCCTGGGGGGTTTGTTCCCCTTTGGGAAGGACACCCTGAACCTGGCAGATCGCTCTGAGCCCACCCTGCTGCTCTGTGACAGGTAAGGGCTGGGACTGGGGCAAAAAGGGAAAATACGGGATGGGATGGAGGAGAGCTGGAGCACTGGGACATCAACAGGTCCCAAAATGGAAATGGGTTTGTGGTTTTTTGGTCCTGACAAGCTTTGGTCTCACCTTGATGAAAGGTTTTAGCGGCACCGGCTTCCTTAGGGTTTGAAACAAACACTTAAGTTGTAAATAAATCAGTTAAACTGAATAAAACAGTTACATTGTAAATGAATCAGTTAAATTGAATCAGTTAAATTGTAAATGAATCAGTTAAATTGAATCACATTGTAAATGAATCAGTTAAATTGGAGCAAACACATAGTAAATTACTCAAACAGTTAAATTGTAAATGAATCAGTTAAATTGAATCAAACAGTTAAATTGCAAAATAATCCAACGCCTAAATATATAAACAAATGTAGAAATACAGGTATAAAAATAAGTTATGTTAATAAAAGAAGTATATAAAAATATAAACATGAAAAATGGATAAAAAGAAGTTATTCTAATAAAATAATTCTATAAAAATATCTATAAAATCTGTTATGCTAATAATATAATTATATAAAAATGTATAAAAATAAGTTATGCTAATAAAATAATTCTATAAAAATATGTATAAAATGTTATGCTATTAAAATAATTATTTTAAAATATCTATAAAAATCAGTTATGCTAATAAAATAATTAAATTAAAATATCTATAAAAATCAGTTATGCTAATAAAATATCTAATAAAAAAGTAGCTTTTCCTACATGAAGAAGCCCAGTCCCAGCTGCAGCACAGGTCCTGTCCCTGCTGTCCCCAGGTTATTCACGGACGGGCTGATCTGGGCTCTGGCCATGAGGTTTGCCATCGAGCAGATCAACAACAGCAGCTGGCTGCTGCCAGGGGTCACCCTGGGCTATGACATGTGTGACACCTGCTTTGAGCCCCTGGTGGCCCTTCAGCCCAGCCTCCTCTTCCTCACCCGCAATGGCACCAGGGCCATCGGGGTCCTGTGTGACTACAGCGAGTACCAGCCCCGCGTCACCGCCGTCATCGGGCCCCACAAATCCGACCTGTGCCTGCTCACGGCCAAGCTCTTCAGCTCCTTCCTCATCCCACAGGTAAAACCTCTCTGCAGGAGCAGGATTCTCCCTCGTAGGTAATGAAACAAACTCCAGAACTGACGTTTTGTGTGAATGTCTAACCCTCTAAACACTCCTTGTAATTTCCTTTTCTTATCAAATTTCTTCTAGTAATTTAATAAGTTTACAGAAATTTCTTAAATAATAATGTAAATTTCTTATAGAAATTTCTCAAGTCAATTTCTTGCTCAACAGCTCCGAGATGCATCCAAGAATCCTTTCCAAGATTTTTAAGAATTTTTCCATTCAATGTTGTATTTTTCATAAGGTTTTAATAAACTTTTGGAATTCTTTGTGAGGATCTTTCCCCCCCAGGTGAGCTACGGTGCCAGCAGCGAGACCTTGAGCAACACGGAGCTCTACCCGTCCTTCTACCGCACGGTGCCCAGCGACAAGAACCTGGTGGAGGCCGTGGTGCTGCTCCTCAACCACTTTGGCTGGAACTGGGTGGCCACGGTGGCCAGCGATGATGAGTATGGCCGGGGAGCCCAGGCGCTCTTCCTCAGCATGGCTGGCACCAACAGCATCTGCATCGCCTTCGAGGGGCTCATCCCCACCGAGCTGGCTGAGCCTGACGCCACCAAGCAGCTGGAGAACACAATTAAATTAATTAACAGCACCAAAGTCAACGTGATCGTGCTGTTTGCTCACAGCGTGCCAGCCCAGGCCCTGCTGCAGCACAGCCTGGCCATGGGGCTGGGCAAGAAGGTCTGGCTGGGCAGCGAGGCCTGGCTGCTGTCGGACATCGCCACCTCTGTCCCCAACATCCAGAGGGTGGGGACAGTGCTGGGCTTTGTCATGAGGACGGGGACAGTGCCAGGCTTCCAGGAGTTCGTGGCTGAGCTGTTCAGCTCTGTGGCTCAGGAGGAGTTCTGCCGGCGCTCCCGGGAGCTCAGCGGGCTGCAGGACGCCGAGGTGTTGGACATGCACTGCCGGCAGTGTGGCAATGTCACCCTCAGGGACATCTGGCCCATGCTGGGGGTGACACCGGTGCAGCCCGTGCATGTGGCCGTGTACAGCGTGGCCCATGCACTGCACAGGGCTCTGGGCTGCACCTCCAAAGGGTGTCCCAAAACACCTGTCAGGTCCTGGCAGGTGAGTGGCACCATTGAGGCAGAAATGGCACAAATTCACTCCAAGGCTGGTTTGCAGGATAGTCCCTTTCAAGTTTAATATGAAAATCCTCTCTTTCATAGATTTGACACATTCTACTTGATTGGCTAATTAACAAGAACATCTTTCTCACAAACAGTCCTTGAGAAGAACAGACAAACAGAGTAGGAAAACAGCACCTGCAGGTTGTTTATATAACAAGTTATCGTTGTTTTTCTACAACTCCCTAAAAAGTCTCACAAATCCACTGTGAGAAAACAAAGTTTTCTCGCTTTCTGACCAGGCTGTTGCCCCACAGGTGAGGGCAGATCTGAGGGACAAACAGCCAATTTTTGTCACCTCACAGCCAGGTTGGCACAATCTTAGCCCACCTAAGGCACAGCTGATGTCAGCTGGCAGAACTGTCACCTCCAAACAAGAACTGGACCAAATTCCATTTTGATTTCATTTCCTCCCCAGCTGCTGCACTTCATGAACACCCTCCCCTTTGAGGTGAACGGGCAGAGCTTCAGGTTTGATCAATTCCATGGCACAAACACGGGCTACAAACTGATCCTCTGGGCCTGGAGGGATGGCACTGTCACCTACCTGCCCGTGGGGGACTACGACCAGTCCCTGTACGTCCGGACGTCCCAGATCCAGTTCCACACCCCAGACAAGAAGGTAAAAATGGCACATTCCTTCCTTCTGATCAGTTCCTTCTGATCAGTTCCTTCCATCAGTTCCTTCTGATCAGTTCCTTCTGATATCTTGGAGATTTGTTCATCCTGGCTGATGTTCACTCCTGCCCTTTGCCAGGAGCCCACATCCGAGTGCTTCAGGCGCTGCCAACCAGGGCAATTCAGAAGAATAAAAGGATTCAACCTCTGCTGCTATGACTGCACAGACTGCTCAGAAAACACCTTCTGGAGCAGCACAGGTGAGCTCTGGGCAACTGAAAGGCTTTAAGTGGATCATTCTGTCTCCAGGCTGAGGTGGGGATGAGCTGGGAGCTCTCCTCCCTGTCCTGCTCCTCACTGGGACCTGCCCCTGTTGGGCCCAGAGGGAAGGAAAACGAGGACAACATTTATGTTTTATCTGCAGAGCTTGGAGAGAGGGCTAGGATGGAATTCTGGGGGCATGGGTAGAAGAGAGGCTGGGGGAAGGAAACAGAGGCAAGAAACACAAGGATCCTTCAGAGATGAGGGTGGAAGAGCAGAGGCTGAACTACCACAAACTCTGGACATCCAACACACCTTGGAGCGAGGGGAAACACCACCCAAACCACCACCAGATCCCTGTGTGATCTTCCCCCAGGGGTGGCAGGTCCCTATTGGAATATTTACCAATATATCTGGATGGGAGGTGCCTGAGCTTGTCTGGCCCTTGGTGCTGAACCAAACAGCAGCAACTGTGGTGTTTCACCCCAGACACTTTTGGTCAGCTGGACGTGTGGTGTGTCTCCCCAGAGACAATTTTGGCTAACTGGAGACACTTTTCACCCCAAGAACACTTTTGGGCGGCTGGATGTGTGGTGTTTCACCCCAGAGACACTTATGGCTGCCTGGAGACACTTCTTTTTTCACCCCAAACGCCACATCAGTGGTGATACCCATCAGGACATCTTCAGGGGAGGGGCCTGAGTTCTGGGGGGGTTGAAATCCCACCTCAACAGGTCTCCAGCGCTGATCAGTCTCTCTTTGCAGACAGCACCAGCTGCTCCCCGTGCCCACAGCACCAGTGGGCTCCTGCCCGCAGCACGCGCTGCCACGACCGCGCCGAGCGGTTCCTGTCCTGGGATGAACCCCTGGCCATGGCCCTGCTGACCCTGGTGGCCCTCACTGCAGCCCTGAGCTGTGGGGCAGCCCTGCTGTTCCTGCAGCACCTGCACAGCCCCCTGGTGCAGCTGGCAGGAGGTGCCAGGAGCCTCCTGGCCCTGCTCTGGCTGCTGCTGCAGAGCCTCAGCTGCTGCCTGCACGTGGGCAGGCCCAGCGCGGCGCTGTGCCCGCTGCAGCAGCTCTGCTACGCCCTGTGCCTCAATGGCTGCCTCTCCTGCCTGCTGCCCAAGGCCCTGGAGATCACCCTGGTGACAGAATTCCCCCGCTGTGCCCCCAGGCTGCTGCACTGGGTGACCCACGGCAGGGCCTGGCTGGTGGTGGCCGTGTCCATCCTCACCCAGGTGTTGCTCTGCTGGTGCCACCTCCACCTGGGCCCTGATTACCTGGTGGCTGACTACGAATCCCTGCCCAGGGAGGTGCTGCTGGTGTGTGGCACCCAGTCCTGGGCTGCTTTTGCCCTCCTGCATGGCTACAACAGCTGCCTGGCCTTCGTCTGCTTCCTGTGCACCTTCATGGTGCAGACCCCAGGCAGGAGGTACAACGTGGCCAGGGGCATCACCTTTGCCACCTTCATCTATTTCATCGTCTGGATTTTCTTCCTGGTGATTTTTGCCACGCTCAGGACGGTGCTCAGGGCTGTCACCCAGATCTGCACCATCCTGGCCACCACCCTGGGCATTTTGGGCAGTTACTTTGTGCCCAAGTGCTACATCTTGGTGCTCAGGCCTGATCTGAACACGAGGGATTATTGCCAGAACCTCTCTGAGGAGCAGCCAGAGGAGGACAGACAATAAACCACTCCCTGTGGCACCTGCTCCTCACAAAGGCTGGATTTTAAGGAGAAAATCCTGTTTATGAGCACTTTGTGGCCCCAGGAACAATCACATCTGAATTAGAGTTGTGAAAGCACAGGGCTCACAAGTCCATCCTCTCCATCCTCTCTGAAAACACATTTCAGCCCCAAAAAGGAGCAAAATTAGGTTCAGTTAATGGAAGAACCTCCAGAAATTATATTTTACACCAATCTCGCAAGTCTGGCAGTGTGAGTCACCAACAGCACTTCCCTCTAAACACTTCTGGTAATTTCCTTTTCTTATTAATTAACAGCTCCTGAGATGGATCCAGGAATCCTTCCCCAAGCCTTGTCAGAATAATACAATAATTCTAATATATCAAATATATCCAATAAAGCAGGAGAAAAAGAACATTCTGGCAGGTGCCAGCAGTGCTGTGTGGGACACAGAGGGGGCATTTCCCATTCAAATCCCAGCTCAGTCCATTTGTGTTCCATGAAAATCAGGGACAGGCTCATGGAAATGAGCTCTGTGCAAATCTCACCCTCCAAAGGCACAGCAGGGAGCTTCCTCCCCGCCCAAAACCAGGCAAAATTCACCCAAAACTTCACATTTTTGCCAGGCAGTATCCAGTCAATACCCAGTCACATCACCAAGGTTTTTCTTTGCCCCACTCATGTTGACAAGGAATTATTCTGCTCTTTTATTCCTTAAAAGTTTTTCCATTTCTGCTCTTTTATTCCCTAGATTAAAAATTTTCCATCTCTCCACTGTGTGTTACTGGATTTTAAGCAGTCCAGCTCAATTAAGGAATTTGTAAATTAATCTAAACCAGTGAATATTTTCATTCTAAAAAAAAAAAAAAAAAGAACTTTTTGGTGCATGGCAAAGTTATTTGTCCCCAATTTTTGTGATCACCTCCATCTAAAATTATTCCTCAGCGTGATTTAAAAAACCAAAACTCTGACCTGGAGCCTGGAGTTCTTGTTCCTGGAGCCTGCAGGAATTCTTCACAACCACCTGAAATTCTCAGTATTCTTCCTCCAGGGCTGTGGTTCCATAGCAGAGAAACATTAAATAACTTTTGATCATCATTCCAGAAATAGGGAAAGGAAAAAATCTGATTTAACTCCACCAGGCCCTGCAGGAAAAGGCTGTCCAAAATTCTGATCATTTAAGATTCACTTAAATTCTGAGCATTTAATGTTCACCTAAATTCTGATCATTTAAGATTCACTTAAATTCTGACCATTTAAGATTCACTTAAATTCTGACAATTTAATATTCACTTAAATTCTGACCATTTAATATGCACTTAAATTCTGAGCATTTAATATTCACCTAAATTCTGATCCTTTAATATTCACTTAAATTCCAACAATTTAATATTCACCTAAATTCTGACCATTTAATATTCACTTAAATTCTGGCCATTTAATATTCACCTAAATTCTGACCATTTAATATGAATTTAAATTCTGATTATTTCATGTCGTCCTCACTGGAAAATGCTGGGATTTATGGTATTTAAATGCTGTTTCACTCTCCCCTTGCTGTGTGATCTGTACCAGCTGGGAAGAGGGAATCTGCCTCACCAAGCTGTGCTTGTTCTTTTTATTTAAGCTGGAAAATTAGAATAATTGAGACTGGAAAAACCTTCAAATCTCAAGTCCAGCTGAGCCTCCAGGCTGTCCTGACAAACCCAAGGCTCAGCAGTGTTTACAAAGGGTGTCCCAGTGATTCTTGATTCTGCTGGAGAGTCCAAAAATTGGCAAGATTTAGAAAATAATGAAATACTGCAAAGAACTGAACACATACACTGTGGTTATCACATAAAATTAAAAGCTTTTTAGTGTTTAAAATAGCATTTACACATAAGCAGCTATATATTAACTATACAGACACTTGGGTTTTAATACAATATCTACAAAAAGAATTCAATTATGCAATAGACATTTAACAGGAACAGTGCAGTCCATGCTAATAAGAGGTCACTCTTGGAGTAGAACCAGTTCTAGGATAGGTGATAGTCTGGGTTTTCATTATTTAAAATCATGTAACTTTGTTCCTCTACTGTACATAAAATTCTTTACATGTATTTCTAATCACTGATTAGAATTAATAATTTTAAGTAAATTTTATTACAATCCAGTTAAATGCAAAACAAAAAAAAAAAAAAAAAAAAAAAAAAACAAAACCAAAACCAAAACAATTACATCAACCCATGAGCTGTCAAGTCTCAGGAGGGGAGAGAACAAAAATCAGAGAGAAAACAAAAATTGTAGCAAAATTCAACATCTGTGCATCATTGCTTGCCATCCAATAAAACCTTTGGATAAAGTGTCCAGGGCATTGATTCCTTGGAAAAGCAGATTCATTAACAGGAGGTAAAAGACACCAGCATGTTTTTAAGACTATTTGCCAAAAAAATTTACTCTTCAGGGTTTAAATACTGGGTGGAGACACCTCCTGTGCAGATGCTGCCTCTTAGGGTGGGAGAAATCACCCCAAAGCTTTTCCTGCCCCTTTTCCAGGAGCCCCCAAACACCCCTGCTGCAGGGAGGGCTGAGCACTGAGCTCAGCTGCAGAATAAAAATAACATTATTTGAAAAAATAATTGAAGAATTGCTTTAATCCAATTCCTTCGGGCTCCTGCTCTGAGGATGCTGCCATGCCCTGCACAGCAAAGCTCTCCCTGGAGCCAAAATCCACCAAAATCCATCAAAATTCAGCCAAATCCATCAAAATTCACCTGCAGGCCCTGCTGGATAAGAAATGCTGGAGCCAAAATCCATCAAAATTCATCAAAATTCACTTGCAGACCCTGGTGGGTAAGAAATTTTGGCTCTGCAGCACTCCAGCCTCCAAATTTTCTTTTCCCTGGCACAATTCCCACTGTGGGCAGCTCCCCTGGCATGGCTGGCACAGGATCCTGCAGGGAATGCAGCAGGACAGGAAAGACACAAAGGATGGGATTTGGGAAATCTCATTTTTGTTCCCTTGAAGAAACAGATCTGGCAAATATTCAGACCCGACTTTCAGCCCAGGATGGTGGGGGGTGGGAAATGCAGATTTTTGTGTCACTGTTCAATATTGCACTGTTCAAGAGGATCCACCTCCTCCAGCCTGAATTTCCTCAGCAAAAAAAATTCCCACATCTGCTGGGGACTCCCAGCCTCGTCCCAGGGTGACCCACGAGCACACACATGTAAAAAAAAAGTCATTTTTTCAACATAGCAGCAAAGACCAGCAAGACACAGAACAGTTTCTGCCAACAGCAAAACCACGAGACAAAAGCCAACCCCCAGCAGGTGTGGAAACTGCAACTCTTGGAAATTAAATATGGAAATTAAATATGGGTGAAAATCTCAGCCCCCAGCTTTAATCTCTTTTTTTGGAAATATTAAAAGGAGATTATTTTTTTTTTCCCTCCAGCCCTTTGAGTTTTGCCTTAAAACAAACAGGGCCAGAGAAATAATAATTTATAAAATGCCAGAAAAAAATCACAATTTAAAAGTAGAACCACTAGTGATTGTCAGTAAAGTCACAGACTGCTCAGCAGTGTCTCCTGGAGACAGAGCAGAATTCCATCACTCTTTTACCCTGATTTAAGTGTCAATCTTTCAGAATAATTTACCAAGTCAGGTTTGCATGTGGGAGGAGGAGGGAAGGGACAGAAAAGTCCTGTTGTACAGTCAAGCTTTAGGCAGGGCCTCTTTTGGAGGAGCCATCCATGGGTGGTGATGAAAGCTCTGCTTTCAGAAGCTTTGGGCAGCTTTTTTTTGGGGAGGTTTTTGCAAAGGAGATTAATTTAGAAGCCCAGAAATGGGCTGAGTGAGAGTTTCCCCAATTCCTGGCTCCCTGTGGAAAGGGAAATTGAGTCTCCCATTCCCACAAACATCTGGAGTCTCTGACAAAGGGAGGTGGGAAAAGGAAAGAAGTGAAAAATCAGAATTAAAAGGACATTTTGAAGAGTCAGTTTTCAGGGTGAAAATTTTGAACATTTTGAAGGGTCAGGTTTTCATTTTCACAAATGAACTATGTGTACACAGAGACAAAGATTGTTCTAAGATGTTCTCTCCTCACATACACCTTGGATATTTACCCAAAAAGCACAGAACAGACCAAAAAGCAGCTTCTTACCAGTGGAGAAAATGCTTATTTACAGTAAAAACTGATTTTAAAGCACCTGCCCTAAATCCTGCCAGCAGCAGGGATCTCACAAAAGAGAATTTAACTGAGGAATGGCCCCATGGTCAAATGCCAGAGTGGCTGCATTAAATGAGCCACATGAGAGCATGGCTGTGCTCACCATGCCTCAGAAAAGCTTTTTAAACATCCCTGAAGCTGCCTGAATTTAATTTCTAGACCCTCAGAGCAGAAATAGCCAGAAATTAGATCTTGGGGATATTCAACAGCAGAGCTCCTCAGCAGGAGGAGGAGTCAGGGGGTTCTTTTTGAGAATTTGAAAAGGATTTCTTTGTGGGGAACTGCAGAGTGAGTTCAACTCAGGGTCAGGGGTAAAGATTTATTTTTGAGGAGCTCCAGAGTTGGTCTAACTTGCTGTCAGGGGTAAGGATTTATTTTTGGGGAGCTCCAAGGTGGGTCTCCCTTGGTGTCAGGGTAAGGATTTCCCTGTGAGGAGCTCCAGAGTGAGTCTCACTCAGTGTAAGGGGTAAGGATTTACTTTTGGGGAGCTCCAGGATGAGTTTAACTCAGTGTAAGGGGTAAGGATTTCTTTCTGGGGAGCTCCAGGGTGGGTCTCACTTGGTGTCAAATGTAAGGATTTAATTTTGAGGAGCTCCAGGGTGGGTCTAACTCAGTTTCAGGGTAAGGATTTATTTCTGGGGAGCTCCAGGGTGGGTCTCAGTGTCAGGGTTACGGATTTCCCTGTGAGGAGCTCCAGGATGGGTCTAACTTGCTGTCAAGGGTGAAGGATTTCTTTTTGGGGAGCTCCAGGGTGGGTCTCACTCAGTTTCAGGGTAAGGATTTCATTTTATACCATTTCTGATCTGTTCTCAGATACTCTCACACCTCTCCGCCCACTGTGCTCAGAAATGTTGCCGGGGGATCAGACATCTCCAGGTCTCTGTTTTAACAAAAAAGAGGAAGATTGTGCTCAGAAAGGACTGAGGGATCACAAAGAAGATGTCCCATGTCCTAGTGGGAGCCAGGATTTCCCTGCTGGAATGCGATAAAGAGCCCCTTCAAAAGCGTAAAGCTGACAGAACTGCAGCAATTTTCCTCTTTCTGTGGAAATAATTCTTCCAATCTGCAAGCAAGTGCACATCCAGAGGGAACAGCCACACCTGGCAGCAGGGATGTGACTGAAATGCCCAGGAACCCAGTGCAGCTGGAAAATCCCTCTTGGGAAATAAGGAAATAACTGAAGGAAATAACTTTGTAAGTTCTGCACAATGAACACATACAGTAGCAAGACTCCAGCACTCCCTTGATAGAATATCTTCTAAAAAAACCCTCAAAGAACCCAAGAAAGATTGATTTATACTGCCTAGTCAGCAGAAAGTAGCCACAAGTTTGTTTTCCTCTAGGAATTGGTTGGATCCTGCTCCTTTCCAAGCACTTGTGGGTGCCATGTCTGCTCAGAGCTATGGATGCATCCAAGAACCAGCATTCCAGGGCAGTATCCCAGATACCAGCCAGCAGTCCTTTTTTGTTTTGTCCTTGCAAGACAAAAAGCAGGGGGAAAAAAAAAATCAAAGTGCTCCTATGCATTGTCAGGAATTTAGAAGTCACGTGAAACAGCAGTCCTCCAATCAGCCCAGAAAGAGACACTAATTCCACTGAAGTAGGTGCCACAATGACCAAAGCTCATTAAGATGTGAACATACACCAGCCATTCACAATCCAAAACGAGATGGGCAGGGGAGAAAAAACAAACAGAACAAAAAGATGCCATCGATTTAACAATCCCAGGAGATTTTGTTGTTCATTTCTGTAGCTTGAGGAGGGGGGGTGTTTGTATTTTTTTTTCTTTTTTTGTTCAGTTTTGTAGATTTTTTTTCTCTTTTCTGCGACACACTCGCGAACAGGAAGGTGTGACATGCAAGACAGCCAAGCCTCTTCCAACCGAGCATCCCACAACCCACCCCCCAAAAAAAAAAAACCAAAAAACCCCAAAAAGCAGAGTCTTTTGAAGGCACTTCCTCTCACATGATGTCCACGAAGAACTCACAAGGGTTGCCCATGGCCTTCTGGAAGGACTGGCGGCTGGCAGTGAGCTCGGGCGGCACGGCGCTCAGCTCACGCACCGGGGGTGCTCCGGGGGGCCCGCTGCTGCCCAGCCCCTTGGAGCCCAGCTTGGGCAGGCTGTACAAGGGGGGCAGCCCTGGGGGACCATAGGAGTGGTGGCTCTGGTGGCTCCTGTCGCTGGCAGAGCGCTGGCTGAGCTGGCTGAGCGGGCGCTCGCGGCGCGCGCCCGGCTCCGACTCGCTGCCGCTGCCCCCGGACTTGCTGCGCTCCTTCTCCCTGCCCGCTGCTCTCCTGCTGGTCTCACTGGTGCTCCGGTTGGAGCCGCTGCTTTTGCTCCCTAACAGCCCAAAAACAGGAGAGAAAAAGAGCCAGGATGAGCTGGGCTCTGCTGTGAGGCCCACGTGCTGGTGGTGGCTCAGCGATGGGGTGGTGCCATGCATGGGACACACGGACACAGCTCTGAGCTTGCACGGGGAAAGCAGCAACTGAATTCCAGCTCAAATCCAGTCCAGGAGAGAGAGGGAGCAGAAAAAAGCAGGAATTTGGGGTTTGACTCAAGCAAATGAGGTTTAATTCTAATTGTCTCTGCTTTATTTTGTACCTTTTCCAAAAGAAACCACTCTGCCTACTCTGTCACCCTTCAATCACTCAGGTTTTAAATCACTCAGTCCTTTTAAAATTCTTTTTAAGATTACCTTTTCTGAAAGAAATCCCTTTGCCTACTCTGTCACCCTTCAATCCTTGAGGTTTTGTTGGCTTCAGTGGGGAAGTCCTTTTAAAATTACCTTTTCCAAAAGGAACCCCTTTGCCTTCTCTGTCACCCTCAAATCACTCAGGTTTTGTTTGCTTCAGTGGGGAAGTCCTTTTAAAATTCCTTTTAACATTACCTTTTCTGAAAGAAACCCCTTTGCTTTCTGTCACCCTTCAATCCGTGAAGTTTTGTTGGCTTCACTGGGGAGGTCCTTTTAAAATCCTCACTAAAGCCTTGTGCTGGAGAATTGGAGAATCTCCTGCTTGGAGAATTCCCTAGGAAACAGTTCCTGAACTGCTCTACCCCAAATCAGTAACACCAGGATATTGTTCCCAAGAGAGGCCACTAAATCACCTTGGAAAACCAAAGGATTGCCACTGAGTATCAGCTGAGTTGTTACTAAAAACAAGCTTTACTAAACTTCCAAAACTGTTTTTTTAAGGAAGCTGAAGGTCTTGCTCTGTTCCCATGACAGACAGATTAGGAGACAGTTCCAAGCTAATTATTTTTTTAAAAATCCAACCAATCAATCTAAGGAATATCTCATTAAATTCCTGCACCTTAGTGCAAGACGGACTTCCCAAAAAGGATCCCCAGTCAGCAGAACAGGGGACCAGCTTTTGAGTTTAAGTAAGTCACAGAAATGGGAAAAAGAGAATTATTTTGGGCTGCTCCTTCTTGAGTTACAGACCACTTTCTGCCCATCACTTTCTGCTGTTCCAGCTGATTGGAGAAATGGGAAACCACACTGGATTTTGGGGGGAAAGGCTGCATTTTCTGCAGAGTGCCAGAGAGATGGAAAACAGACCACAGACTGGATTTTAAGTGAATATTCCAAGCCTGGGTCTCTGCAGTGGTATTTGCTGATTGTTATGATTTAATAGTGCAGATAAATGAGAGAGGGCACAAAACCCCAAATTTAACACTATTTTAAGAGTGAGCAGTAAAGCCTTGTGCTCCAGCACTCCCAACCCCTGCCTGAGCCACCTGGCCACCAGGATTTTTGTTTAAAGATTAAAGGCCACCAATTAATGGGCAGTGCAAGGGCACTGGCAGAGAAATCCAGCCCAGAGGGGTGACACCATAATAAATTTGGATTATTTATTTTCTGGAGAGCCTGGGGATGGGGTTTTCCCAGCTGATTCTCTCCCCTCTGAGCTGCTGCAGCACAGTCCCACAGGTTGATATGCCAATGTCACACCACTGTGCACTGAGACAGGTTGAGCGTCCAAGACAATTCAAAATAAAAATAAAATCTCAAGGAAAAAAAAACCAAACCAAAATACAGCTAAACATTTGGGGTCACGAGAATCTAAAAATGATCATGCTGTGAATTCATCATGGAGGGATTTGAGGCTTACCAATCCCCTAGAGTCAGCCACTCCTCTAGGAATCCTTCAGTCTAATGCTTGCTCAGGACAAAACAAGGGAATAACAGTTACAAAGCAAGAAAACAGCACAGAAATTGGTTTCCACCAGGAAAAGTGTGGAAACCTTTCAGAGCTGAACACCCTGGCACTTTTTGGGAGTGCCACCTTTCCCTGTCACACACGCCAGCAGAGACTCTCCTCCCTGGGAGCAGTGTTTCAGCCCTGAAAAGCCCTGGCTGGCCACCTCCCACTTACAAAAAATGTGATTTTCCTTTTGTGCTGAGCACTGACCTGCAAGCCAGGAGCACCTTGGTTCTAACCCCTGTCCCAGCAGCACAGAAATCGCCTCAATTCCAGCAACACCAACCCCACTGCTGGCAATCCCTGCCTGGGTTAAACCTGGCACTTCCCACAGAGAGCTGAAAGCCAAACCCCCTCCTCCAGAGCCACAAACACCTTTAATTCATTGCACAAAATCCATGCAGGGAGCAAAAAAACCACAAGACAAGCACGGAGAGCACCGAGGACCTCAAGCAGATGGTGGGGGACAATGAGAACTGTGGGATAAAACCCTTTTATCCCAGCTTACCTTCACTTTGCTGGCTGCCTGCGCTGCCACTGCCATAGCTAAAACCAGGATCTTGGTAGGCTGGGGGGAAACAAGGAGGGGGCAGAGGGTACTGGTAGGGATATCCTTGGCCCAAGGGCCAGGGAGCAGCAGGATGTGGGAGAGGAGCCAGGGTGTCCTGGTCAGAGGCACCGCTGGAACCGTTGTTGAGGTTCAGTGCAGCCAGATCTGGGAAAGAAAAAAAAGGGGAAAAATTCTTACACAGCAGGTAAAATGAGCACTATGAATTTATTTATGGAGGTTTTTGAAGCTTAGCAATGCCTTGGAATCAGCCTTCTCACACAGCAGGGAGAGGAGAGGGAAGGGCGAGGACAGGGTGGGGACATCCCCCTTTTCCAGTGGGACTGACAGCAGGGAATGTGAAAGCTGCCCTAGAACAGGGAACTAGACAGCGCTAAAGAATAAAGCAGGGATTAATTTAAAATTTCTCCTCAATGGATCCACCTTGGGCAGCACAAGAGCCCAGCCAGGGCTGCACCCAAGATGAACCAAAACAGTCCCAAAATGCATGACTGGGCACGGGGTCTGTCACTTTTACAAGTTCTGCTCCATTTGCATATTGCAGTTCATTGTCCAATTATTCATAATTCATTCATAATTCATAATTAATTAATAAGCTTTCACTTATGAAGTCTCATCCTGCTTGTTTTTCTCTCCCCAGCCCACGGTGTTTGTGCTCCTGGGCTGAGATTTGGATCATTTGTCCTTGGTGCCCAGCTGGAGCAGGAATTGTTTTGTCTCCCTGCTCTGTGCACAGAGCTCACCATCCCCTGATATGGAGCCCAGACCCACACACTAAAGCAGCACAGAATCTGGAAAATAGAAAAACTAAAACCTGAGGCATCAGTACAGAATCTGGAAAATAAAAAAGCTAAAACCTATGATACCAGTGTGGCACCACCAGAAATAAATCCTGCTGGTCCTCAGCGCTTTGCTTGATGAGTTCCTCCTCCTCCAGGAGCTCTCCTTGCTACCAGGGAGCACCAGCCACTTGTCACACAATTTCAGGGTGATGTCCCCTGTTCTGGGCCACCCCAGGAGAGGCAGGGATGGAAGGGACCTTTGGAGATCCCCTTGTCCAATTCTGGAGCAGGTGACACCGGAATGTCATACAGGTGACACAGGAATGTGTCCTGCTGGGTTTGGAATATCTCCAGAGAGACTCCACCTCCTCTGGGCTGTGGAAGTTTTCAGGCAGCACTGACATGGGAAGAGATGAGAATCTTGACTCCAGGTTTCAGAAGGCTGATTTACTGTTTTATTATATATATTTGTGATATATTATATTTATGATATATATTATATTAAAAGAAAATGATATATTAAAACTATACTAAAAGAATAGAAGAAAGGATTTCATCAGAAGGCTTGAATGGAATAGAAAGGAATGATAATAAAATCTTGTGACTGACCAGACAGTCCAAGACAGCTGGATTATGACTGGCCATTAATTAGAAACAACCACATGAGCCCAATCTAGATGCACCTGTTGCATCCCACAGCAGCAGATAATTATTGTTTACATTTTGTTCCTGAGGCCTCTCAGCTTCTCAGGAGAAAAAATCCTAACAAAAGAATTTTTCAGAAAATATCATGGCTACACTGGGCAGCTCCAGAGCTCTGCCCCCCTCATGGAAATCCCTCTTTGTGAGGACACACAAGGGGACAATGGACACCCTCAAGGCACAGAAATGACATAGGGACAATTCTGTCCTTCCCAGCTGGGGACTTACTGCCACAGAGGTCTCCGAAGACGTAGTAGCACTGCTCTGAGAAGGTGATTTTGTTCACAGTGTGCCTGAGGTAGCCGTGTTTCAGCATGGAGCTGGCGTATTTCCGCGCCTCCCGGCGGTCCTTGAAGCCTTCCACGTGTGTGTAAAGCCAGTCCACCACGTCTGCTCCTGAAATGGGGACAGCAAGGGGAGACACAGGGTCATCTCAGCTACACTGGGCCAGGTGAACACCTACAATGGGGTTATCTCAGCCAAACTGTACTAGTTGAACATCTAAAATGGAATTATCTGAGCCAAACCGTACCAGCTGAACACCCACAATGGGGTTATCTGAGCCAAACTGTGCCAGCTGAACCTAAAATGGGATTATCTGAGCCAAAATGGGTCAGCTGAACATCTGCAGTGGGGTTATCTGAGCCAAAAGGTGCCATCTGAACCTAATATGGGATAATGTCAGCCAAACTGTGCCAGCTGAACATCTAAAATTGGACAATCTGAGCCAAATTGCACCAGCTGAACACCTACAGTGAAATCATCTGAGCCAAACTGTGCCAGCTGAACCTAAAATGAGATTATCTGAGCCAAACTGGGCCAGTTGAACATCTAAAGCGGGATTATTTGACCCAAATTGTGCCAGCTGAGCCTTAAATGGGATAATCTGAGCCAAACTGTGCCAAGCTGAACATCTGCAGTGGGGTTATCTGAGCCAAACCGTGCCATTTGAACACCTAAAATGGGATTATCTGAGCCAAACTGTGCCAGCTGAACACCTACGTGGACACGAGTTATTTCCTGTCCATAAACGGAATATAAGAGGTCACAAACATGAAAAAAAAGCTCATTAAAAGGTAGTTTTTTAATCCTGTTTTCATTAAATCACTGGGTTTTTTCCCTCTCAGCATTTCTGGGGTCTGCTTACCTATCACTGCATTGGAGATGGTGATCTTTAACCACATCCTGTCCCGAATTTCAAGGCCTGAGTCTGGCAGCTGCATGACCTTGACAATAGTAGCCATGTCACTCTTCACAGTTAAGGGAGATTCTTCTAATTCTGAAAGGAAGAGAGGCCACAGGCTGTTGTGAAATGAACTCAGGCTGAAGGAACTTCTCAGCTCCCAGTTTGGATGAAATAAAAATACAGTTTTACCAACAGATGCAAGAAATAAATAAAATAAAATTGAAAAATAAAATGAAATAAAATAAATACAATACAATAAAATAGAAAATTAATAAAAATAAAATAAAAATTAAAGTAAAAACAAAAGAAATACAATAAAATACAATTAAATAAAAAACTAAACTAAATAAAAATAATAAAAGAAAAATTAAAATAAACTAAAATAAAATAAAAAAATTAAAATAAAATATAAAATAAAATAAATAAAAAAAATAAAATAATTAAAATGAAATTTAAAAAATAAAATGAAATAAATACAATAAAAATAAATAGAAGTAATAAAATCAAAATTAAAATAAAATTTTAAAAATAAAATGAAATAAAATAAATACAATAAAATACAGTACAATAAAACAAAAATAAAATAAATAAAAGTAATAAAATCAAAATTAAAATAAAAATTAAAAGGAAATTAAAATAAAAGGAAATAAAATAAAATAAAAAAGTAAAATAAAGTAAAATAAAATAAAGACACAAAGATTCCCAAATGCACCCTCATCCACAGAGTGAATTACAGCATTTGCAGCAATTTTTCAGATTTTGGGGTCAAGGCCACCAGTTTAGTGACAGAAAAATTCTGAGTCCCCACATCCTGGCTTCCCAAAGCAGCTGCAGGATCCTCTCTGCATCCAGACTGGCAGGAAAGGAAACCCCAGGGTTTTTGTGATCCATCATTTTTAATTTCAATTTCCCAGGAACTCTGGGGGAGAAGTTTTTGGGGTTTGCTCTTTTGGGGTTCCCTGTCAGGAGCACCCCCCATCTCCATGTAGAAAGGGTGACCATGGTCAATCCATGTCCAGTTTTTTATTTAAAGATCTGGACATTCATGAGGAAAATTAAATTATAGAAGAAATCTTCCCTCCTCAGAAGAAATCAGGGATTTTCTTACAAAAACCCTTCCCAGGGTCCCCTCACAATCCACTCCTCCCAGGATTGCTTTGCCCTCAACTTTTTTTGTGGAACACTTTAAAAAAACTCCCAAATGCCTCCCCAGACATTCCCAGTTCACACCATTACAGGCAAAACTGGATCCCCAGAGGTTTCACACTTTCCCCATCATTTTTTACAATAAAATAAGAACAAGGTTGAATTTGTTAAATCCTCCATCCTGTCCCACCTTCCAGCCCTAGAAAATTCATTTTTATCTCTGTTTGTAGCCCAGACCCTTCTCCAGCAGGAATTCCAGAACCCTCCTCCCCTCCCAGTTCCCCACATCACCCACCTTTCAAAAGCACTTTTGTCCTTTTCCAGCCACCCAAAATTTTGGATAAAAAAAGGTACAGCAAACGTGAAACAATGAAAACTGAAAATGTTTCTTTCCATACATGCACTGCCAATATGCATGAAAACATCCCAGACCAGCTCTGCATGCAGCTTCAATACTTACAAACTTCAGATAAACACTAAAACTTTGCTTTAAGTTAGTTTGGTTAGTGGCAAAAAGCAACATGTCTTGGGAAAAAAAATAAACCAATAAACTAATACCGGGGAGGAATAAATTGTATTTTCTTGGAGACCTGAGATCTGCATATGAACAGAAAATTGGTATTTTTAAAGTTCTGGCTGCTGTACAAATATGGCAAATTCTGAGATGCATCTGAAATGCTCCAATTTTGGGCATAAAAGAAGGCCATATGAATATCAGGGAAGGATTTCCCATAAGAAAGCACGGACATTATTGTTGAAATTTATTAAAAACCAAGTAAATGCAAGAAGACAGCTCTCCCATTCACCTGAGTGGATAAACCTGAACATATCTTTAAAATCCAACCTCCCAGTTTCATGGATATGGCTCTTTCAGACTGCCAAACCAGGAAAAAGGTTGAAATCTAACCATAATTTCACATGGGATATTAAATTTGGTTTTAGCTCGCTCAATAAATTCTAGCAATAAAAAAAGCACCAAATATATAAAAGAAGGCCATGTGAATATCAGGGAAGGATTTCCCAAGTGAAACCTGAACATTATCGTTGAAATTTATTAACCCTAAAAACCAACCAAATGTGCACCTGAGTGGAAAAACCTGAACCTACCACTAAAATCCACCAGCAACCACTTCTCCTTGAGACAAAACCCTGACCAAACACCTCCACATCAACCTCCAACCTTCGCCAAAAGTTCTCCTGCCTTCCCCAAGTGTGAGAAACCACTCAAGGCCTGGCTGGCGCCGCCGCTGTCACCGTGCCCGTGGCCGGGCCCTGGTGGCCCCGAGCAGCCCCCTGCCCTGGGCTGGCCAGGGGGTGACTTACTTTCCGACTCGGGAATTGAGCTTGTTAGTGAGGAGCTGGTAGATGTGGTGATGCTCATGGAGGGGCTCATACCGTAACGGGGGTACGCTCCCGTCATGGCCGTGGTATGAGAGATCCACGCCGCGGGGTCGATCGGCCGCACCGGCTCAGCTGAGAACAAAAGGGACAGGAAAGAGGGTCAAGATTTGCAGGGAAACACCAAGATTTTGAGAGATCTGGGGAGTTCTACTGTGTTTTCTTGTGGTTTCTCTGGTTTTCTTGTTGTTTCTCTGGTTTTCTGAGGGGTTCACATGAGTGAGATCTCATAGATTGTACCATCCCAAAGGGACAGAAAATGGAATCAAAACTTGCAGCAAACACCAAGATTTTGAGAGATCTGAGAGGTTTTTCTCTTGCTCTCTTGTTGTTTCTCTGGTTTTCCTAAGGGTTTCAAGAGGAATCCCACAGTCTGCACCAGTTTGTTGTATTTATTCCACCCCATCTTCTCTGCCACTGTCATCTTCTGTGGACTGGGAACAAACTGGTTCCAGCACCACCAGCACAGCCCTCACCAGCAGGAGGCAGGTGCATTTGTCACATGAGCACAGATATTTTACTGCTAATGAAAATAAGATAATTTTCATTTTTTAATGTCTATTACTGCTGCTTCCCTCACATCTTCAAAACACTCAGTTCTCGCTAAAGATTCACTGTGAGAAAATGAGGATTTTTAACACTTGGCATAATTATTTCCAAACCTTTTATGAATTGTTAGGTTGAGATCACTTCCCAAAAGTTCAGGAGATGGATCCAAAGACGTGAACCAAGAGAAAAACTCCCAGAAACTCAATGGGCAGTGGAATCCCAGGCTCCCAGTACAAAAGTAAACAACTAAAGGACTGAATGGGTAGAATCTGTTAGGTGCCAAAATAGGTGAAAATATTCCAGATCTTGGGAGCTTCCCAGGAACCCAGCAAAGAGTTTAAATGTGTACTCACCCCTGGGGATGGTGAAATAACTCCTGGGAGTAGGGTCCCAGCATTTGGCTACTGTTAGGCTTATAGGTCTAGGAAGAAAGAAAACAGGTTAAGGATGATTCTTAAATTTCCTACAGAGCTGGAAATGCTACAAGAACTATTTGAAACAAATTTATTTTTATCCAGCAGTTGTCAAGTACATTCTGAGAATGGTTTTGAGAAGATTTATAATACTTTAGGTATGAATGGGTTTGAGAAGCTTTATAATATTTTAAGTATTAATAGTTTTGAGAAACTTTCTAATATTTTCAGTATGAAGCACATCAGGAGGTTCCTGGTTTTGCACACATGATGAGCACTGGTGGTGAAATCTGTTGGATGATCAGCTCCTGAGATATTAAAATTCTCATCATATAAACAAACAGCTCTGCTGAAAGCAGGCAACTCCTCAATTCATGTTGGTTTTGGCCAGAACCAACCTCACCTATTCATCATTTACACTGAGAAGTTCACAGCTGAGATCAGTCATGCTGATGGATATCAGAATGTTGATTTCTCTGAGGTGTCCCAGCTCCAACAACTGCACAAGGAAGATAAACAGGAAGAGTTTTTGTGATGTGCTCACCCTGGTTTGGAGACGATTTCCCGCAGAACCCGAACGGCATCGTCATTGCTCATGTTCTCAAAATTGACATCATTCACCTGAAACAGAGAGCAGAGGTCAGCCTTGCAGCAGGAAAGTTAAAGTTGTTTTAATTACTTCATTAATCCCCCAATTTATCTGCCTGGTCACCACTTCCATCCCACCATTTAATGGTCACCACTTCCATTCCTTTGAGATGTTGTTTGTCAGAGTGTCTCACAAAGAATCACTGATTTCAGCCATCTTTGGGCCACATTTCTCTGAGGATGAATAAATTTTGTTCCCTGCTGACTACAGCTCATGCAGCTGGTGGGATGGCAGGGCAGAGCAGCAGGATTTGGGGACAGGGACCCACCTGCAGCAGCATGTCCCCTGGCTCGATGCGCCCGTCCGCTGCCACCGCCCCTCCCTTCATGATGGAGCCGATGTAGATGCCACCATCACCTCGGTCATTGCTCTGCCCCACAATGCTGATCCCCAGGAAGTTGTACTTTTCTAGATGGACACGAAGTAAAGGGTGGGGAAAGGGAAAAAAAAAGCAGATAAAGTGATTGGAATGATAGCAAAGAGTGAGGCTGTTTCAGCTTTGAAACATCTCAGCACATCAGCAGGGCAAGGTTTGACTTGCAATGATCTCAGGCTGTTCTAATGATGAATATTTGCCTGGCACCTTCAGGGAAAGGCTACTAAAGACAAGATTTTTTCATCCAAGATGGTGTTACTTAAAAAAAAAAAACAGCAAGAGGAAGAGCACTGAAAAGACGTCTACAGCTGGAAATTAGCACTGAACACATTAGGCAATGTTTGTTCCACATGTCAGAGAGGCAGGAAGCGTTTGGTGCTGCTGAAAGGTGCTGAATTTGCTGGCAGCCCTGCACATTTCTGCCTGGCTGACAAATGAAACATAGGAGCAGCAGAAATGCAAATCCCCAGTGCCTTTCTACCCCAATCCCTCACCATTAACCCCACATTCTGCAGTTCCAGCTCCTTCCCTGGAAGGAACACTTGATCTGCTGGTGAAAATGGCCCAGTTCTGGATTAGGAATCCAGAGAAATACCAAATACATCTCTACCACTCAAAATTCATCATAAAAAACATGGCTTGTCCTCTTACCCATGTTGAGTGTGACAGTGATGATGTTTAGGGACATGGTGGAGTCAGTGATGCTGCTGAACGAGGACGACTGCAAAACACAACAGAAAAAGTCTCAAGGTTTTAAATGGCTCAGAGTAAGAACTGCTGAGGATTAACTCATCAGGAATTAAGAGGTTTCCAATTGAAAGGCAGACAGAAATTACTGAGGTTTCCTCAAAATTATGTTTCATTTAGAGACTTTAAGGAAAGAAATCTGAGCAGAGTCTGCACTTTCTCCAAAGGTCTGATCACAAAACACACAGAGCACTTTCCTATACTGAGGTTTCTCAGCTGAACTTCCCCTGGAATTATTTCTGCTTCCTGGCTGTGACTGTCAGGCAAACATTTGGATTCGAAAGTGCCCAGTGGAGTGCGAATTATTGCACCCACAGCTCCTCCCTAAAGGGAGGAGTGAACAGCACATGATCCAGCAGGAGGGGAGAGGAGAGACACTGCCCTGCCTCCGAAATGAAATACAAAGGTGCTTAGCAAAGACCTTCTGAAACACTATCCTGTGATAAAATGTGTGTGAGGTCATTCTTTCATGTGTGGAGACTGAGATTTATGGGAGAATAAAACAGACATTTCAGGGTCTGTCTGTGGAGTCACCCTCATCCTGCTGCCCAGGAGTGGCACAGGGAAGGGCAGAGAGAAAGATTTGAGATTTCCTGTGAACTTGGATTTCTCCTCCCAGCAGGTCTCAGGGTATCTCACACCCCTTCCCACACCATAATGCAGCTTCTCCTGCAGAGATTTATCTTGGAAAAGACAAGAAATGGGATCACTGCACAGTGAAAGGAGAAAGGGAGAGGTGAAAGCTTCACTCTGGAGCCACAGAACATCAAATGCAGAGATTAAGCCCAGCCTGGAGCCACAGGGAACCTTCCCAGTGAATTCAACAGGCACAGACCTGTCCTGGATCCCTTCCTGAGCCAAGAGCTCCACTCAGAACTCCCCGCTCAGCTCCCTGGGTGCTGCTGGTGCCAGCCTTACCCTGTCAATCTGCCTCATCCTCTGTTTCCTCCTCCGGCGCTTATGCTTGCGGATGAGGCGGGACGAGGTGCTCTGCTCCGTGGAGCTGCTCAACCTGAGGGCAAGGACAGCAAATGTCACCCCTGAGAGGCTCTGCCACCCGCAGGAGCGGATTCCTGCAGCAGCAGGACAGGCGAAATCACACACACAGCTCAGCAGGAGATTCCAGCTCAAGGACAGCAGGGATCAGATGAATAAATTAATTATTGTTTAATTTAGCACTTGTTTTCTCCTGGGAGTAGGTCTGAGTGCAACCCATAATGCTGATTTTTTTGAGTCCTGGCATGGTGCTGAATTTTCTTCCACTGTTACCAGGAATTCAAGGCTTGAATTTAAAGAAATCAAATAGAAATTGGTAACAGGGGGACAGTGAATATGATTAACCTTCACATATTCTGTTAAGTTTTATTTTCCTGCTTTTTTCCAGGCTCTCCAAACTTGCAGAATGTAAATGTGCCACATTTTACATATAAATCTTTAAGGTCTTTAATAAGACTTTGGAGCATTAACCATCCTCACTTTACAGAGAACAGAATGAGACAGAAATGGATTTGCCCAAATTGATTTCAGGAGCCTGGACAAAGCCCAGATTATTAAAATATCACTATAACACCAGAGAGACATCTCTCCTCCATTTAATATGTAAGAATGGCAAAAAAACCCAAACCAAACCAAAACAAACAAAAAAAAACAAAAACAAAAAACCAAACCAAAACAAAAACAACAAAAAAACCCAAACAAACAAAAAAAAACCCCAAAGCAATGCTCCATCATTAACCAAGATTAAAAATTCCAACATTACACACAAAACAAACATTGCCAGGCTTTTCCCCCCAATTTCCACATCCCTGAATTCCATGTTCCAGCCACATGCAGGAATGTGACAATACCTCAAAAACTTGATGCCAGCAGTTCCAAAAAGGAATTGCCCACAGGAAACCCCTCTGGCCTGAAATATTTTTATCAAGTATCAGCCTTGGAGCCACTCAGAGGGTGTGAATCTCCTGACATTCCCTTGAGCTCACAAAAATATTTCAGGCATGTGAACCTCACACACTCCTCCTCCCCCCCCAGCAAGAGGGACTGAAGAGACAAGAGGTGGGATTTTATAAAAAAAGATCCAAAAAGTGATGACTTCTGCTTGGTAAAACAGATCACACAGCATCTGGGGTTGGGAGGTTTTGCCTTCCAACAGGAAAAATAACGAGTTGTCAAACCCAGGGTTCCCAAAACTGGGCTTGTTCAATATTCATCAAAGATTGACACAAAAACCTCCTCTTTTATTTTGCTGTCAATATTCTCCCCCTTCCTGCTTCCTCTCCCATTTCCTTCTCCTCCTCTTCCCCCAGCTAAAATTTCCCACTTTAGGAGAATCTGAGGAAATCCAAGGCACTCACTCCACAGTGAAGCTGCCTGCTCCCTAAAAGTGCATTTTTCTCTCAAATTAAACTAGCAAAACCAGACTTTCTTGGCAAATCCCTGAGCTCCTGTTAGCAGGTGATAACATCTGAGAAGTGAAGTTTTTCTTGTTGTATTTTTGCCATTCTGCTCAGTATTAGGATGGAAGGATGAGAATCAGCCCCTGAGAAAAGCTCAGGTTTAGTTCAAGGGGGACACAAAACATTTCAGGGAAAAATTAAAAGTTAATTTTTAAAAAGTTAATACCAGCTGTACAAAACTGCTGATCAGAAGGCTCTGCAGGAACATTTTTACACCTATTTTCATCATCTCTCCTTGTGATTTCTGCTCAATCCACAGCCTTAATCCATCCTTGTTGAATCCTTAATATTCTGGGAGCATCTGGATGCTAAAAAGCAACTCAAACCTCCTCTAATGAGAAATATTTTGCTCTCTGAAGCATCTCCAGAAATACTGGGTAAAAGCTGTTATTATTACAATCTGATGAGCAAGACAAGATGGTAAATTTGAGCTTTTGAGACAAATAAAGTGCAAAGATGAAAAATAAATCTGGAATTATCACTGCCAATTCATTTCCTGCACCAGCTACTGCTCAAAAACCCTGACTGCACTTCTAGTACAAATGTCAATAAATACCGCAGAAGAGATTTTAAAAAATACTGTAATAATAATAATAGCAATAATTGTTTCTCCATTCTACAATTCTCAAAGGACAGGGAAAAAAAGGCAACATTTGTTAAAGAAAGCTTATCCACGTGGCTTAAAAAGAAATTATGGTAATTTCTTAAATGAGAAATAAACAATTTTTTGCAGTGAATTCCTTTAGCTGCATTGAACGGAGAGCAGCAATTGCTGAAATAATCCCACAGCTACAGATGTCAGATTTGTTAAACCTTTAGAGAAGACAGAAAAAACCTTTTTCTGTGAAGTTCCCTACATCAACCTGTGCTCAATATCCTACCTGCTAACAACAGAAACGTTTAAATTGTAAAAAAAATTGTTAAAAAGTTGTCAAACACTTGGAAAAAAAAGGAAATAAATGATTGTGCTCCCGCTGTCACTCTGCACTATCCTGGAATGTTTGTGAGCAGGTTAATTCACCAAAACATGACTTTATTCTTTAACTGAATGCAACAGAGCTTTCTTGGGCTGGGAATTACCCAGCTCTGTTCCACTGCTCTGAGTTCAAATAAAACCAAACAGAGGCAGAAAAGCATCCTCAGCTCACAAACTCTTCCCTTCCAGGCCAGCAACATCCCTTCCCTCTGATTTCCTGCCTCAGAGCCTCCTCCCTGACAGCCTCCCCACAAAGCACCAGAACCCACCAGAGTCCAGGAGCCAAAGTGACCCCTCAGACCCCAGGGGATGTGTCCACCAGGAACCAAACTGACCTCTCTGTCCCCACGCTGGTGTGTCCCTCAGGAACCAAACTGCACCCTCAGACACCAGGGGAATGTGTCCATCAGCTGTCACAAACCAAACTGTCCCCTCAGACCCCTCTGTCCCCAGGGGATGTGTCCATCAGGAACCAAACTCCAAACCATCCCCTCAGACCCTCTGTCCCCACACTGGTGTGTCCATCAGGGATCAAACTCAACCCTCAGACCCCAGAGGATGTGTCCATCAGCTGTTAGAAACCAAACAGACCCTTCAGACCACTCTGTCCCCAGAGGATATGTCCCTCAGGAGCCAAACTCACCCCTCAGACCCCTCCTCTGTCCCCAGGCTGGTGCCTCCAGCTGCTCTGGAACCTTCTCCATTTGCTCTTTGCCTGATTTGCCTCTACAGAAAACTTCTCCCTGCCAGCACCAAGTCTCCTGTGCCTGAGAACATCATCATCACCCCTGGAACACAGCAGCATACCTTGGAGCATTCCTGCAGTGGCTCTTCCTGACTAGCTGGCCTGGCAGCTCCTCCCGTGCCAAAAACTCCTGCCCAGCCTCCAGAGGGAAAGGTAGGAGCAGCAGCTTCCAAGAATCTCTTTCTTCTCAGGTCAGACTCAGGAAGTTTTATTATTATTTTATTCATACAGTGAGATTTCGCTGGGTCTGCTCTAATGTGGCTACCCTGAGCTAATCCTGCCCCACTGCATTGCTGGCTGCCATGGAAATTATTCATTTATTTACAAGAAACACAAATCACCTGCAGGGTTTTGTTGTTGTTGTTGTGGGTTCCAGGTTTTGGGGGAGGGCTCAAAGCCCTGGAAGCTTTGGCTGCATTCAGGGTTAAGGACCATCCCTCCATGCAGGGAATATCCAGAAAAGTGATTTTTTATATCTCATCATGGAACGGTTTGGGTTGGAAGGGGCCTTAAACTCATCTTATTCCAACATCTGCCATGTGCAGGGACACCCTGCACTTCACTGGGAGCGCAAAATAAATTCTTGAAACTAATGCGTGACTAAATCTCTAATGTGGATTTTAGTTACCCTTTCAGCCCTTCGGGAACTCTCAGCCTTTAATCAGAATTGTGAGGTCTTTAAACCCTGACCAACTGCAAGACCCAACAGATCCACCAAGACCCAAAAGCTGATCATGTTTGTACGCACAGCAAAGGGTTCAGGATCTCCAGGAGTAGTTGCTTTTTGCTGTTTTTATTAAAAATCTCATGGTTTTATTAAAATTACCACGTTCTGCCTTATTTGTTTTAGCTGCCGATCACTGTGACCCACCAGAGATCTGTCACCCTGTTGTCCTCTGACAAATCCATGCTGGATTTTCAGAGTCCACTGGGATGAACAACAGCTCTAGAGCCAGTGGCCAGGAAAATGAAGAATATTCCAGAGAAAGTGGCCAGGAAAAGGAAGGAAAATACTTTAGATTGGTTTTACATCCATGAAAATAAATATTTTAAATCCACGAAATGTACTGGCTTAAAGACTTCTTAAAGAAAAACAAAACCATCTTTAGATATAACAAAGATGTCTTGAAATGAGAGGTATTTTTCAAGTAGGGAATAATTCACACACTCTGCCTACACAAAAAGAAAGAAATAATGAAGAAGCCACAAATCCATGGCAGCCTTTGCAGCAGCATTAACTTTGATGAATTCCTGAACTGCTCATAGGTCTCAGACTATGCAATTACCCAGGAATTCCTCTATAATTGAGCTCCAGTGAAGTGCACACATATTAGGAACCTCTGCTGACAGTATTTTGTTTTAATATTCACACCACTGCTTTATAACTAGGTAGGCAGAGTGCTTTGATCTGGAAATGTGGCCATTGTTGCTATGAAAAGGAGAGGAGCAGAGCTTTTCTTTCAACTGGAGCAGTGGTTTGGACCCAATAACAGAGGTAAAGACTTCTTCAAAAAAACCAAAAATATCTTTAGATATAACTTACAGGTATAATTCATAGAATTATATATTTGGCCCAGACCCTGGACCCAAAAACTGAGCAGTGATTCTACACAGTGATGGCACTGATGAACAACCTCTGCTCAAAGTGATGCCTCAGGTTTTGGCATTTCTGTTTCTCAGATTCTGTACTGATGCCTCAGGTTTTGGATTTTCTATTTTTCACATTCTGCGCTGCTCTAGTGTGTGGGTCTGGGCTCCATATCAGGGGATGCTGAGCTCTGTGCACAGAGCAGGGAGACAAAACAATTCCTGCTCCAGCTGGGCACCAAGGACAAATGATCCAAATCTCAGCCCAGGAGCACAAACACCGTGGGCTGGGGAGAGAAAAACAAGGATGGGACGGCATGGGCTAAAGCTGGAATTGGACAATTCACTCCAAGATGCAAATGGAGCAGAACTGATCAAAGTGAGAGACTCTGTGCCTGGCCGTGCATTTTGGGACATTTTGGTTCATCTTGTGTACAGCCGTGGCTGAGCTCTTGTGCTGCCCAAGGCAGGTCCATTGAGGAGAAACTTTCCATAAATCCCTACTTTATTCTTTGTCTAGTCTCTGTTCTAGGGCAGCCTTCTCAAGGCATCAAAATCACAAAAGAAATGAAAGGAAAATTAAAACAAACAAACAAACAAACAACAAACAAACAAACAACCCCCCAAAACCAAACAAACACACCCCCCAGCAAAAAAAAAAAAAAAAAAAAAAGAGAAGAGGAGCCCAAGAAGGTGCCCAGAGCTGTGTCTCTGGCAGGGCTGTACCTGCTGGTGTTGTCATCATCCTCAGAATCGATGAAGCTGCTGGACTCCAGCTCGCTGCTCAGCATGGTGGAGGAGCTGTCGTAGCCAGGGGGGTGCTCCCGGTGCCTGTCCAGCTTGGGGTGCCCGTTGATCCTGGGGGCTGCAGGGCACAGGAAAGGAGTGTTACAGACCAGGGGGGTATTGCAGATATTTTTGCCCCTGATGAAGTAGAGGAAATGATGAGGAGGACTCCATTGATATCAGAAGGTTAATTAATTACTTTATTTTACTATATTATACTACACTATGTTTGTATTATATTACATATTATATTATATGTACTATAATAGAGTGTTACAGCCCAGGGGGATATCATAGATATTTTTGCCCCTGACGAAGTAGAGGAAATGATGAGGAAGACTCCATTGATATCAGAAGGTTAATTAATTACTTTATTATACTATGTTTATATTATATTACATATTATATTATATATACTATAATAGAGTGTTACTGCACAGGGGGGTGTCGTAGATATTTTTGCCCTCCCAATGAAGTAGAGGAAATGATGAGGAGGATTCCATTGATCTCAGAAGGTTAATTAATTACTTTTTTATACTATATTATTCCATATTATATTATTATAGTACATTATATATTATAGTATATTATATATACTTTAATATACTCTCTCTCTCTCTCTATATATATATATAGTATATTATTATATACTATATTATTCTGTATTATATTACACTATATTCCATTACATCTAAACTGAATTTGCCAAGCATTCAAGCATTCAACTGCACTCATCTGGTGACTATCACCCAACAGTCCCCATACACACAACTGGCCTTGACAGGCCAAGGAAACAAAACTCCATCGCCCTGGGTAAACAACCTCCATCTTGCATTCTACTTTTGCACAAACACAGGCACAGCGAATGAGATAAGAACTGTTTTTCCTTTCTCTGAGGTTCAGAGAATGTGAATCCCAGAAATATTCTTGGGAAGTTGTGCCTTGCTTTTCTCTGTGAAGAGAAATGTGGCTACAGGGGGGTTGTGGCACCACAGCAGGAGATGTAGGAGAGGTTCTACACTGAATTCTGTGAGCCAGAGAGAAGTTTGAGAAGAGGATCCATGTTTATCCCCTGAAAGAACTTCCTACCAAGGTTGACATAGAAACCATGAAAGAAAAAGGATAAATAATTGTCACTGAAGGGGTACTGGGGACAAACAAAGGTAATATCAGAAGGTATGAAAAGCACTTTATTATTAGAAATCCTGCCTTATGGGCACATCCCTGTGCCCTGACTTGCCTTGGGATTGAAGTTCTTTGGATCCTCACATAGCCCCAGTCCCTCCACCCCAGTCAGGCCCAACATTCCCACGCCAGCTGTTTTGCAGTCCCAGCCCTCCTGCAGTCACAAATCACAGTTAAAACTCCACACATTGCAGCAGCCAGGGGAAATCTGCAGCTGCTCCTCTTCCCAAACGTTTGGGATCTGTGAGCCTGCCCACATGAAGGGTTCTCCAGCATTTCTCACTGGCTGCTCAAGAGTTAAATTCACCCCACAGCAAAGTGGGTGTTGAAACCTCAGCATCGACATTGACATCTGCAGACTTGTCAGGAACCCAGCAGCAGCTATAAAACATTCCTCAACATCCAAAAAAACCCTCTTGTCCCTTAATTACCTCCCTAATTAGAGCTCCCACAGTCCCCTTTCCCACTCCTGCTCAGCAAACTGACATGGCAGCTTTGTTCCTCCCAGCCAGGGGTCCCCAGCACATGTGCCAGGCAGACCTCCTACCACCCTAATTAAGATCCTCACTCTACTTTCACTTAATAAGAACTTTGTCAACTTCCCAAAGCAATGAGGACTTTTGTTGGGAGCCCTGACATCTTGATGGTTTTTTTCCAGATCAGTTTTCCTCGAGGTTTTCTTGATGTTTGTACATGCAGTGTCACACAGCTCCAAAAAAGGAGTTTTATTCCATTCGTCAAGGCACCATCTTTGTGGGGATTATTTAAAAATCAGAGAATATACAAGCACAAATGGAGATTAATTGTCTGTGCACTTAAAACAGGAATGCAATTTAAGGGAAAGGGGTGGAAGAACTTAAGGATATCCCAAATCCTTTTGCATTTTCAAAGGGAAGAGGTGTGAAAACACTGTCAGATCACCCAGGCGTGTCCCACACCCTCCAGCTGCAGCTGTAATCAATATTTATCACTGTGTGTGTGGAATTCAGCAAAATCAGCCTTTTTGGGGTGAGTAACCCTGCAGAAATGGAGGGAAACATCCAGGCAGCTGTGCTGAACAACCCACCCGTGGTACCACACTGCTCATCACCCCTGGGGAATCTGGGGAATTCTCATCACCTCAACTCCAAACCAAACCTCTGCAAGGATCTTGCTGCACTTCAAAGTTGGCAACGTTTTCCAGTAAAATTAGGAAGCAATTTTTGTAAATTAAAATGGAGAGAAGCACAAAAAAATCTTTGTTTACTGTTGGGTTTTCCCAACCTTCATTCTGTGGAACCTCTCAATTCCAGCGCTCTGGGCTCAGCCTGTTTGACCTGTTCAGGTTCCAGCTCAGTGTTTCTGTTCCCAAATGGTTCCTTCACACCTTTTCTCACTTCACCTGTTTGGAATGAAGGCTGCAACACCCTGCTCCTGCTTTCTTGTGGAACAAGAACTCCCTTCCCTTGAGGGAACCCAGGGAAATCCTCTTTGCCAGGGTGGGTGATTCTTTGTACCAAACACTTCCAAATTGTCCAGCTGGAGTGAGCTGTTCCTGTGCCTCTGGAATAAATCCTCTGGCACAAAGCTGTGAGTAACACAGAGCTGCAGGAGATCCCTCTGCCAAGCACCAGGGCTGTCATTTGGGCATTTCAAACGAGTCCCTGCAGGAGCACATCAAACACTCTCACTGCATCTCAGGGAGGATTTTCCCAGCACACAGCAGCTGGATCCAGGTGTCACAGCCCTTTCCCCATCCTTGTTCCCCTTCTCCTAAGGCTGTTCCCCCATTTTCCATCCACATAAGACTTGCAGGTGCAAGAAAAGAGTGACCGCATGATCATTGTTATGATAAGGGCTTAAAATCCTTCCCAGGTTTAGGGTATTTCACTTCTTTCAGTGTTGTCAATCAGCAATTCCGGACACAGAGCTGAACTGTGCATTTTAGATTTTCTTTCCACTGAAAACAACACACTCCCGGTGTTGTTATTGTACTGGATGTTGTTGCTGCTAAATGAAATATTGTTATGACCACAGAAACACCGTGGACACTGAATAATGTCTTTTAAAGCAGCTCTCCTTGCTCTATGCACACTAACAGAACTCACCTGCTGCAGGCAGAAGGCCTAAATTCAGAGAAAAATAACGTTTGTGACTGTAGTAAGGTTCTTGCCTGGGCTTTAGTAGAAGGAGGAAATTTAATCCCATTTCCTTCTCAAGGGAAATGCATGAATTGGTTTCAGACCACTCCAATGCTCACACAATTCCATCCACCAACACCAGCTCTTATGCCAAAAATATCCAGAGCAAAACATGCCCTGGCACTGATTTCATGCTTAAAGCAACTCCCCTTTTCACATTCTTCCTGCAACAAGTTTTTAATCAACACTGTGAGAGGATTCTGCCTCTTTCTGTCAGTTCCCAAAGGAATCTGCAGTCAGGATCATGCACAGACAGCTCTGCTCCTCCCACTGAGGGATTTCCATTCACTCCTCATCAGTGACCCTCTGGAAAGGTTAAATGAACACAATCCCTCGGTATAAATCTGATTTCTGGGGTTCTAACTGGATTCAAAGGAATCTGCAGTCAGGATCATGCACAGACAGCTCCCTGTTCCTCCCACTGAAGGATTTCCATTCACTCCTCATCAGTGACCCTCTGCAAGGGTTAAATGAAAAGAATCCCTCAGTAGAAATCTGATTTCTAACTGGAGGCAAATGCTTTGGCGGGTGGAGCTGTGAATAAAGGCTGTGATGGCATTTCTTGGGCCCAAGTATTCCAAATTCTGCACCATTTTAAACACAATGGGTGGCACCTATTAATTCTTAATTAAGCCTGGAAATTCTTGTCTGGCAATGAATGAAAAACCCAAGCTTCCTTTGATGTACAGACCAGAGGCAAGAGATGGAGTTCTGCATTTTATAGGTGCACTTTGGGCGCATTTAGGTATAAAAAAAGATCTTCAGAGCTTCTGTTACACCAGCAGAAAATACCACAGCTGATCCAAACCTTGAGAAATGAACAGCCAAGCCATTCATCTTCTTATGCTACACGAAGTTCTGCACATTGTCAAAAACAATCTCTCTGCCACTTCACTGTGGAGTGTTTCTGGCAAAAACGCTGAGCTTCAAAGAGTTTCAGAGCAATTATCAAATTATTGCATTAAAATAATAATGAAGAGTCCCTGAAAGCTGGCAGGAATGCAGCCAGGAGTCTCCTGGGGAGGAGAAGGAGGAAGAGGAGGAGTGTCACCGTAATATTTTCTGAAAAATCCCTTCACCAGGATTTCTTCTTCTGGGAAGTTGAGAAGCCTCAGAGAAAAATGTAAATAATAATTATCTGATTGCTTCTTCTGTGTTTGCTGCTTTGGGATGTGGCTGGAGATCCTTTACCAACAGGTGCATGTTTGATTGGTTTCATTGAATTGTTTTTAATTAATGACCAATCACCATCACCTGTGTCAGACTTTGAGGAGTCAGCCATGAGTTTTTATTATTCATTCTTGTTAAAACTTCTGTCTGTATCCTTTCTGTATCTTTAGTATAGTTTTAGTATAGTATAATATAACATCGTATAACATAACATCATTAATATAAGAGAATAGAATATATAATATAAAATAAAATATAATATAAAATGAAATATAAAATAAAATAAAATAGAACATAAAATAAAATAATATATAAGAGAATAGAATAGAGAATAGAATAGAATATATAATATATAAGAGAATAGAATATATAATATAATATAAAATATAATATAAAATAATATATAATATAACATGAAATAATATGCAAGAGAATAGAATAGAGAATAGAATATATCATAGCATGTTATATAACATCATAAAGCATAATAAATCAGCCTTCTGAGAACACAGTCAGATTCTCCTCTCTCACCTCATCCTGGGGACCCTCACAAACCCCACAGAGGAGCTGCTGCTCTGGGCGCTGTGAGGAAGATGAGGGAGGGGAGGATGAGGAGGCACTCACCGTCCTCGTGGCCCTCGCGGTTCCTGCGCCGGTGCCGCTCGCGCCGGTGGCTGAGCACGGACTCGGTTCCTGTCTCGTTGTCCAGGCCATCCCTGCTGCTGGCAGCGTTGGGGCTGGCACAGAGCACAGGGGACAATCACTGCGTTACTCTGCTGGTCCCCTTCTCACCCAGGCAGCTCCATCCGGGAGCAGCTTGGGGCAGAGGATACAGAACTGCTGAGGGTGAGTGCTGCAGGCTGGCCCAGGTTGATGGGACATCCCAAAAACACCTCAGGGTGGAAAGAGAACCTAAAAACACCTCAGGGGGGAAAGAGAGCCCAAAGACACCTGAGTGGGGAAAAGAGAACCCAAAAACAACCTCAAGAGGGAAAAGAGAACCCAAAAAACACCTGAGGATGAAAAGACAACTGAAAACCACCTGAGAGGTGAAAAGATAATACAAAACCACCTGAGGGATGAAAAGAGAATCCCAAAGCACCTGAGGGTGAAGCTATTTCCCCATTTCAGAACTCCTATCCACCCCACTCCCTGAGCACAGATGCGACGGGTGACGTGCCCACCACAGCCATGAGGACATCAAGGTTGTCCTTCAGGAAAACATCTAGGGGCACATTTTAATCCCTACCAAGGGGACATATTTTACTCCCTACCAAAATGCCAGGGGGATTTCAGTGCTGCCACACAGATTTTTTAACATTTCTTGTTGAGTGCAGCACAGCTGGCAAAGGGAAGAGGTGACACACAGGTGGCTCAGGTCACTCTTGGCCATCCCAGCAGCTCCATCTGCTGACTCCTGCTCAGGATCCTCACTCAAATCAGCCTCCAAAATGGGATTTACACCATTGAAAAGGGTGCAAAAAAAAAAAAACCCAGCGGCCTTTACCCCCAGTGCTGAGCCCATTAATTTAGCAATAAAATTAATTATTAAATTAAATTATTTAATAATTATTATATTATATTATATAAATAATACAATACATTATATATTACATTATATAATATATAATATAGTACATTATATAATACATAATATATATTTGATAATATATAAATGTTATATCTAATTGATTATAATATTAAATATATATATTGATTTCATCAATGGTGAAGCAAAAAATAAAGAGGGAAAAAAAAGAAGTTTTATTTGGATTTCATCAATGGTAAAGCAAAAAATGAAGGGGAAAAAAACAAAGCAGGAGGACCCGCAGGGCATTGGACCCACAAACCTCATGCCAAATTACCAGCTAATTACCTTTTTAAACAAAGCTGGAGCTTGCAGCTGTGCCAGACAGGTTTAGGCCAGGAAAGACAAAAGCCTGGTTTTATTTTCTGGCCAGATCAGAACACAGGAGGGCAGCACAGCCCTAGCAAGGCACTGCCAGGATTTTCCTAACATTGAGAGCTCTTCCAGGCAACATCCATCCCCCAAAAAAAAGAAAAAAAGGCAAATCCAGGCCATATTTCCTACTCCAAACACAGCCTAAGAGCACAAGGCCCTGCTTTAAATCCCCCTGGTGGAAGGAGGAATTTTTTCCTAGTGGAAATTCCCTGGAAAATGAAGATATCCTAAGGATCAGGAAGAGGAAATAAGAATATCAAAGCAGATATTCCCAGCCACAGCTGGGGCTGGCAGTCTCTGGATGGCCATGGAATTGGAATTATTATGGAATTGGAATTCCTGGTGGAAATTCTCCCTGCTGCCAGCAGCCTTCAGCTGGCTCTGCAGCCTCCCTAATTACACAGAACACACTAATCACTGCAAAAAGCATTTTGGGCTCCCTCCCTGCTTAACTCATCCACAGCAGGCTGGAAAATGAGATATTTTGGATAAATATTTCACTCTTAACAATGACAGGGGTTTTTAAGTCCCATCCCCCTTTTAATTCCTTGATATTTGATTTTTATAACCACAACAACAAACAGCTGGCTTGCAGCAGGAAGGGAAATGAGGGTGAGAAATAGATGGGAAGAAATCAATAATAAATCAATGGGAATTTGGGCTTACTGGAATGATGTGGGCCAGGAAAATGAGATATTTTGGACAAATATTTCATATTGGAAAAATATTTTAGATAAATATTTCACTCTAAGAATGAAAGGGGTTTTTCAGTCCCCCTTTTTATTCCTTGATATTTGATTTTTATAACCACAACAACAAACAGTTGGCTTGGAGCAGGAAGGGAAATGAGGGTGAGAAATAGATGGAAATGAGAATTTGATAAATCAATTTGCTAAATGAGAATCTGATGAATAAACTGGGGCTTACTGGAAGGAGGGGGGCCGGGAGTCTCCGATGCCTCCTGTCCTCTCCAGGGCTGGGGGCAGCTCCACGTGGCTCTCGGTGCATTGGGAGCCCGTGTCAGAGTGGGAGCTCTCAGCCAGGACCAGCTGCCAACAGAAAAAAAAAACAGAATTACACAAAATTATATCCTCAAAATCCCACCAGCTTCTCCAAGTGTACAGCCAAACTTCCAGGATCTGAGGGGAAGTGCAGGGATTCCTGCCAAACCTGCAGAAAATCAGGTTAAATTCAGGTTCCACGTGAAAACATCAGCCTGGATGGGCACAGAATTCCTGCAAGCACCAGGAATTCTTCTGTGGAGTGCTTGGGAATTTTCCTATATCCCATATCTCAAATCTCATCTGGCTAAATATTGATTAATTTATCAGTAGCAAAAGTACAATACTGAAACTCCCACTGAGGAACAGCAGCAGCTCTTGGTGTTTCTCTGAGCTCAGGGACAGCCTCGTGAGGGATTGATCCCAGGTGATGCCTCAGGTTTTAGTTTTTTATTTTTCACATTCTGCGCTGCTCTAGTGTGTGGGTCTGGGCTCCATATCAGGGGATGCTGAGCTCTGTGCACAGAGCAGGGAGACAAAACAATTCCTGCTCCAGCTGGGCACCAAGGACAAATGATCCAAATCTCAGCCCAGGAGCACAAACACCGTGGGCTAGGGAGAGAAAAACAAGGATGGGACTGCATGGGCTAAAGCTGGAATTGGACAATTCACTCCAAGATGCAAACGGACTAAAACTTATTATTTTGTGACTGATCATCCATTTTTTGGGACCATTTTGGTTCATCCTGGGTTCATTTTGGGACCATTTTGGTTCATCTTGGGTTCATTTTGGGACCATTTTGGTTCATCTTGGGTTCATTTTGGGATCATTTGAGTTCATTTTTGGTTCATTTTGGGACCATTTGGGTTCATTTTTTGTTCATTTTGGGACCATTTTGGTTCATCTCAGGTGCAGCCCTGGCTGGGCTCTTGTGGTGCCCAAGGTGGATCCATTGAGGAGAAACTTTTCATAAATCCCTGCTTTATTCTTTAACTCTGCTCTAGCTCAGCCTTCCCAAGGCATCCCAGTGACTAAAGAAATACCCAAAAGAGCCATTTATATTTTTGACAGCAACTTCCCAACAGCCACATTAATTTCTGAGCTGGAAATAATTATTTCCCATTAAGTCTGAGGCAGCTCAAATCCCAAGTCAAAGCTTCAGAACTGTGCCCTATTATCCACACAAGGCTGCTCCCAAAGGAGCAATTGCAGAAAAGGAATTGCAAAAAAATTCCTGTGCTCCACCAGGAATTCCCTGAAAGGCACCAGGACTCCCCAGCTCTGCTAAAACCTCTTCAGTAAAAGGATTTTTATTTGAGCAAGGAGAAATTGTCTGGGCTGAGATGAGGCTTGGGATGAGTGAGGGCTTATATAAAGTGTGAAGAGACTGGCCCTGAAATCAGCTCATTTCATCCAAGATTCTGCTCCTGGGGATTTTTATTCCCTGATTCAGCTCTGAGCATTTTTATTTTTTCATTTCCCAGCCCTGAAGCTCCTGTGCTGCCCTTGTCAAATGGTTCTGCCCCACCATGGAGTTCATTATAATTGCAAATAGAGGCTGGAAAAAGCTGATGTACAAACAGGACAAGAATTATCTGCTGGCACCCAGATAATGGGGAAGAAAAAGCAGGGAAAACCTCCCAGAAAGCAGTGACATCACTGCCAGCCAATGGGGAACTGCACATTCCCAGCAGCCAGGCAAGGAATTGTTCCCAGATGTTGCAAATCCTTCCTAAAAAACAGAGATAACAGAGCTGGCAGCAGCCACAAACCAATTCCTGCCACATTCCCAGCTTCCACCATTCCACTTTTCCCCAAGAGAACAGAAAAACATTTTAATTTATTGTAAAAAAGTATTTTCTTCTACTTTTTTTTTTTTCAAATTGCCCAGTTAAGGCCCAAAAATAAAAAGGTAAAAAGCAAAACTGCATTAATAATTTCATTCAGGTAAGCAGTCCCGGAAAACTCCAAACAAATGATTCTCAGAGGAAAATTATATTTTGTATTGTATGTTAGAAAAACAGGACAAATATCAGCTATTTCTGGCAGAAGATGCGTTTGTGTAAATGTAAATGCATTTACTGTCATTAATTAAGAATTCTGACACACAATTAATGATAGCCTCTGTATTGCCAAAAAACCTAAAGATCAACCAGTTTAAAAGGAAAAAAAAGGATTTTTAAAGGATTTAAAAGAATTCTTTGCAAATGAATCTAGGAAAGAGCAGCTCTGTCCCAAATTATTTCATGCTTAAAAAACACCACCACCACCACCACAACAACAACAAAACCAGCAAAAAAAACAAACCCAAAAACACACAAGAAAAAACAAAAATGGAAAAAACAAACCCAGGCTGAAATCAAAGCAAGGAGATCTGAGCTGTGGAGGAGGAAAACAAGCAGGACACAGGAAGGCTGGGGAGGAAGTTGAGATAGCTAATTAGCAGCAGGGATTTTAATTCACCATTAATCCAGACCTGGAAGATTTTCCCCTATGGAAATCAGTCCTGCAGATGACACCCAGATCAAAGTTCCCACCTCTGACAAATAGAGGGATTCAAATGGGATTAAAAAAGATGAAAATCTCACATTTCCCCACGTCAGCCCTGGTGGAAACTTCAAAGTAGCCACGGGCTCAGTCAGGAGGGAGAGGTGGGGGAAGAAGAGGCTCAGCTGTGCTGGGTACATTGAATTTTCCCATTTTTACATTTAGTGCTGGGGCTGTGAAACTCACTGCAGTCACTTCCAGGAGCACAGCAATCTGAATTTTCCCATTTTTACACATGTGCTGGGGCTGTGTACATTGAATTTTTTCCCCATTTTTACAAGTGTGCTGGGGCCGTGAAACATGCTGCAGTGATTTCCAGGAGCACAAAATCCTCACAGATGGGTTTGTGCAAGAATCCCAACTGTCTCCCAGCAGCTGAGACACATTTTATAGCACTGGGGACAAAGAAACACCAAAAAAAAAGAGTGTGTGTACATAGATAATTATATACTTATATATAATATTAAACAATTATATATATAAAATTTTAGCTAAAATTATATATACATGTAAATATATACTAATTTTATCTATATATAATTATATTTATTAATGTAATATATAATCTATTCTATATTAAATTATTTGTATTATTGTCTTTTCTATATAATAATATATTAAAATATATAAAAGAATATATTGAAAGTTTATATATTTTAAACATTATATATAACATATATATAATTAATATTATATCTAACTATATATTTATAGTTTATATGTTTAATATATAATTATATTTATCTATAAAGTTATATATATATATTTCTTTTTATATCTTTACATTTTCATATTTTCTATATTATATATTGTATTATTTTCTATATTTTTATATATCATATATAAAAACATATATAATAATATATATCTAAATTATATATACATATATATTGAGATACATATATTGAGATATATATACACGTAATATATATAAAAATTACATATATATATACACACACATATATATAAAATATGTTTCTAAACGGTAAAGACCCAACTTTGCCATCCCTGGAAGATTTGCGTGCAATTATCTGTTAAGTCCCAGTGAATGGGATATCAAAGAATTCGAAAGGGAACAATTAACTTCCAGTGATATTTACATAAAACTTCTGCCGTAATTAGCAGCAAATAGAGGCAGATAAGCCCTGCAATTTTATGGGCGTTAGTGTGGAAAAAGCAATTTGCAATTCATCAGGCAGGTCAGACCCAGATGTTTCAGCTGATTGCTGAACAGAAACCCTTGTCAACATCATCTGCAAAAGGAGCTCACAAAATGCACTAAACCAGGAGAAATTTGGGAGCAGCTGATGGGTGGGAAGGCAGGAAAAAAACAAGTCTTGAAGGAATAAATCCAACCCAACTTCCTCCAATCTGTGCTGCCTCTGCAGGACTGGGTGGGTTTGTAATTCATCCTGAAATATGGGTGGGTTTATAACTCATCCTGAGCAGCATGAAAAAATTCAGTCCAGCACACAAAAAATACTCCATTAAGGAAAATAATAGTATTACACATATATTTTTAAATATATATATTTATAAATATATATTTCTATATATTTTATGAATATATATACTATATAAATATAATAGATATAATTTATCTATTTATCTAAATATTATATATTTATTTTATATATAGTTATAATATATATTATATAAAATATATACTTATATATTTCTTATATATATTTTATATTTTTATGTTACTATATTTTTGTATTTCATATGTTTATATATTTATTATTATTATTATTATTATTATTATTATTATTATTACTACTATACCCAAAAAATAATAAATCCCTATTTTATGCTTTAACTCTGTCCAGCCCCTGTTCTAGGGCAGCTTTCACAAGGGATTCTGGTGACCAGCAAGGGACACAAGGCACCAGTGCTGCTCCCAGGCCATGGCAGCACAAATTCCAGCTCCATTTCCTGCTCTGCTTCATCTGCAGCTTTTGGGACTCTATTTTCTGCTCGTTAATCACACATGAAATCCCTTTTTGTCCCATCCCTCGCCACCCTGGCAGAGCCCCACGCTCTGTGATCCTTGCACTAGAGACAAAAGCAGCAGCAGCAGCACCCAGAGCTCAGGGGCATCCTGAGAGCAGCAAACTCAGTAGTCCTGAGCCCTGCAGCCAAACCCAACTCCTGAGAGCACCCAGGGGACACCAGGATGTCCCTCCTGCGGCAGGGATACCCATCCCAAATCCCATTCCCACCTAAGAACGGGCACAACCTCATAAGAAAGGAAGAAATTGGGGAAATTAATAAATTGGTGCTGCCTGCAGATGGATCCTCAGCTCTCATTCTCTGTTTCAACATCAGTTTGATTCTCTGATGTCAATGGTTTTATTCCTTGGAATGAAATTATTCCAATTTGCTCACCCAGGGAATCTTCCCTTTTTCCGGGAGACAAGTGGTGCTTGTTCCTTTTTCTGAGACTGTCCAGCTTTAGATTGGAATTGGATCAGAAATGCAGCTTTAAATCAAAAAAAAGCTTTCAAGCACTCCTCCATACCCCAGCCAAGGCATTCTGATGCTGCTGGGAGGAAATGCATGGCTGAGCTCTTGGAAAAGTCCCCTTGGTTATCAGTCACCTACTGCTGCTTGGGCTAAAGGTTGGAGCAAAAAGGTAAAAAAACAGGTAGGAAGGTCATAAAAAAAAGGGAAAAAGTAACTTTTCCTTCTGAACACAATTCCCAGCTACTTTTGGACAGCAGAGACTGAAAATCCCAATTTTTAAGACCTCAATTAATACAAAATCTACTGAGTGCTTAACACACATTTGGGTGTGTGTGGGAGGACTGATTTTAAACTCAGCTTTACAAAGCCACACGTTTTGCTTGCCTAACACTAAAAACCTGTTGGGACTACCCAGCTGCCAGAATCTGAGTGCGCTAAAATAAAAATCAATCAATAGAGCAGGAAGAAGTGGCTGGAGCTGTGTGATCCAGCATTTCCCAGCAGGGCTGATCCACAAGGAATCTTTGCTCAAGAAGCATCTCCCAGTCAAAGTCAGTCTGAAAAACACACTGCACTTCTCCTTGTATGCAGGAAACAGCAGGCAATCAATTCTGCATTTGATTTTTTGTGTTATTTCCATGTAATCCTGCCTGCAAGAAGCCAGGCTGGGAAAGGTCAAGCTGCTCAGCAGGCAGCAAATGTCCTTATTCTGTATAACTTCAGTGTCTGGGCTGCTAAAATATTTTAAGGGATAAAATAGTTAAAATATTCAAATAAATAGTTAAAATACAAAAATAAGTAAAAAATAGGTAAAACATTAAAATAGTTAAAACGTAAAAATAATAGTTAAACCACAAAAATAATAGTTAAAATATAAAAATAATATTAAATATTATAATATTAAAATAATAGTTTAGTTAAAATATTAAAATAATAGATAAATATAAAAATAACAGTTTAAATGTAAAAATGTTTAAAATATAAAAAAGTTGTAAGAAGTGTAAGTTGCAAGATCTTCAACTCCTAAAATCAGCAGAGGAATGAAAGAGCTGCTCATTACACCTGATAATTCCACTTTTGTTCCAATTGTTCAGTTGGAAAAAACTCCTATAAACCTACTTTACTATTATTTCCTTGTGTTCCTTCATCCCAGCAAAAATAGGATCTAAAAATCAGCTTCCAGTATCAAACACAGATTTCCACAGACAAAATCCAACGTACCCAGGACACCACTCTTCCATTGAAGCAGGGGAGCTTTGCATTGTCATCTGAGATCTCTTCCTTCACCACCCTGGAAAACAAAACAAAAAAAACAACAAAAGGAAGAAAATCAGGAATTTGAAATCACATCAGATCAGAACGGACAGTGGTTTTCTCCAATTGTTCAGGAAAAATGCAATTTATTCATTAAAATGTTGGTGCCAGCAGGTGCTCTGTGTTTAAAGAATGAGAGACTGTGAGATAGAGGAAATAAATCAAAATAAAGGGTAGAACAACAACCAGACAACCACCCCAAACTGGGAGGCACTAAAATAATTTCAAGAATTTCCCATTTTGGAGTCTCCCCAGAGCCTTGAAATGTCTGATGGGGACTAAAATCCCCCCTGTGCTGTGTCAGAGATTACATATTTGTAGCAAAACCAGATTTCTGGCCTCAAATTCACTGCAGAACAGGGCCAGATTTGCTTTTGACAATCTGAAGCCTGAAGTCTCATCAAAATCTGTGGATCCACAAGCACATTTTCCTTTATTTATGTTTTTGTCTTGTTGCTGGGTGAAGAAAAACCACAATAACCACAAAGCAACTCACTGGGCTAAAACAGTGGCGTGTTCAGGGGGGTGGTTAGAAGGGAGAAAAGAGCAAATTGAGTTTTTTTAAAAAAATAAAAATAAATAACTCCACCACTAATGCCTGCATTCCCACACATTTTAAGGAATAAACACTTGGTTTTTTCTCCACATTTATTTGCATTGTTAATGGCTGGCAGGGCAATATTAGGCAATTTCACCCCCCCCTTTTTTTCTATTATTGGAAAGAAAAACATTGTAAAATATTCACTTAATTCCTAAACCATCTGTCCCCCCTTCATCTTTTGGCAGCAGGAATCAGATCATATGATCCCATTCTTGCTTTTAGTCATTTATCCTCAGACTCCAAGGAGCCAACTCCACTAAAAGCAGAAATTCAGGGCTTTAAAAACCTCTGAGAATGCAGAGAAGCTCTCAGACCTGTAATTCTGGAGCTGCAAACCCAGGATTTCAACACCTGGAATCTCCATGGACAGACTGGAGTTTTGTGTGTCCCACAGGGAACACTCACTCAGCACAGCTCCAGCTGCTGGATCAGCAGAGAAAGGTGCTGCAAGAATTTTATCGGCATGCCTGAAAGGGCAGGATCTGCAGGAAATGACACTCAGGGCATCCCAGAAATCCCAGGTGAGAATTTCTGCACCCAGGAAAAGTCATACACAGAATTTCTGCTCCCAGCAAAAAATATAATCAGAATTTCTGCACCCAACAAAAATCACACAAAGAATTTCTGCTCCCAGTAAAAATATACAAAATTTCTGCACCCAGCAAAAATCACACCCAGGACTTCTGCACCTAGCAAAAATCACACACAGAATTTCTGCACCCAGCAAAAATTACACACAGAATTTCTGCACCCATAAAAACCATATACAAAATTTCTCCCATATACATATATCATTTCTTTTAATATAATATATATAATAAATATAATATATATCATAAATACAGATCATAAAATAATAAATCAGCCTTCTGAAACATGGAGTCAAGATTGTCATCTCTTCCCAAAACAGCATGGCAAGGAAAAAAGGTGATTTCTCCCAAAAACTTCCTGAGGTGAAGAATATTCCAACTCAAAATAACATAACAAGGATAAAAAGAAACCTCATCCTGAGGTAGTAATATTCCAACTCAGAACAGCATGGCAAGGAAAAAAAACTGATTTTTCTCAGAGACCTCATCCTGAGGTAAAGAATATTCCAAGCCAAAACAATATAACAAGGAAAAACGTGATTTCTCCCAAAAACTTCCTGAGGTGAAGAATATTACAATCAAGGAGAAAAAGGTGATTTCTCCCAGAGACTTCTTCCTGAGGTGAAAAATATTCCAGTCCAAAACAGCATGGCAAGGAAAAAAAAAGTGATTTCTCCCAAAAATCTCTTCCTGGGGTGAAAAATATTCCAACTCAAAACAGTGTAACAAGGAAAAAAGGTGATTTCTCCCGGAAACCTCATCCTGAGGTGAAGAATATTCCACTCCAAAACAGCATGGCAAGGAAAAAAAAGTAATTTATCCCAGACCTCATTCTGAGGTGAATAATATTCCAGTCCAAAACACCATAACAAGGAAAAAAAGTGATTTCTCCCAGAAATCTCTTCCTGAGGTGAAGAATATTGGCATTGGATGTGGTCCACCCTGGAGATAAATCCCCAGAGCTCTCAACCTGATTGTCAATGGACTCCGTGTTTGAAAATAAGACAAAAGAGCATCTGATAGCAAGGCCCAGAGAAGGAGAGTTTATCCCCTGTCAGAAAAAGGGGTTTTTATTTCCCAGGTCACGTCCTGCCTGTTGGCAGCCCTGCTCCAGCACACACAACCTTCTGTTTAACTGGGGCTGGGCACGGCAAACAAACACCTGGCCACAAAGTTGGAGCAAAAATGACATTTCCAGGTCACAGCAGCTCTGCCTGCCCTGCTCCCACATCCAGGTTTGCCCCTTGGAAAAGGAGTGCACAGCACACCAAAAATTCAGAGATTTTTCTCCAACATTCACAGGAAATATTCAATATTCTTCATAGACTTGTAATGTCTCCCTCTTTACCACAGAAAAATCTCCATGCACAAAACATCTTTTAATTCATCCCTCAAATGCATCTGCAAGGTGGAAGGAAGGTAAAAGAACAGAGGGAGAAGCAAATAAAACACCTGGCCACAAAGTTTGAACAAAGCTCTGCCTGCCCTGCTCCCACCTCCAGGTTTGCCTCTTGGAAGAAGAGAGCACAGCACACCAAAAATTCAGAGATTTTTCTTCAATATTCAATATTCTTCACAGAGTTGTGGCATCTCCCTCTTTGCTGCAACCCTGAAAAATCTCCATGCACTAAACATCTTTTAATTCATCCCTCAAATGCGTCTACCAGGTGGAAGGAAGGTAAAAGAACAGAGGAAGAAGCAAATAAAACACCTGGCCACAAAGGTGACATTTCCAGACTACAGCAGCTCTGCCTGACCTGCTCCCACATCCAGGTTTGCCTCTTGGAAAAGGCAGAACAATAATTTAGAGATTTTTCTCCAATATTCACATAACATATTCAATATTCTTCACAGACCTGCAGCATCTCCCTCTTTGCTGCAGTCCATGCACAAAATATCCTTCAATTCATCCCTCAAATGCATCTACCAGGTGGAATGAAGGTAAAATAACATAGCCAAGGTCACATCAGAGACAAATCATGAAAAATACCCCACTCTTCACCAAACACCAGCAAAGCCCCCACATCCATGAATATCTGCACAAAAACAAAAAAACAAACAAAAAATCCACAAAAACGAAAAAAACCCAAACAAAAAAAAAACCCAAAAAAAAAAAAAACCCAAAAAACCCAAAAAACAACCACACACACACACACAAAAAAACCCACCCAAAAAACAAAAAAAAACCCCAAATCAAACCAACCAACCAACCAACCAAAAAACCACAACACAACAAAAAAAAAAAAACACAACAAGAACAAACAAAAAACCAAAAACCAAAAAGGGGGTGAGGAAATGTGGGGCAGGGGAGGAGGGAGCAGCTCTAGCAGCTCACATCCTCTGCTTTATTTGACTTTGAGGAGATTTCAGCACTAATTAGCAAACGAAACAATCAGTGCCGGGAGCAGCCCCTCCTTGCTGTGGCTTCCTGGAATTGTGTGCGGATGCTCTGGCTCTCCCTGCACAATTTGGGATTTGTGCCTTTCCCAAACCTCTCACCTCACCTCAGCATCCTGAATTTTTCTTTTTTTCCAGACAGGATTTTGGCCTGAAAATCAAGGATTATTGAGGCTCAGCCTCCCCCTCATATATAATTTTCTTTTTCTTATATATAATTTCTTTTTCTCATGTATAATTTTCTTTCTGCCAAGAAGAATTCCTGATTCCACACAAACTGGGATGCACCTGATGGCACCTGAACCCGACAAACCTCTAATGGCTCTGATTCATCAGCACTGAGTTAATTGGTAATTAAACAATGAATTTGATAATGCTGCACTCTGATTTCATCGTGCATGCCTGGCACAGACTGCATTCTCCACAATTAGCTGGGTGATTTTTCATTGCACTTGGAAAAATGAATATTTTATTTTAATAATAAAATTCTCCTTTCCTCCAGCACCACAGAGATGGGAAATGTAAGGTTGATTTTTCACTCCATTTGTAAAAATGAAATTAATAATAAAATTTTCCTTTCCATCAAAGACATGGGAAATGCAGGGTTGAGTTTTCATCCCACTTGGAAAAATGAGGTTAAAAAGGAAATTTTCCTTTCCTCCAACACCACAGACATGGGAAGTTCAAAGTTGATTTTTCATTCCATTTGGAAAAATGAGGTTTACAAGGAAATTCTGCTTTCTTTCAGCACCACAGACATGGGAAGTGCAGGGTTGATTTTGCATTCCACTTGCAAAAATGAAGTTAATAATAAAATTCTCCTTTCCTCCAGCACCACAGAGATGGGAAACACAGAAATGCAGGGCTGAGACAGATTTATTCCAGATTAATGTGCACCATGACAAAACCAGAGTATCCCAATGTCCTTCAGCACCAGATTAATCCCATTTTATCATGGGATCATCATCAAGGCTCTTCTTAATTGTCCTTTACTGGTGGGAAAAGGAGGGAGAAATTCATTCATGCTTTTTCATTCCACTTGGAAAAATGAGGTTTACAAGGAAATTTTCCTTTCTTCCAGCACCACAGACATGGGAAATGCAGGGTTGATTTCATTCCACTTGGAAATATTTACAATTTTTTTTTTCCACACCACAAACATGGGAAGTGCAGGGTTGATTTCTCATTCCACTTGGAAAAATGAAGTTAATAGTAAAATTCTCCTTTCCGCCAGCACCACAGAGATGGGAAATGTAGGGTTGATTTTTCATTCCACTTGGAAAAATGAGGTTCTGCCTGAATTACCAGTATTTATATTCATGTATTTATGTATTTATGTATTTAATGCATGGATTTATAGCCCAGTTATCCTCTGCCACATCTGATCTCCAGCACCACACTCGTGCCCACAGGATTGACTCTTCCCTGGTTTTGCCACCCCACCTTTATTCCTGCAGGGATATTTGGCATGCCAGGGATAATTCCAAATATTTTTGACATGCCAGGGATAATTAATTCATCACCTTCCAGGGACGCTGCAGAGGTTTTGGCACCTTGGTCCTCCACCAAAGCTAAAATTAAGATAAGTTTAAGCATATGAATGATACAAGAATTATCGTGTTCTTTTAGCGGAGGATCAGCCCAAATCTGCACTGATTTTTAACATAAAACTTCACTTTTTATGGTTATTCAAGGATAATTCAATTTCTTGAGGCTCTGCCCTGCAGCACAGTGCTGTGTCACCTTGAGCTGGGACATTGCACTGCCGGAAAAGTGCAGAACAGCCCTCCTGAAAAGTTCCTTGGAATTTTTTAAAGTTAAAAGACAGAATTTGGAGCAGCAGAAAACCTCCTTACTTGGTGAGGGGAGCCAGGAATTCTGCTCAGGAACACAAATCCAAAAAGAATCCCAAAAAGAGGGAGGGAAGCACAGAGAACCTTTAGCCACCCTCCCAATGCAGGAGGAAATTCTCCTTTCCTCTGAAAATAAAGTCATGTGCTGAATTTACAGGGATAAACACTGGAATAAAATGGGATTTTTAGCAGAAAACCTCCTTACTTGGTGAGGGGTTTAGGAACACAAATCCAAAAAGAAAGTTGGGAGGGAGGGAAACACAGAGAGCCTTCAGCCACCTTCCCAATGCAGAAAAAGGAAGGAAAATAAAGTAATGTGCTGAATTTACAGGGATAAACACAGGAATAAAATGGGTTTTTCTTCCTTGTGTGACTCTGCAAAGGGAATTTCCATGTGCAGCAATCCCATTTTGGCCTCTGCATCACACTGCAAGGTCCTGGCAGCCCTCAGCAGTGCCACAGGGACTCCTTCCAGGAAATCCCACGTGTTTTGAACCAATTGCTGCTTGGGCTGCCAGCCCAGCCCTGCCTCATCCTCCCCTTTCAGCCCCAAGCCAGAAATCCTGCCCCATTCCCACCAAATTAAGTATAAAATATTTTTTACTTAATATATTAAAATATTTTATATTTTATACTTAAAATATTTTATATTTTAAAATATAAATAAATACTTAAAATATTTTATATTTTATACTTAATTTACTTACTTAAATTTACTTAATAAATATTAAGATATTTTTATAAAATACTAAAATATTTATGACTGGCTGTCCAAGAGCAGTGGCATGCAGGGAATATAATTTGCTTTTCTGCTCCTTAAGGAACAATATTTCAATAGCTGTGCAGCGTTCAAAGTGTGAAAATCCCACTAAAATACAGATTTTTGTGGTATTTAAATTGAGATCTACAGAGTCTGGCTTGATTGTAGCACTGCTAGACACAACTGTGCATGGTGTTATATTTCACTCCATGCCCAGCTAAACTAGAAAAAATACTATTTTTGCAGAGAACCCAAGGAAATGGGTGATTTTTAGAATCCTAAAACCTTAAAATTTCTTTTCCTCAATTTTTTCTCCTCAATTTCCTCAGAAAGGGTTTGGAATAAAACAAGCAAAGCATTTTAGCCCCACTGAAAATCTCCAGGCTTTTCTCTTAGTTCCCTCTTTCCTCCCTGTATTATTTAGTAAATTATTTATGTGCCTGGATTTCAATCTCCCAGGTGTTAATGAATTTATTCCCAAGGGACACACACATCTTCGCCAGAAAAACAAGAAAAATCTCAGTACAAAGGGACAGGTCACAAAAATCCTGACCTGAACCCACATTCCCAATAAACAATAAATATTAATAATCCCCCATAAAATTAAGCAGTTCTTGAGAACAGCTTAGGGGAAAAAAAAAAAAAACTGTAAAAGCTATAATGCCCATTTCCAACAGCTGCCTGGGGTTTGGCTTTCCCCAGGGTGCAATTATGCTCCAAACTCAGGGCAGGACACTGAAAATAAAATAAAAAAGCTCTCCGGGATGAGCAGGGTGGGAATGCAAAGCTCTGCAGGTCCTGAGAGCTCCAAAAAAACATCCCAGGGCACTTCACTCCTCACAGCATGAAAAACTGGGTCCAAAAATAAAAATAGAAAATCAAAAACCCAAAAAAGAAAAACCTCTTGTCTTCATACCAGGTAATAAATTCCACCCACACTGCAAATTCAAAGTATAACTGGACCTACAAGTTGGTTTGGGTATTAAAAGAGAGATTCCCAGCTTGTCACAAAGTCCCATAAATTAAATCCCACAAATGAAGGAACAGGCAGTTTTGGGATGGGATTGTGGTGTCTCTTTAAAGATTTGCACCACACTGAGTGAAAAATCTGTGTTTTCACCACGGGAAAGGTTTTCCAGCAGAGAAATTAAACAAGATTTTGGTAATAAATGCAATTCCCCAGCCCAACTTCACGTTTAGGCATGGATTTGCTATTCCAAGCTGAACTACGATACATTTTTTTTCTACTATTTCGCTTAGAAAAATTGCATTTCTAGCACAAATTGCAGGATTTTGGTGTCCACAGAACCATGGCCAGCCAACCTCCCTCATTTCAGGAGTGGCAAGGGAAAGGAAGAGATTATTTCATTTATTACTGTGCTCCTGAAGAACTGAGAACACAAAGCTCAGGGACTCACAGGGTACCTGACACAGATTTTCGAGTTCTTTATCATTTGTCCAATTTAGAGGCTCCAGAAGGACACAAAAATTCTGTATTCCAGGTGGATCAGAAGCTTTTCCCACCAACTCTTTGTCCCTCATCCAAAAAAACACATTTGCCAACAGTTCTTTGAGTCATTTAAGGGAAATAAAAATCACAGAGCTCTAAAACCACAAATCACTCAGCTAAAACTTTTTAAAACTGCCAAGAATGCAGCAAGAAATGGTGCTCCTCCAAAATTCCTCATGGAAACATCATCCAGGAGCTGGAAAAATCCCCAGAGAGCTTTTTCTGGGAGGGACCCCATGGAATTCTTCACCTGTCCAGCTCTGCCTGTTTGTTTTCCCACCTCCCACTCCTGAAAAATCATCTCAGCAACTTGAGAGAAACAGCTCAGATAAAAGGGGCTGGGATTTTGCGCATCACAGGGAGAGAAATGAACCTTTTTCCATATGCAAAGGGAGAGCAAAATGCAAAATTTCATTCCAAAGCTGCACCAGCCCAACTGCATTTGACTTCTAAATGAGAATTTGATGGAATTCCAGAAAGGTTTGGGTTGGGAGGGATTTGAAAATCCAACTCAGGGTGTTCCAGCCTGGCCTTGGACATTTCCAGGGATGGGGCAGCCACGGATTCTCTGGGAAATCCATCCCAGGGAAAAAATCCCATCCCAAAAATCCCCTCTAAAACTCCCCTCTGTCCCTCCAGAGCTCTGTCACCTCACATTCTCAGAAATGTTTATAAACCTGTTATTTGTAGCTTTAAATCCACAATCCAACAAAACTTTGGCCTTAAATTTTCCAGGAATTAATCTGAAAGAAAGTGGGGAAAAAATCAGAAAATCCTCTCAGGAGTTAGAAACCAACTCCTAACTTACCCTTAGGGCAAAGGCTGAAAACGGAAAAAAGGCAAAAAATGCTTCTCACGTCCCTCTCCTATTAAAAACTACCCCATTCAGCTCCCAATCCCAATCCCAAACTGGATTCCTACTGCTTAAAATCCCACTTTCTCACTGGTTTTCAACCAAAAAACCAATTTTTAGCTGCAGCTCCAAGTGCAGATTGAAGGGGAGTTCTTCGGCTGATACCAAAGGAATGCTGAAAAAGCCACCCCTTGGACCTAATGATGAAGTCACAGCACAGCAAGACATCTGGCAGTCAGGACTCCTGGTTTTAACTCCTCTCAGGGGTTGGAAAAAACCAGAAAATCCTCTTAGGAGTTAGAAGCCAACTCCTGACTCACCTCAGGGCAAGGGTGAGAGCAGGGGTGCTGCACTGCCTCCAGAAAAAAAGGCACAAAATGTCTCTTTCCTATTAAAAATTACCCCATCAGCTCCCAAACTGGATTCCTACTGCATTAAATCTCATTTTCTCGCCAGTTTTCAACCAAAACCCCCAATTTTTAGCTGCAGCTCCAAGTGCAGATTGAAAGGAAGCAGATTGAAAGGGAGCTCTTGGGCTGATACCAAAGGAATGCTGAAAAAGCCACTCCTTGGAGGAGTCCCTGCAGAAGAATAATCAGAGGAGCATTAGTGCACACAATGGAAAGAATGAGGATTTGAACCTCACCCAAAGGGTGCCAGAACAGACACAACTCTGCTCTTCCTCCTGCCTCACTCACAGGAACCACAACAAACAGGAATTTTTATCCAATTCTGGACAGCAAATGTCTTTAGGATGGTTCAGTTCTTCACTGAAACTCTGCTGTCCACACTGGAACAGCAAAACCACAAACCAGAAAATTAAATAAATATATTTACAGAAAATTAAATATGTTTAATTAAATAAATAAATGTACAGAAAGTAAAATATGTTTAATTAAATAAATCAACTTATAGAAAATTAATTATGTTTAATTAAATAAATAAATGTACAGAAAATGAAATATGTTTAATTAAACAAATAAATTTACAGAAATTTTAACATCTTTAATTGCCTGGATCTTCCACATTGATCCTTTTGTGCTCCTGCGAGTTATTGATTATGTTTTATGAGCAAAGCTCTGGAAATATCAAATATTTCAATGCAGAAAGGAATTTCTGTTGCAGGATCTGTCAGAGATTCCTGATGAATCATTTGGATGCCACACAGCTGTCACTGTCCCACCACCAGAGCCCAGGCATCACAAGCTGCAGCTTTATTTTTAGATGCGTTCATTAGCTGTCATTTTTTTAATCATCAAAGAATCAACAGAATTCTGTGGGGCTGTAACCTGAGAATCAGCAGTGCCACCGATGGGAAATGACCTCTGAGCTTTGCCCTGAGGAAAGAATCAGTGGCTGGAATTAATTAAATCAGCTGACGACACAGCCCCTAGTCTAGAAAAACATTCCTCAAACATCACCTCTCCTAAATTTCACTGCTGGTGGATGCTGTCACAGCAGTGAGGCTGTTACAGAACATCTCTGCTTGGTTTTCCAGCAACCAGAATAAAACCAGAAGCTACAAAAGCACTTCCAGTTGGACATCCTGCACCCTAAAATCAGCATTATGGTACAGATGGAGGCAGGAGAAAAGCAGAGAAAATGCAGGGCCATCCCTGTGTGGGTCAGAACTGGCACAGGGGAAAGTGGCAGGGCAATAAATTTTAAAAATTATAATGAATTTGAAATTTAATAATTAAAGTATTTAATTTATAATTTTATAATATAAATTTATAAATATATATAATATAATATAATTTTATTTAATTATTTAAATTAAAGAAATTTTAAAATAAATAAATTTATAATAGAATTCAATTATTACAATTTTTAATATATTATATATACAGAATATAAATTTATAATTTAATTTATAAATTAAACTGTAAGCAAAGCTCAGAAGCGAATGTCACCCTCCCACACCTCCTCCTGCACCTTCCAACGAGCAAAGAACACAGGGCTTGAATTCCATTGAATTCCACGCCCCATGCAGGACCCAGCTCCATCCCATCCCAGCTGGAAAGCATTCAGCACATGCAGGGTTTGTGAGCACAGGATTTATTCCATTATTTCAGCATACAGGAAAGGCCGGGCCTTAATTACAACAGCATGTACAGAATTGCAAGGAGTCAGCTCCCTCCAATCCTGCAGGAAAACATTTGTTTTCCTAACACAACCACTGCTTTTCACATTGCACAGTGAAAAAATTCAGGGATTTAGGGACCAAATCAAATCCCAGCTTGGCACCATTGGGGAGGACACCCAAAATATCCCTGCAGCTCCACTTCCAGGCAAGAGATTTTCAGGCACAGAAAGGAGAAATTAGAGAGCCACAGCTCTGTTACGGATTCTGGAAACAGCAGCTGGAATTGCCTGTTTGCAACAATTAAAAGGATGGAGCTGGGCCAAGGGAGTTGGGAGGGATTTTGGGATTTTGGTTTTTCCCCCAGAGGGTTCTGGGCACAGCCCCAGGGGATGGTCCCAGCCCCAGGAGCTCCCACGATGGGATTTTGGGGTGTCTGGGCTGGATAATCCCTCCCAGCTCGGGATATTCCATGATTCTACAAAAAGTCAGTTTGCAGGTAAGATGATGAAAATAAAGCCCATATTTACTACTAACACTCACTAAGACAGCCAAAATTCAGCTGATTCAGCTGATTTTTTTTCTCATTTCAGAATTTTCTTCTGATTTTCCCAAATATTTAGCGTTCAGAGAGGCACAAACACAAAAGGAACAAGACATAGAAAATAAATGCAAACAAAGCTCAAGAGTCCCACATCAGAATCACTCTGAGCTGTCTCGAGGCCATAGACTGTCACCAAATGCTGTTGATTAAATAATAGAGACTGAACTTCCAGGTCTTGATCCTTGCAGCCCTTCATCTTCCATCATGTCCATTTCTAAGAGTAACAGACAAGTTTCACCTTAATTTTCATACTAATAAGACAATCCACTCTAGGGTTTGTTACAAACTTTGTTTCCTGGTCAAAGACCATTTCCAAGAAGAACAGACAAATTTCATCCCAATTTTCAGACTAATAAGTAAACCCAGTCTAGGGTTTGTTACAAACTTTGTTTCCCGGTCAAAAACCACTTCCAAGAAGAACAGACAAGTTTCACCTCAATTTTCAGACTAATAACAAAATCCACTCTAGGGTTTGTTACAAACTAGTGTTTCCTGGTCAAAAACCAAACATCCCCGAGTGTTCAAGATGCCTCAGCACAGTTTATATTTCCTACTTGTAAATTTTTGTGGCATTGGGAACGATGCAGCTGCTGCCTGAACAATCCCAACCTCCTTTAGTGAAATCAATCCACAAACATTGAATTTCTACAACAACAAGTGTCCCTGTCACTCGGGGAGGTGAAGGAGGGAAATTTACCAATAATCACATTTATTTTGAACAAACATTTTGTAGGGTTGCCTCCCCCCTCAAAAAAAAAAAGTTTGCACAAGTGAGAAAAACAAGAAGTCAATCCACGAACACTCCTGTGGTTACAAGCCAACACTAACAACTCACCACATCAGAAATCCGCGTCAACAAACAATATCCACATTCCACCAGGGAGAAAAACACAATCAAGATGAAAGGTTCGGGTCTCAGGGATAAAAAAGAGGCTGCACAACACATCCAAGGATGCTTGGGGTGATCTATCTCACCAAACACCAACCCTGCACCTCAACCACGGCGGTGTTTTGGAGTCAGGTCCGCACGAGTTTCCCATAAACCTGCTCCTTTTTTTTTTTTAATTTTTTTTAATTTTTTTTATTCCTGGGAAGGCATTTAACTGTGCAAAATTGCCTTGCCAGCGACAGATGCGAGTACAAAGAGAAATGATTTGCTACAAAAGGATTAATACATTTTGAAAGTTACTGTCTGGCAAACTGTCAAAGGGACTTGCATTGGTTTATTTTATTCTGGTTGTCGCCAAGCCCGGTGGCACAGGATGATGTCAAACCCCTGGCTCGGGCACTCAGCTGCCTCTGGCCACCACAGAGGTCATCTCAAAGTCCAGCCCTGCTCTCGTCCAGCTCAGCTTGTGCCCTTGGAAGAGGGCATTGACCATCTGTCACCTGTTTGGCCACTGACCATCTTCAGCCGTGGGACCACCAAGGGTTTCACAGCTGCTGGCCCAGCACAGCCCCTGGAGCTGTCTGACCACCAGGTGATTGTCACCTGTTCAAACAGGGACTGTGTGACACCTGTGTGGCCACTGACCACCTGTGCGGCCAGGGACCATCCAACATCTGTTTGGCCCCAGTGGATTTGACAGTCACGGTCTGAGCACAGCCCCTGAACCTGTCTGACCACTGACCACTGTCACCCGTCTGACCGCTGACCACTGTCACCTGCTTGACCACTGAGCATTTAATACCCATTTGACCACTGAGCATTTCATACCCATTTGACCACTGACCACTTCACTCCCGTTTGACCAGGGAGCGTCTGACACCTGTCTGACTTCGAGGATTTGAAAGCTGTGGTCTGAGCACAGCCCCTGGCACCATTTGACCCCTGACCACTTGTCAGCCATTTGGCCACTGACCATTCCATTTGACCACTGACCATTTCACACCCATTTGACCACCACTATTTGACATTCATTTGACCACCAACCAGTCATCACCCATCTGACCACTGACCACACAAGCTTGGCCACTGACCATTCCATGTGACCATTGACCATTCCACACCTCTTTGACCACTGACCCCTTCTCCCCCATCTGACATTCATTTGACCACCAATCCTTTGACCACTGACCACTTATCACCCGTGTGACCATTGATCATTTCACACTCATTTGGCCACTGACCATTCCATTTAACCACTGACCATTCCACACCCGTTTAACCAATGACCCCTTCTCCCCTATTTGACATTCATTTGACCATTGACCGTTTCACGCCCGTTTGACCATTGACCACTCGTCCACCATTTACCCACCGACCTTTTCACACCCGTTCAACCGGGGCCTCCTGTCACCCGTCCGACCCCGAGGATGTGACACCCGTCAGATCTGTGACAGCGGCGGTGGCAGCGCTGCCTGCGGTTTCCCCGCTCTTCCCCGGGACCCCTCGGCGCTCACTCCGGGCCCGCCCGCCCTGCCCGGGCGCTGCGCGGCCTCCCCGGGCGCGGTGACAGCTGCGGCCGCCCGTCCCCGCTGCCCCGGCCCGGGCCTGGGGGCACCGCGGCGGCTCCGGGCGGGCCCGGGGCGCTCCTGAGGGGGTACGGGGGGTCCCGGGGCACGGCGGGGCGCGATCGCGGCAGCCCTGAGGCCGCGGCCCGGCGCGCCCGCCATGTTCGCGGCGCCGGCGGTGCCGAGCGGGGGCCGGGCCGGGCCGAGCCCGGCAGGTGCCCCGGGGATGCTGCGAGCCCTGCCCGGCCCGCGGCCCGCAGAGCGCAGCGAAGGCCGGGGGCGCGTCCGGAGCGCGGCCGCTCACCCGAAATCCTGGTCCATGGACTTGAAGAAGAACTTGTAGCTGTGCACGGGCCGGTTGCTGAGGACATTTTTTGAAATCGGCCAGCGTGACTTTCTCCGGCGGCACGGGCAGCTTCACCAGGTACGGCGTTTCCTCCTCGTCGATGTGGTAAATGATCTTGGTCTCCGCCATGGGAGAGCGCAGCGGGGGCGGCCGGGCCGGGCCTCGGCCGGCGCTCGGCTGCGCTGTCGGCCTTGCCCACAGGAAGGGAGCGCCGGGCTCAGGCTCGGGCTCCCTGCACTGCTCTCTAGCTGCCCGACCCGGGAACGGCAGCGCGCCCGCCCCGCCCGCATCCTCCGGCCGCCCCGCCGGCCTCGCTGCGCCGCCGCCGCCGCGGCGCTGCCCGGCCCGGGGGCGGCGGGCCCGGCCTGAGGGGGAGCGGGGCGGCCCCGGGCAGCGCCCTCCGCCCGCTCCGCGGCCCACGCCCGCGCCCGCGGCGCCCGCACACCGCCCCTGCCGGCCCGGCGGCAGCACGGCCCGGGCCAGCGGGAGGGTGGGGATGGGATGGAGGGGTGGGGAGGGAAGGGGATGGGAATAGGGAGGGGGTGGGATGGGGATGGGGAGAGGGGAGAGGAAAGGGGAAGGGGAAAAGGATGGGATGGGAATAAGAACGGGGATGAGGAGAGGGGAGAGGATGGGATGGGGATAGGGGATTGGAATGGGGAAAGGGGATGGGAATAGGGATGGGGAGAGGATGGAATGGGAAAGGGGATGGGGGTAGGGAAAAGGATGGGATGGGGAAGGGGATGGGATGGGATGGGAAATGGGATGGGAATGGGGAAAGGGGAGAGGATGGGATGGGAAAGGGGATGGTGATGAGGAGAGGGAAAAGGATGGAATGGGAAAAGGAAAAGGGATGGGAATGAGAATTGGGATTGGGGAAGGAAAGGAAAGAGGATAGAATGGGAAAGGGGATGGGGATGAGAAAAGGGGAGAGGATGGGATGGGATGGGATGGGATGGGATGGGAATGAGAAGAGGGAAAAGGATGGGATAGGAAGGGAAGAGAAAGAGGATGGGAATGAGAAAGGGGATGGGGATAAGAATGAGGATGAGAAAAGGGGAGACGATGGGAATGGGGAGGGAAAGTGGATGAGATAAGAGAAAGGGATGAGGATAAGAATGGGGATGAGGAAAGGCAAGAAGATGAGAATAAGAATAGGGATGAGGAAAAGTAAGAGGATGGGATGAGGAAAGGAGAATCAGGAAAAATCTCTTTAGTGCCACACAGGTGATATATTTGGAAAGAATTAATCTTTATTTCTATAAAGTCCCCAAAAACAACAACGAGAAAATGAAGATTTCAGAGCAGTGTTCTTAGGTCTCAAAGAATCTCCTGCTTATTAAAAAAACCCTTTTTCAGTTAAACCCCAAAAATGTGAATTCAACTTTCTGTCCTAGCAGTCTCTGCAAGCACCCCAGTGCTCCTGGCATGGGAAGTGCACCAGAATCCATCAGAACCACCGTGCAGGAATGGGAAAGTTCCCTTTGGTGGGATCATAACTCTGGCATGAGCAATATTTTCTGAGTTCTTGCAGCATGAAACTCAGGCAAAACATTAACATTTGCTCCCCTCAGTTGGTATTTAACGACCTCCTGTGTTCCCCAGGTGCCCACCCAGAGCCTGAACCTGCTGAGAGCTCTGTTCTTGCTCCCTGAGCTTCGCTTTCACTGCTGACAGCTGGAAATAATCATTGTCAGATGATTACCCCGGAGCAGACGTGATCAGGCTGGCTCTGTGAGTCACAGAAAGCTCCTCAGAAAGCACAGGAGAGAGGAGAGCACTTTCAGGCTGCAGTCAAAGCAGCAGCTAATCCAATTAAGAGAGGACACAGGAGTGCAGGATGCAGCCCTGGTCCATCAGAGCTGACACCTCGTGTCTTGCAGAGCTCAGGACTTAACACTTCAGCAAAAAATAAACAAAATCTCTTGCTAATAGCGCTGTGCTCTCTGTGATAGAGGGAAAAGTCTTGCAGGGCCCTGCAGGGAGCAGAGAGTGTCCTGAGGGATAAAAGCTGCTCACCCTTTTCTTCATTTTCACACACAGGGAATAAGCAAACCCTTTTAAAAAGCCATTTAAAAAACCCTTTTAGAATTACAGCAATGCTTGTTACTTGTCTTGGGGAGTTCTCAGAGCTCTTCACACTCTGGGTGCTCAGCAGAGCTTCTGACCTAAACCACTGCCCCAAGATGTTTTTGGTTTAGGGATTCTAAATTTTTACTGGAGAATCTCTAAAACAATTCTTGAACCTCAGGTAGAACACATGACCTTAATGGGAAAAGAACTGAACCCCCCATTCTTGGGCAAATATTTTGCCAATATTTAAAAAATCAATGTGTAGAAAAGATGGGACAAAAGGGAAACCAAAGATCTGGGCACCCACCCAGAGGTGTCCTGGGTGGTTTTCGTATCAAGAATTTATCTGTAAAAGAACAAAATTTCACTTTGAGGATTGGCAAGATTGGCATTGACACAGAAGATGAACTAAAGATGGAAGTGATCCCAAAGCAGAGAGAGTTTCAACTTCTCCTGGATCTGGTCTGGAAAATCTGCAAGGGTTTTTTTTTTCCCATTTATTCTCCCTCTGTGTGCAGTGAACTTTGGGCAGTCACTGACAATGAAATGGAGACATTAAACACCAGAGGGAAGCAAAAGACTTTGCAGTAACCTCTGCAAAGCTCCCCGGGGTTTAAATGTAATCAACATTTATTTGTGGTTTAGGTCCTCAGAACCTTTTCTATCCAAACCTTTTAAAAGATTGAAGTTGAAATATATAAAAAGTTTAGGATATAAAAATAGTTTAAGATATAAAAAGTAGTTATAAAGCTAACAAGGAGTTTAGAATGCAGAACTGTAGGTTTGTGTGTCATAACATGATTAACTAAGAAATCTTTCTTACTCTGTAACATGGGTCTATAAGATGAAATATTTAAGGATTGGATAAATATCCTTGTTGGCAGTGTTTTATTGGTTAATAAATCTTTAAAAGGTCTTGTAACTAAGGGTTTTGAGACTTTCTGAACCATGCTGTGAAGATGTGAGCTGAACTCACCCTTCCTATGTAAAAGATAAGAAAAATAAACTCATCATCAAAAACAGCTCCTGCCAAGATCAAGCACTTTTTTTTTCCCTCCCAGCTGGGTTTTTTTTTCCTCGGTCCCGGTTGGTCTGCGAGGCGACGTTCATCGCCAAAGTTTGGATACGGACCGCCCAGGGACCGGGGTTTTCGTCAGGCAGGAGCATCTTTTGGAGGCTCTCGGGAACCACGTTCCTGAGGACCAGCGATTGCTGGGGTGTAATTTAGCAGTTGTGATGAGAGTGATGGTGAGTTTGTGTGTAATCTGAAGGGGGTGTTCATGGTAGATGAGTGTTGTTTTCTGTGTGCTTTTGTTGTTTTGGGTTTCCTGTAACAATAAATCAACATGTAATGAAAATAGAAAAAGGTTATCATCTTATGTTAATATGTGTTTTGTTTTGTATTGCTCTGTATTG